>NC_054555.1:26824387-27149387 GCF_017654505.1 Polyodon spathula | reverse complement strand
AAAACCTGAAAACAAAATTGCATGTTTTTTTACTATAATACTGGACAGTATGATCGGACGGGTATATCTTGTGTAGAATTGGAATTCTCTGGGTGGGAGCAGTTCTAGCCATCACAATCGCCCATACCCCCTTCTCATGACGTATCCGTAGAAGGAGTTGAGGATGCACTTGTGAGCAAGCTGCAAGGACTCGTAGAGGATCTCCATGTTCTTGCAGCGCTTCACCTCAGCAGCGTCCCCGCTCTCCTGGGCAACAGACAGCTTCTTCTTCCACACCTGAGGAGGGGGGCATGGACAGGGTTCAGATCTCGCAGTCAGAGAGGGTTCAGATCACATAGACAGGGTTCAGATCAATAACTTTTGAAAAGGTGCGTTGTCTGTCCCCCCCTCCCCCCCTCCCCCCTCGCGAATGCTCTCTAGTGATCTGCCCCGGCAGTACCTTGTGCAGCCCCTTGAACTCGTAGCGGCGGTCTCTGAAAGCGCGCACAGTGTCCACGTAGAAGGAGTTCTCCCTCTGGCAGATGGTGGTGACGCGCTCTTCCAGCCGCGTGATGCGCACCTTCTTGTAAGCCTTGCGGCAGTAATCTAGCAAGAAGAAGCACAGATCATATCGGACTGCCGTTGACAGGGGCCCATGCAAGGAATCAGTTTGAAATAAAAGCACAATGTAGTATTTGTTACTTCACAAAGAAAATGACTTGTTAACTGTTTGATTGATTGATTGATTGTTGGTAAATTTCAATAATTGAACCAACATGTCATACCAGTTTAGTCGGAGTTTGTTTCGGCAACCAATAAAAATACTGGATATTTTAATGCAAGTAAATTGCCTTCGAATAATAATAATAATAATAATAATAATAATAAATCAAATATTGCACTACTTAACAGCAAAAAAAGCAGTGAAATGCAAAATGTAAATATTAAATTAATGCCACATTCGTGTACACTTGACTTTACTCAAGGTAAGACATATTGCACTCTGCGACATTGTTATAAATGATGGGATTGGAACTCTACAGCTTCCCAGCGTCTCACCTCCCAGCCGTTTCTTCTCGTGCCGTGCCTGCTCCTCGCGGTTCAGCTCGTGGAAGGCCCGGGGACGCCCGTTCGGGAAGAAGGGCGGGAACTTCTCGGACTCCAGCTGCTGCTGAATGCGATGGTACTCACTGCGTGATGCGGGCACTGAGCACACGGGAGAGGCAGAGAGGAAGAGAACAGAACAGAGGTGAATTACAGTGCTCAGGAAACACGCTGAATAGCAGAGTCTGGAAACTGCAGCGCTCTAGACACACACAGCACAGGCAATGTTCAGACTGCCTCAAACATGAAGCAGTTGAGACTCAATGCTCACGCTACCCTTGTGATAGACTGCCTGAAAAGGCGCCACCTGACACAGTGGTTTTGAGTTACGGACACCAGAAACAGGACCGGATCTTACCCCCAACCTTTAGAAGTGTTACTGGCTCACATGTGCGTCTCACTGTGTGGATTAAAGCTTGTACTCACTGAACTCTCCTCTCCACTGCCATGCCATCTTCCGCTGGCAGTTGGCTCCAGGCTTGTTGAAGTCACAGGCAGCACAAGTGGCCTCGTCCACCATGGCAGAAGGCTGCAGAAACAGGAAGCATTACAATGAACCGTTCCCCAGCGGTGAGGAAACACAGCTCCCCAGCCCGTCACTCCACACCCACACCCTGCCCTACCTGCAGCCGGTTGGTGAGGATAATATTGGGGTACATGGCCCCTACATCGAGGTGGTAAATGAGGGGACACTCAATCCTGTTGGGCACCTCCTTCAGAGAGACCAGCTTCTTCTTAATCTCCTCGCACACCTGCGAAGGGGAGCAAGAGACCCAGCTTAAACACACTTTACAAATCAAACTTAACAACAGCAGCCCCCTGATGTTCCGCTGTCACAGAAAACATTATTTCAAGATTAAGGTTCTAGTGTCATTTATCTCTTGATTAGAAATATGTTTTTTTACAAAACACCCATTACAGTTTTTACTGTATTACAGCTCTGAGTTGAGGGTTCAGTTAGTGTCCTGTACTAGGTGGGGTGCTGTATTGACTCCAGTTTTGCTGGTTCTGGGGCGGGGTCCTGATCAGGGCTGGGTGTGTTATTTGGGGTCTCACTCGCCTCGTCCAGGTTGATAACCTGCTCCATGGGGATGTTCTCCTCTTCCTCGATGGCGTGCCGCAGGGTCAGCTCCACTCGCTGTAGCAGGAAGTCAAAGGCAGCCGGGTTCTGAGGGACAGGAAACCGCTTTTATAAAATCAGTGCCCTGGAAACCAGAGCCAGACCAGGCAGTCCGAGCACTGTGAAGAAGGAACCACCTGCTCATACTTTACTAAAGTTGATGTGCAATAGATTTACATTTCATTCCAGTCACCTCCGATCTAAAACTACCACTATACACTACTAACTACTGTCCATTCTTTACCTGCAGATAATCTCTCACTGTTAACATACTGGATCACATCATAATGATAGGGAACAGTAAACACGGATTTGAATAACCGAATAATAAAATCATAATTCATCTATTTGGCCGATCAATGGTAGTTACCAACAGTGATGGGTTGGGGGGGGGGGGGGGGGGGGGGGGGGGGGGGTTACCATTTTGAAGCGGCAGGGGATGTCGCTGCGGAAGACCCCGGACTCCAGCGCCTCCACGTGGCCCCCCACGTAGGTCTCCGAGTCCAGCACGTGGCCGTCGTCAGTCAGCTTGTTGAAGACCTGCTCCTGCTTGTTGGGGAAGACGATGTTGGCGTGGAAGGCCTGGACCATCAGGAGAGCCTCGCACAGCGTGCCAGAGCCCTTCCGCAGGACCTGAGAGGGACCAACAGGGAGACAGTCACAACCCGGCCCGGAGTGCTTTCAACACACTGGAAGAATGAGGAAACGTGCGAGCGCTTTCAACCCCATGTTGTTTTTTTTACCCCCACCCGATTGCTTTGCTGCATTCAATCAAGTCCCCCCCGATTCTTCTTCTGTTCTGTGGATGGATGCAGCGGGACCAAGCGTTACCTCATCAGGCTCCAAGGGAATGATGGTGCACAGCGCAAAGATGAAAGGGTGCACGTACTTCATGTACAGATAGTAGGTGGCAACAGCATCTGACACTGAATAGGTCGCCAACGTCTGGAGGAGAGAAATTCAATAGGGAATCAGGAACTCGAGCAGGGTTCCAATTCTAATTCCTTTTTTAAATGAATTCCAAATTCCAATTCCTCTTCCTGAAAACAACTGGAATTGCAATTTAAATTTGAACAGAATACTGCCAATTCCAGTTTTGATCAGCGATGTGTTGGAATTGATTAAAAGGGAATGGGAAATGAAACAGAAATAAGTCTCGACCCCGCTACCTGGGGCTGCTCCGTGGCCATGCGGCACATTTCCTCCGGGTCCAGCTCCACGGGGTCATAGCTCAGCTTGGCCTTCGCTGCCGCCTTCAGGTTTTGACTGCCCACCGGCAGATAGCTGTCTCGCTTCACCCACCTGAGACACACAGCGATTGCATTAGAGAAACACAGCGGAGCTGCAAAGTGGCGATCCAGACTCAGGCTCTGGTACCTTACCTGAAGCAATCCATGTGAATGGCTTGGCTGGCCTTGTACTCTCCCTGGCTGTCTTTCTGAAAGCCGATCTCTCGGTACATGTCAAGGCCGTGCTGCGCTGCCCGCGTCTCCACGAAGGGCCTGAGAGAGAGAGAGAAGAGAAAGAACGACCACCATTAACAGCACTGTAACTGACCCTTCCCAATACTTCTTTATAAGCATCGGATTGAACACAGTAGATACATAGACAGGACTACAGTCAGCCTGCTCACCAGTCGAAGAAGTCTCCGTTGTAGGTGACAAAGATGTTGGGCTTGGTCTCGTGGATGTGTTCAAACCATCTCTGAATCAAACTAGCCTGAAACCAAAAGGACAGGAGCAGAGGTTATACTGTACCGAAGCATGAAGGTCTACACCACTGTACAAATAGCACTAATCCCCCGGTCAAGTTTCTATTGAACTTTACTAGTAAGAACACACTCTTTGGGTAATTTAATTAGTTTTATTTATTTATTTCCCCCAGACAAAATACAGAAATATGAATAAGAAATCTTTAACACAACACGGGACTAATAGATGATGTTGTCTAAACTCACCTCATCAGGCTCATTGAACACAGTGAAGGGGCCCTCGTACTCTGGTTTGGGGGTGAATTCAAAATCCTCAATATCCTCCGACACAATCTCCCGGTTTGTGATCAGGTAACCCTGTCAAAAACAACAACAAAAAAAACACAAGTTCCCTTGTTATGTATAGATAGCTTTTTAGACAACTGGCTTGTGACTCTATCCTGGAGTTCTGACAGATGGTGCTGGTTTGAATGTACCCAAGAACTCAACAGCAAGTCGCTCCCCATTAGGAGCTGATAAGAGGCTGCATTGAAAGCAGTGATGTCAAGTGGCTGACCGGCGTTTACCTGTCCATCAATCATGTATGAGATCATCATGATCTGGTCGCTCTCCGCGTCGGGGAACTTCAAGGGCAGCTTGGTGGTCTCAATGTCGAACGCCAACACAACCGGGTCCTGCAAAGGGGCGGCACGCGGTACCACTCTCATTCAAAAGGCACGCACCCACCAGCTTTAAAATCTGTATTACTAACTCTGTCTCATCCAGATTATAAAACGAACTGTTGAAAATCTCAGCTGAACATCCAACATTGGTCTCTCGCCCAGCAGCTCTTTATCATGCAGTCAGGGAGCAGCTGACACTGATGTCATAAACACTCACCGGCCGCTCCACCAAGTCATCCCTGCGCACAATCTCTGGGGGGTAGGCGCTGCCGCGGTAACGCACGTTATACCAGTGAGCCTGCCCGAGACAACCAAGAGTCAAATCACACTGCGATGAACAATTTCCTTAGCGCCTGTTAACACACCAGTTCATGTGCAGTGGGATCGTAATACCTGCTGCACAGGCTGTGGCAAGATAAATGGCCTTTAGAGTGTAAGGGACATAAGAAAATAAAACAATCAACAAAAAATACTTCATTAAGCTAATAAGATGTAAGAAAATGTAATTAAGTGTGATCAGTCATTTAATATACTCCTACAGTTTGCTATCAGAGATACAGCTCTCTTTCATTTGTCATCATTTCAAAAGCAGAAGAGGGGTCCTAATCCGGTGTGGCACCGCTACGGGTATCTGGTGGTTGTTTCTGCGGAGCGTGCTCACCACGTGGATCTTCAGGTCGATGGACAGCCGCACATGGTAGGGCACATCGTACTCCCGCAGGTCCACAATGTTGTCCAGCTGGTCGGTGATCTTTTTGGAGGGGCCGTCATCGTCCAGGGTAGTCATGCTGCCCCCTGCCAGCGCACTGAATAAACACAGGACACATTACAGACAGTGAGCTCGGGAGGGCTAGACTTGGATTCCAGTTTTGAGAATCATGCCACAGTTGTGTTTTCATACTGCAAGGTGGAAACGTACATTTAAAAAAAAAACCCTAACACACTGAGTACCATCAGTCTTGTATTGGTGTTAACTGCGCAATCCTTGCTAGTTTTGTGAATAAGAAGCAGCTCTTCAGTCTGTACCTGGACAGCATGGCGGTATAGGCATCGTTGGATTTCTCGCGCTCCCGGTTCTTCCGCACGGCTGGAGAGATCTCGCGCCTCACTTTGACGAGATCGTCGACAGTGTTGAAGAACAGCTTGACGTAGTTCCTCTTCAGACCCACCAGGTGATTGGGCTGTGGGGAGCGACAAACAGTTGTCATACCGAGTAAAGCACTGCCTACAGGGGGTGAACTGCTCCCTCACACACCCTAGAGCACAGGGAAGTGACACACACACAAGAGCCCAGACTCACCAGATCCAGGTCCTCCTTGGGCATGACCTCCAGCTTGGCAATTTTCCCCTGGTACTTCTTAGAAAGGAAGGAGATCACCTCTCTCTCGCAGCCCTGCAGACAGAGAGGGCAACAAGACACATTTAAACCCCTGTAACTTACTGCCTACAGCCATGAAAAAGAGAGAGAAAACATAACTGGGCTCAGGGATTCATCAATATGATATATAAACTCCGGAGTGAATGAAAAGGGATGGGTGAGACTCACCTTCTTAGTTGCTATGTAGAAATAGGGTTTAAAGGGAAGTGCAACCTAAAAAAAGAGCAGACACTGTCAGCACACAGAAACTCTTTACAATGGAAACAATTAGAAATACATTCGGTAGCACTACACCACTTAAAAGAGAAGTATAAACAGTGTCTCTTGAAGAGCAATGATCAGTTACCTTAAACCTGCTGCCGTCCTCCTGAATGAAGTAATAATCGACGGCACTGACCATGCGTTTGTCATCATCTAGGATCTCCGTCTGAAAGGAAACGGAGACGCTTGATCAGGGACGAGGATCTTCCAGTCAGATCTAAGGCTTCTCAACCAAACTGTTTCAAGCAAGCCAGATTAACAGCACTGCACATTCTCAGCTCCTGATTAAGACGGCAGGGTCGGGTCAATATTTTACTAGGAGATGTACAAGTACAAGTGAGGTTGTAATAATTGTAACTCAGGAGCGGGCACTTAGAATACATCAATGATCCAGCAGGGTGTCAAGGGGGCATCGGAGGTTGTAAAGGCAAGACTGTAAAGCTCAGTGTACCGGGTGCATGTTAATGAGCCAGCCTGTCTTCTCTCCCGGATCTTTCATCCTCTCGAAGCCGAAGCGCGCGTCCATCTCGTCTGTGAACTGGCTGCGCTCCAGGCGCTTAAGAGCGGACATCGCCGAGGCTTCATCCCTGCGGGAGAGAGAGAGAGAGGAAAGGGTTAACTTACCTCTGGGGTCATCTTCACATCACATCACATACAGCACATCACATCAGACTGGAATGGACCTTCCCTGCAGGAATCATTCTTACTGGGTGCATCTATACACTGCTATGGGCCAGTTGGGTGGTTGGGATTTGGTGGTACTGCTGAACTAGTCATGATAGACCAAACAGATGAATAAAAGACATTATAAAAAGATGGAAATTGCAAGCAGTTTCACTCATTGAAGGGTTTAAGACCAGCTTGATGAGCCACAGTGTATACTATAGGCAACAAGCTCAGAAGTGTCTCATTAACCTCACAGTAAAACCAGGAATGGATCCAACTGCTATGCAATGGGAGCCTTATTTCCATCCCTGTATTGTACACACACCTGCTGAAAATTAATAATAAATTAAATAATAATAATAATAATAATAATAATAATAATAATAATAATAAAGCACCATACAGTTTCAAAATTAATAATTTTCTTTCTGGCTCAGGATGACTAGCAGTGTTATAGCTAAAAAAAAAACTTTGTGGGACTGTAAACAAACTGGCCTGTCAACAAGGTGGCGTGCACAGAAGACTTCACTATAGAAGAACAACAAATTATGTTTTGTTTTTTTTAATTGTAAAACTTGCAGAAGCATGACTAAAGTATATAGTCATGGTTATAACTTTTGCTTAAAATAAATAAAATGATGGTCGCTTACTGCTGGTTTTCCTGGTCTCCGCTCTGGTCCCGGTCCGCTTTGAATCTTCCACTGTTTTGCAGAACCATTGTGTGCTGATATTAGCCTCGCTGCCCTGTCCGGATTAAAACTCTAATACTCCAGCAAGCGTTGTTATCATCCGTGCTCTGTATCTGGGGGGATGCTGGGGTCACACAGCACTATACCAGTCAATGTTCCCGATCTACCAAATACTGTTACAGTCTGTTATAGCATGCCCGGACTGGTCGCACTCCACAAACCCAGCTCTTGAACTGTGGCTCCGATTCGATAAGCAGCTCTTTATACAATCCACTTTTTCTCCGTGCCTCTGACTCCTTCTTTGCAAAACTTGGCGCGCTTGTCATCACTTCCCGCGAGAAGTGGAGAGGCAAGAACCCGCGAGTTTGTTCTAAGCACCGCCTAATCTCCAAATCTTCAAATCCCACCCACTTTACTCACTCGCGTTAAAGTCTCCGCCTTCTGTCAAATCATTTAAAGTCACGTGTATTGTTTTTTAAAGAGATAGAGACCTATTTAGGACCAGCGAGGTTTTGAATATAATAACGCCGCGCAAACACGAACATTATTTTGCGATAATATTTTATTTATTTTACATATTTAAAACTGTTAGACGGCAATAAAACAGGAAACAAAATAAATAAAAATAATTTTCAAAATGTTTGGAGTCAATTCGCTACAGATATTGAGTGGGGTGCTTAGCATGAGTAATTACGGTAAAGGCTGCTGCTGTATCTGAATGTGTACGGTTGAGTGGGCGTGTACTCCCTGCTCGCATTTCCGATCGACTTTGAATTTGATTTTTTCAACACTGTTGTTTATTGTGTCATCTGAGAGTCCGGACAATGCCCGTGCAGTCAATACCGGTACGCGACCCTGCCTTCAACCAGCGACTGCTGCAACAGTACCTGCTTCTGCTGAAGAAATACCCGATCCTCACCAAGTCTGTGACCAGGTGAGGGCTTGGGGGGTCTGGGGTTCGTTTGTTTTGTTTGTGTTCAGAGTGGCACCCGAGATTGGAAACAAGACCATATATGTAAGGCAGCGTTTTGGGATTTTTTGTCAGATGTCTTTTTTGTCTGTAGTACTGTGTGTGTTCCCTTTGCCTTTGAGTCTACCATTGCACGTCCTATAATTGCTTTTGTAATCGAGTTTGAAAGAGAGACATTGTTGCACTGTATCCCCAGCTCTGCTCCGGCTGTAGAGTCACGCTAGGGGGCGACACATTCTCAAACAGATATACGTGATAGCTCTGCCCCTGTGAATCTAGGAGTTCAAACACTCGAGGTGACAGCTTTCCTGAAGCATATAGAACGATGCAATCAATGGGGGTGAGCTTGGTCACACACAAAACCTCCGTCTACCCATGACACTTGGGGTGCTGTGTCATGCATTGCATGCAATGTGCCCAAAAAAATAGCTACAAAACCAGGCTACTGTGGCCCCACGCTAAGTTGTCGCATTTTCCAGACTGAAGATTGAAATAATGTTGTCTTCTAATATCAGTGTAGACTTGGCCCTTTGGGTGTTCAGTTATGGCATTTTAGCAGCAGTGTTTAAGCCTGCCTGGGCACCATACTCCACATGCCCAATCAGATGCACCATTGAGATCCGCCCCACCTCTGTTAGCTTAACAGGTCAGTGATTCACTGGAGGAGGGGTAATTGAGCGCAGCACACTCTAGGTCAAATTCACTTGACTTTCTGTCTAGTGGAAGAAATCTGTGTTAATTATTCATTTAACATTATTCACCAACCTGTTTTCTTACTTCTGCACAGGAATGGGTTACTCTATGTGCTTCTTGCAATTTCTTAGACTAGCTGCTCTATTGGGTTGAAATATCATTGATTGCAAAGATCAGGTAGGGTGAGTGAACCAGGCATACTCAGACCGCTTGCAATGGAAGTCCTGTTTGCATCCCTGTCTCTTTATACACAGAGGGCTTCACTACCCAGTGCGTCCATCCCCAGCTTTTCCCAGTGCTACGGAATAAATAATCCATGAAAGCTGTGCGTTGTCTCCCCAGCGGGATCCTTTCGGCTTTGGGAAACCTGCTGTCACAAGGCTTGCAGAGGAGAGGCAAGGGGTCCAATTTGAGGGAAGGCCTGGAATGGGGGGGACCGGCCCGCTTTGCAGTCTATGGGTAAAACTTTCGGTTTTAAAGCATGTTTTATTTGTTTAAAGTGTCAGCACTGGTTTTCAAGTACATTGCAAAGGGTAGCAGGTATGCATTTATACATTGCAAGAGTGTTTCATTCTTAAACTAACCAACAGCCACAAAATAACACAATTGGAATTCAGTACTGTAGTTCCAACTACTAACTCATTACTCTTCTAGGTACTTTGCCCTATTATATCAGTTAATGTGTTGTGCGTACAGGGTCTCTTATTGTATAAGATGTCATCTCGTCCACTTTGCACTTCTAATGAAGCTGTGTTTTAAAAGTGAATTTGGGATTGCTTAGCACATCAGTCTGTCCCTCTCTGTCCCCTCCCCTGCCTGCCAGTCTGTGTGTCACCGGGCCTGTCAGCCACTATTTCTACCAGTACCTGGAGCTGCTTGTCCACTCCTCGGCCTCACACTGCGTCCTGAAGAGGCTGCTGCTGGACCGGCTCATCTTCTCCCCTGCCTTCCTCCTGGTCTTCTTCCTGGCCATGAACTTCTTAGAGGTGAGATGCCTTCCTCTGGGGAACAAATTCCACGCAAACAGCCTACTTCTCTAAATAGTTCCCCATAAACGAGGCTTTGCTTAAGAATCAAATAAAAACGCCAGTCTTTTGTTTTTCCCTTAACTTTCATCCTTGATACTTTTGGGGTGTTAAGAATAATACATTATAATTTCATGGGAGTTAATGCAGAGACATAGAAAGCGCAGGGGCAGGGGCAGGGGCAGGGGCTCACAGCTACAGTGTGGGATGCTGTAGTTCTCCCATGGGAGAGGGGTCTATTGGGATACAAACTGTACACATTCAGAGTCCATTCAGATTGGGAAGTTTACCCACTTTCTCAAAGAAAAAGTACACAGTGCAACAAACTAGGAATATGTGTAACTGTTTTATGTGTGTACCTGTACCATTTTGGCCAGGCTGCTTGTGTAAATGCATGTCGCAGTGAGTTATTTGACTTTGTTAAAAGGGTCTGTTGATTTTTGGCTTATCTCTCGGGCTGCAGCCTGCCTGACTGTGTCACTGTGTTACAGGGTAAGAGCTGGGCTGCATTCCAGAAGAGGGTCAAGACTGAGTACTGGTCAGCCCTCAAGATGAACTGGAAAGTGTGGACCCCGTTCCAGTTCATCAACATCAACTATGTACCTGTGCAGGTAGGCGCTGCGGTAGGGGGAGGGAGGTTCTCTTATTTTTGTGAGAGCCCGGAGCCTTATCTGCTAGCCCACGCTGTTCAGTAATGACTCTCTGAACGTGACGGCGTGATTCTCTTTTCTGTGCAGTTCCGGGTCCTGTTTGCCAACCTCGTGGCCTTGTTTTGGTACGCCTACCTGGCCTCAGTGAGGAAGTGATGTCACCAGCACCAGCACTGATCGGACGGAATAGAGGTTTTGTTGTCCAGAGCGTGGTTTTAACTGCCAGCTCTCTGGGGTTGAAGGCTGTCAATACACAAGACAGCCAAGAGCCTGGGGTATCAACATGCTATCAGAAACCTAGCAGCAGTAACTAACGACAACTACCTGCAATGGTGAAGTGGGTCGCTCTCTCCTGAATTACAGGGGTATCAGACTGGCCCAATTAACACTATGGACAGGAACCTGGAGGGGAATTGTAGTCGAACTGGAAAAATCATTAGATAAACTAAATAGTTTTTTTTTTTTTCTTACTATACTGAAGAATTATGGGAATTGTAGTTAATTGACTGGCTAACAAACATGACTGGTATTTACAAATGTAGGCCCCCTCTTTCTATTTTTTAGGTAGGTGTTTTGTGTAAAATGTTAATAAAACTACCTATATATTATAATTATAATATAATATATAAATAAAAATTCAATCTGCACCATGAAAGCAGTGTAACCAGTGTGTAAAGCGCTGTCACACGGGCTCTCCACCAGCTCCATCTGCAGTTTACCATACAATCTGCAACCAGCTGTTACCTGAAGGTCATGAGGTGAGATGAAGTGCTCGTATGGAATTGTGTTTGGAGAATGTGAACTGCTGTCTTCACATCACGCTAACCGATGTTTCAGCTTTGAGTGGACCTCATACTTTACTGCCGTTTCTTCTCAAACTTCATAGACACAAATAAACACACCTGCTCCAGAGACAGTATGTGCTAAAGTTGTGGCTGAAACTACCACAGAGCGACCACAGGGTGGCAGTCATTTTCTGTAATTGAGAAAGGTAATGCGTGAACACACAGCAATGATCAACATCTTAATTTGTGAACAGTCCATCTTGAACATAAGCAGTGACCGTTACCTCTTTTAACTAGGGGAGAGTAGAAGTTAATTGAATGAATAATTTAACATGTTCTGTGTATAGCTCCACACACACACATATTTAGTATGAGTCAACCTTGATGAAACAGATTCAGTATTGTTTTTTTAAACAGACATTTATTTAACTGCAAATGTTACACGGACAGTTATTACAATCATCGATAACAATGAACTTCCAGGAACGCAGCACTGCACTTAGCCTCCTCTGAGACGCAGGTTCAAGTTGATGGTAGTATGGGGCCTGATGTTGTAATCTTCCAATTTCCTGCCGTCTTGAAGCGGCTTGGATTCATAGAGGAGCACCTGTTGCTCCGGAGGAACCCTTTCCACCCGATAAACCTTCTGCCGGAACTTGGTGACTGGGAAGTATTAAAGTATGGTCCCCTCCTCTCTCTCTCTCTCTCTCTCTTATAAATATATATATTTTTTACTGCTGTTGGTACTGCTGGGTGCTTAAGCAACAGTACAAGGCAAAATGTTCATTCTCAAGCTTTTGATGATACTCAATCCATGGTTTATCTTTGGTTCCAGCTGGGGCAATATGTTTGATAAAGATATACAGTGGTTTTGTTATATTACTAGAGACATAAGACAATCCTAACACTCATTTCTAAGATGCAGTATGTAGAAATGCTTAAAACAAAAGTACAATTATTTCATAAATGCTTCAGAAAATAAGCATCTATCAAACCCTGTTTTCACACATGAACATGGCACTGATATAGATTACAGTTGTCCAATCACCTAATGAAAATAAAACTGGACCTTCCAGTATTTCAGTGCTATTTAAACAGGTGTCATGTTCAAATGTCCTTCCTTTCAAAACGATTCCACGATTTCACCCTAGAACGTGGTCACCTACACCAAGGTGCCAAAGGTATGGATGGGCTGTATTTTTAGCCACAATGTTTGTCTGCTTGACTGTATCATAGTTTTATCTCATATTTAAAAGCAGTATTGAGTCAGTGC
This sequence comes from Polyodon spathula, assembly GCF_017654505.1. Taxonomy (NCBI): domain Eukaryota; kingdom Metazoa; phylum Chordata; class Actinopteri; order Acipenseriformes; family Polyodontidae; genus Polyodon; species Polyodon spathula. The sequence continues at coordinate 27,136,421 of NC_054555.1, read as the reverse complement.
AGCTGTGTGATGCATCATCACAGTGGAGAGGACTGTTCTGTACTCCAATATGATCAAAATGCATTTCTGTACTTGTGCAGAAGCTCTCAGGGCACCCTACACAGTGCAGTTTTTTTTCCCCCCAAACTACATTTCTTTTAGTATTCCTGGCTATTTTATGATTGAGGATTTGAAGTATTTCATACCGTTTTGCATTGGTCTCATACAGCACACCTCTAGTATTTATTGTGTACCATTTACCTTTAGTCAGAGGTAATAAGTGTATTACCACTTCTTCCAGGACTCAGGGTAATCCTGGGGTTTGCAGGGTAGGTGCAATCCAGGGTTACCCCAGCTCTGTAGAACACTGATCATGGGTTTAAAATATCCCTTGATTGTCAGGTGACTCATGAAAGTTTCTGTTCTCGTTGTAGGAGGCTCTGTGTAAAAGGTTGTTGTTAAACTGAGATTTGAAAGTCAGTTTGTGTTTCTCTGTAAAGCTCAGGGCAGGTAAGCAGCATGAATCACACTTGAGAGCATTCCTCTGGTTCTGCCAGGGAGTTTCCACATCTCTCTCTCTCTCTCTCTCTCTCTCTCTCTCTCTCGATATATAATATATATATATATATATATATATATATATATAATATATATATAGATAGATATATATCTATAAGAAGACCATAAGCTCTTGAAAAAAGTTGCTCTCAAACTGTAGACACATTTCCCATATAAAACTATTTCACTGGTCAAAACTATGTCAAAAATGAACAAACAAACTATTCATAAAACAATATAAATAAATAAATGAACGTTTAGTTTTTTTTTTTTTTTTTTTTTTTAATACCACCTAGTGGCTGAACATTTAAACAAATCTAATTAATAAAAGCAATGGGCAACCAGTATTCTCTACTATACAAACTGCAATGACTAAATGTAAAGTAAGGTTTGGGGTTTCAGTGGAGTCAATGCAATGCCCCAGCAATACAGCAATCACAGCTCACCGCTGCTATAGCAATACAAACTGAATGCATTCAAAGTGCACAGAGATTGGGAAGTTTACCCATTATTGCATCATGTTTCAATCTGCGCCATGAAATCAGTGTAACCAGTGTGTAAAGCATTGTCACACAGGCTCTCCACCAGCTCCATCTGCAGTTTACCATACACTGCAACCAGCTGTTACACGAAGGTCACAGATCGTGAGGTGAGATGAAGTGCTCGTATGGAATTGTGTTTGGAGAATGTGAACTGCTGTCTTCACATCACGCTAGCTGATGTTTCAGCTTTGAGTGGACCTCATACTTTACTGCCGTTTCTTCTCAAACTTCATAAAGACACAAATAAACACGCCTGCTCCAGAGATAGTGTGTCTGCTAAAGTTATAGCTTAAACTACCACAGGGTGGCAGTTGTTTTCTAGAATTGAGAAAGATAATGCGTGAACACACAGCAATGATCATAACATAACTCTTCATTTGTGAAGCGCTCATCTTGATACTAAATATACATTTCGATTTGGTGATGATAGTATTGTGATAAGTAGTAATATTAGTATTATTCGTATTATTATTTTAAGTGGTAATCTTTAAAGAGTACTGTTCTGATGCATGACATTTCAGGTTGGAATTCAATATCACATCAAGGACTCTATTCACTTCCAAGAACTATTTTGTTCAGAGCTGTTTATCTAAAGATTACTTAAAACCAAGTTTGCAGTTCACGACCCCCTTTTAAACGAGTAGAAGTTAATTCTGATTTATAAAGTTAACGATTCAACAAGTTCGGTGTATACCCACGCCCATCCCACACACCCTCCCCACCCCACGACACCCAGACACACACTCACATCATTAAGAGACAACCTTGATGAAACATGTTCAGCCTTTTCTTATTTTTAAATAGCTTTATATTGCATTGCAAAGTTATACAAAAATAAAACATTACATACTCAAAATATATTATTTTTAAAGCAGGGACACATTAGCTGTTACAGACAGGTGCTACAATCATTGCCACTCCAGCAGATGAGCCACATTTACACACAATCACTGCAACAGGAGAGCTGCTGCACGGCCCCTGATCAGCTGCTTCTCTCAGTAGTGCTTGTGTGCGGCGAACGCGCTGACATCACAGTGCAATTGGCGTCTGTCCAAAGCTCTAGTTGTGACTGCTTTGTGGAAGTGATATATCAAGACAATCTTCTGATTCTGCATTAGAGCTTGGGGCTGCCATAAGATTAGAAAAGGACAAAATCAAGATTGCCTCCCTTGGAAACAGGATTCCAGCCCGGCCAATGGGACTGTGCAAACTAGCAAGCATTCACAAGTAAGTGAAAATCTTTTTTTTTTTAAATGAAAGGTGATCTTTTTAAACGGTTGTGCTGGGGTATGCCAACCACGTTATAGAACCCCTTAGCTTAGGGAATGCATCAAGGATTTTAACACATCAACAAAAAAAACTAGAAAAACACATTGTCATAAATGTGTGTGTGTGTGTGTGTATATGAACACACACACACACTATATATATATATATATATATATATATATATATATATATATATATATATATATATATATATATATATATATAGTTGTTTACATACTGTTAAGTAAATGCTAAACAATTGAGTTATAGACAGTTCCACAGTTGACGTATTAAGGATAATCAGTTTTTATAGATCAGGTCCACGGTGTGATTCAAAGATGATAAGCATCTCTTGAAGGCACTGGACGCAGCGCTGGACCCACTTAGCCTCCTCTGAGACGCAGGTTCAAGTTGATGGTAGTATGGGGCCTGATGTTGTAATCTTCTAATTTCCTGCCGTCTTGAAGCGGCTTGGATTCATAGAGGAGCACCTGTTGCTCCGGAGGAACCCTTTCCACCCGATAAACCTTCTGCCGGAACTCGGTGACCGTCTCCCCCGGGAAGATGTCGTATGTATTTGTCTTGCCCTTGTCGTTCCGCAAGAAGACCTGCATGGGCTTGGGCTCGGTGACTATCACCACCACGGTGTCTCCGTGCTCCAGCCCGCACTCGCTCAGCCGCCTCCCCTCGTCTTCCAGCTCTTTGCGCCCGTTCTTCTGCATCGCCAGTTTCTGCTGGAACTGTGGCACACTGAGCCGACGCTCGATCTCCTGCTTCAGCTGCCCCACTGTGGCGCTGGGATCCATATCCATGGGATAACAAGTCCCAGTCAAGGTCGTTACTTTGATCTGCATCTTCGCTTCGAGGATAGCGCTGGGGATCGGAGAGAAGGAGAATGACGATACGTTAATCATTGATTGAGATGTGCGGTACTATATGGCGCTCCGTTCCTATCATTGTATTGTGCTGGAGGATACATTTACTTTACGTTTTTTTTTTTTTTTTTTTCAGCTCATGAAAAAATATGTTTAATACTAACACTAGCCTGCCTCCCAGCCTCTCAGCTCGAATCTCTATTCCGTTCCGCTTCCCAGTCCCTCAGCTCTACCAGTAAGCCACTCCGCCTCCCAGTCTCTCAGCTGTAAGCACGAAGTCAAACAGCGCCTCAGCCTCTCTGCTCCAAAATCTAAAAGCGCACAGCACCGCTGCCTCCGCTATAGTGACTCCCGGGTGTGTTACATGTTGTATTGGGATTTGCTGACTCATCAAGAATGAAAACTTTTTGAAGTGATTCGAGGATGGGGTTTTCTGAGGGGCGGGGCTTATACTTTTTGGGGGGTCTCCAGTAGGCAGTAGGTTTTGATTTTAAGAGTTTAACCCGATAAAAAACGATTCAACATAAAAATAAAATAAAGCTATTAGTATTAACCGGACAGATAACTTATTTAATGATGTGTAACTAATATAAAACAAAGATATTCATAGAGAGATATATTACAGGTAATTACATCATCCTAGAATCGAAATAGCGCATTCAAATCATATTGTAATTATAACTAATACTGTGATATTTTGAAATGCATGTAATAGTGTAGTATAGGCTGCTTTTATACACACCTAATCTTTTAGGACACATGCCCTGCCTATTGCCTTTCAGTTTGTTAACTCTAAGGTGTTGCAATGCACACTCTAAGAATAAACACAAAATCTCATTTAATAACGATAATAAAAAAAATATCACAGTGCATACCTTAGAGTTAGAAGGTGCTGTCTCTCGTGCGGTAATGTAATATTCACGGGGGTTGTTCTTTCCTCTCTGTTAGTTTCTGCTCCCAGTTTGGTACAGGTGCGCTGTTTCAGGTGCTTCTCTCTGCACTGTCCGCTATTCGCTTCTCTCTCTCTCTCTTTTATACAGTTGAGTTCCTCTTGGCTCCGCCCTCTTGTTTGCATCACGTGCTGTGAGATTCGGTTTTCAAACGCAGCAAAGTCTTTCGGTTTCCATTTCCCCGGCTGCTCTGGCTTTGGGGTCTGGGATAACATAATCAGACCTGTTTGTTTCATAGTTTCATTGTAGTAAAATTCAACTACATAATGATACTGAACAGTGGAAATGACACAGAAGATAGCTGATATGCTTTTGCAGTTCATTTCTGTTATGGTAGTATTAGTGTTGTGTCCTGCATCACTTAAACTACACATCTCTATCTATCTATCTATCTATCTATCTATCTATCTATACAGCTTATAGTACTGCTTTACAGATCGTGGATACCGTGGATTTTAGGTTTTGACTGTAGTCTGACACTGTCGTCATGTTTGTTGTTATAACTACCATATTAGTTTGTATTAGTCTAGATACTAAATTAATAATGTACATTAGGTGAGTATCTACCCCCGGGACAGTGTGCTCATGAGTTTGGGATGAAAGTAAACAGGTCTTATTGTCTATTTTATGACTGAGGATGTGAAGTTGTTTTTAGGTTTACTTTAATTAAGCTGAGTTCTTTCTTGATTAACCAGTATAAGAAACCATATTAGTATGTACATCTCAAGGGCCTTTCTGCAAGACAGCAAAAGCACAGCCAATCACACGCCAGCACAGTCCCACCCAGAGAGGACATGCAAAACAGGAAGAGGGGAATTCCTGATGGAGCCGTCACAAATACCAGCAGATAAGTGCTGAGCAGAGGATGATGTCATCATGCACTGAGCCCTGACAGCCAGGGGGTTGATGCTGTACATTGAAAGCTATCCAAGCACAAGACGAAAACGGAAACAGAAAGTGCTGATGACAGGCTGAGACTTGTACAGGTGTGTGTTGAAGTGAATAGGAGTCTGCAACTGATGTCATATATATATATATATATATATATATATATATATATATATATATATATATATAATATGTTCAAATATGTTCAAATATGTCTAATACTTTCTTATCAGATATTTACAAGGCATATCAAGTAATACCGTACAGTAAAAAAAAAAAAACAGTGTCCTGGGGTATGCAGGGTAGGTGCTTAAAGCCATCAGGGCTATCCCAGCTCTGTGAAATGGTGATAAAATCCAATGTCTTTACCCCTGTGTGGAGGTTCATCAGATGCCCCCTTAGTTGCTTTTACCACTGTTATTATACTAGAGGTTCATTTAGGCTGATCTGCATGCATTCAAAAAATGTAAAGTAAGGTTTGGGGTTTTAGTGGAGTCAATGCAATGCCCCAGCAATACAGCAATCACAGCTCACTGCTGCTATAGCAATACAAACTGAATGCATTCAAAGTGCACCGAGATTGGGAAGTTTACCCATTATTGCATCATGTTTCAATCTGCACCATGAAAGCAGTGTAACTAGTGTGTAAAGCATTGTCACACAGGCTCTCCACCAGCTCCATCTGCAGTTTACCATACACTGGAACCAGCTGTTACCTGAAGGTCACAGATCATGAGGTGAGATGAATTGCTCATATGGAATTGTGTTTGGAGAATGTGAACTGCTGTCTTCACATCACGCTAGCCGATGTTTCAGCTTTGAGTGGACCTCATACTTTACTGCCGTTTCTTTTCAAACTTCATAGACACAAATAAACACGCCTGCTCCAGAGATAGTGTGTATGCTAAAGTTATAGCTTAAACTACCACAGGGTGGCAGTCGTTTTCTGTAATTGAGAAAGATAATTTGTGAAGACACAGCAATGATCATTACATAACTCTTCATTTGTGAAGCGCTCATCTTGAACTCAAGCAGTGCTCCCTTTTATGTGATACTAAATATGCAATTCGATTTGGTGATGATAGTATTGTGATTAGTAGTATTTTTGCATTATTATTTTAAATGGTTATCTTTAAGAGTACGGTTCTGATGCATGACATTTCAGGTTGGAATTCAATATCACATCCTGGACTCTACTCACTTCAAGGACTAATTTGTTAAGAGCTGTTTATCTAAAGATTACTTAAAACCAAGTTTGTAGTTCACGACCCCCTTTTAAACATGTAGAGGTTCATTCTGATTTATAAAGTTAAATATTCAACAAGTTCTGTATATAGCCCCATCACCTTACCCTCACACCCACCCCATCCCCACCCCACATGTTCAGTAAGTCAAACAGATTCTCTTTTTTTTTTTTTAATAATTTTTATTTCATTGCAAATCTATACAAAAATAAAACATTACATACTCAAAATATATTATTTTTAAAGCAGGGACACATTAGCTGTTACAGACAGGTGCTACAATCATTGCCACTCCAGCAGATGAGCCACATTTACACACAATCACTGCAACAGGAGAGCTGCTGCACGGCCCCTGATCAGCTGCTTCTCTCAGTAGTGCTTGTGTGCGGCGAACGCGCTGACATCACAGTGCAATTGGCGTCTGTCCAAAGCTCTAGTTGTGACTGCTTTGTGGAAGTGATATATCAAGACAATCTTCTGATTCTGCATTAGAGCTTGGGGCTGCCATAAGATTAGAAAAGGACAAAATCAAGATTGCCTCCCTTGGAAACAGGATTCCAGCCCGGCCAATGGGACTGTGCAAACTAGCAAGCATTCACAAGTAAGTGAAAATCTTTTTTTTTTTAAATGAAAGGTGATCTTTTTAAACGGTTGTGCTGGGGTATGCCAACCACGTTATAGAACCCCTTAGCTTAGGGAATGCATCAAGGATTTTAACACATCAACAAAAAAACTAGAAAAACACATTGTCATAAATGTGTGTGTGTGTGTGTGTATATATACACACACACACACACACATATATATATATATATATATATATATATATATATATATATATATATATATATATATATATATAGTTGTTTACATACTGTTAAGTAAATGCTAAACAATTGAGTTATAGACAGTTCCACAGTTGACGTATTAAGGATAATCAGTTTTTATAGATCAGGTCCACGGTGTGATTCAAAGATGATAAGCATCTCTTGAAGGCACTGGACGCAGCGCTGGACCCACTTAGCCTCCTCTGAGACGCAGGTTCAAGTGGATGGTAGTATGGGGCCTGATGTTGTAATCTTCTAATTTCCTGCCGTCTTGAAGCGGCTTGGATTCATAGAGGAGCACCTGTTGCTCCGGAGGAACCCTTTCCACCCGATAAACCTTCTGCCGGAACTCGGTGACCGTCTCCCCCGGGAAGATGTCGTATGTATTTGTCTTGCCCTTGTCGTTCCGCAAGAAGACCTGCATGGGCTTGGGCTCGGTGACTATCACCATCACGGTGTCTCCGTGCTCCAGCCCGCACTCCCTCAGCCGCCTCCCCTCGTCTTCCAGCTCTTTGCGCCCGTTCTTCTGCATCGCCAGTTTCTGCTGGAACTGTGGCACACTGAGCCGACGCTCGATCTCCTGCTTCAGCTGCCCCACTGTGGCGCTGGGATCCATATCCATGGGATAACAAGTCCCAGTCAAGGTCGTTACTTTGATCTGCATCTTCGCTTCGAGGATAGCGCTGGGGATCGGAGAGAAGGAGAATGACGATACGTTAATCATTGATTGAGATGTGCGGTACTATATGGCGCTCCGTTCCTATCATTGTATTGTGCTGGAGGATACATTTACTTTACGTTTTTTTTTTTTTTTTTTTTCAGCTCATGAAAAAATATGTTTAATACTAACACTAGCCTGCCTCCCAGCCTCTCAGCTCGAATCTCTATTCCGTTCCGCTTCCCAGTCCCTCAGCTCTACCAGTAAGCCACTCCGCCTCCCAGTCTCTCAGCTGTAAGCACGAAGTCAAACAGCGCCTCAGCCTCTCTGCTCCAAAATCTAAAAGCGCACAGCACCGCTGCCTCCGCTATAGTGACTCCCGGGTGTGTTACATGTTGTATTGGGATTTGCTGACTCATCAAGAATGAAAACTTTTTGAAGTGATTCGAGGATGGGGTTTTCTGAGGGGCGGGGCTTATACTTTTTGGGGGGTCTCCAGTAGGCTAATTCACAGAGGTTTTGATTTTAAGAGTTTAACCCGATAAAAAACGATTCAACATAAAAATAAAATAAAGCTATTAGTATTAACCGGACAGATAACTTATTTAATGATGTGTAACTAATATAAAACAAAGATATTCATAGAGAGATATATTACAGGTAATTACATCATCCTAGAATCGAAATAGCGCATTCAAATCATATTGTAATTATAACTAATACTGTGATATTTTGAAATGCATGTAATAGTGTAGTATAGGCTGCTTTTATACACATCTAATCTTTTAGGACACATGCCCTGCCTATTGCCTTTCAGTTTGTTAACTCTAAGGTGTTGCAATGCACACTCTAAGAATAAACACAAAATCTCATTTAATAACGATAATAAAAAAAATATCACAGTGCATACCTTAGAGTTAGAAGGTGCTGTCTCTCGTGCGGTAATGTAATATTCACGGGGGTTGTTCTTTCCTCTCTGTTAGTTTCTGCTCCCAGTTTGGTACAGGTGCGCTGTTTCAGGTGCTTCTCTCTGCACTGTCCGCTATTCGCTTCTCTCTCTCTCTCTTTTATACAGTTGAGTTCCTCTTGGCTCCGCCCTCTTGTTTGCATCACGTGCTGTGAGTTTCGGTTTTCAAACGCAGCAAAGTCTTTCGGTTTCCATTTCCCCGGCTGCTCTGGCTTTGGGGTCTGGGATAACATAATCAGACCTGTTTGTTTCATAGTTTCATTGTAGTAAAATTCAACTACATAATGATACTGAACAGTGGAAATGACACAGAAGATAGCTGATATGCTTTTGCAGTTCATTTCTGTTATGGTAGTATTAGTGTTGTGTCCTGCATCACTTAAACTACACATCTCTATCTATCTATCTATCTATCTATCTATCTATCTATCTATCTATACAGCTTATAGTACTGCTTTACAGATCGTGGATACCGTGGATTTTAGGTTTTGACTGTAGTCTGACACTGTCGTCATGTTTGTTGTTATAACTACCATATTAGTTTGTATTAGTCTAGATACTAAATTAATAATGTACATTAGGTGAGTATCTACCCCCGGGACAGTGTGCTCATGAGTTTGGGATGAAAGTAAACAGGTCTTATTGTCTATTTTATGACTGAGGATGTGAAGTTGTTTTTAGGTTTACTTTAATTAAGATGAGTTCTTTCTTGATTAACCAGTATAAGAAACCATATTAGTATGTACATCTCAAGGGCCTTTCTGCAAGACAGCAAAAGCACAGCCAATCACACGCCAGCACAGTCCCACCCAGAGAGGACATGCAAAACAGGAAGAGGGGAATTCCTGATGGTGCCCTCACAAATACCAGCAGATAAGTGCTGAGCAGAGGATGATGTCATCATGCACTGAGCCCTGACAGCCAGGGGGTTGATGCTGTACATTGAAAGCTATCCAAGCACAAGACGAAAACGGAAACAGAAAGTGCTGATGACAGGCTGAGACTTGTACAGGTGTGTGTTGAAGTGAATAGGAGTCTGCAACTGATGTCATATATATATATATATATATATATATATATATATATATATATATATATATATATATATATATATATATCCAAATATGTTCAAATATGTTCAAATATGTCTAATACTTTCTTATCAGATATTTACAAGGCATATCAAGTAATACCGTACAGTAAAAAAAAAAAAACAGTGTCCTGGGGTATGCAGGGTAGGTGCTTAAAGCCATCAGGGCTATCCCAGCTCTGTGAAATGGTGATAAAATCCAATGTCTTTACCCCTGTGTGGAGGTTCATCAGATGCCCCCTTAGTTGCTTTTACCACTGTTATTATACTAGAGGTTCATTTAGGCTGATCTGCATGCATTCAAAAAATGTAAAGTAAGGTTTGGGGTTTTAGTGGAGTCAATGCAATGCCCCAGCAATACAGCAATCACAGCTCACTGCTGCTATAGCAATACAAACTGAATGCATTCAAAGTGCACCGAGATTGGGAAGTTTACCCATTATTGCATCATGTTTCAATCTGCACCATGAAAGCAGTGTAACTAGTGTGTAAAGCATTGTCACACAGGCTCTCCACCAGCTCCATCTGCAGTTTACCATACACTGGAACCAGCTGTTACCTGAAGGTCACAGATCATGAGGTGAGATGAATTGCTCATATGGAATTGTGTTTGGAGAATGTGAACTGCTGTCTTCACATCACGCTAGCCGATGTTTCAGCTTTGAGTGGACCTCATACTTTACTGCCGTTTCTTTTCAAACTTCATAGACACAAATAAACACGCCTGCTCCAGAGATAGTGTGTATGCTAAAGTTATAGCTTAAACTACCACAGGGTGGCAGTCGTTTTCTGTAATTGAGAAAGATAATTTGTGAAGACACAGCAATGATCATTACATAACTCTTCATTTGTGAAGCGCTCATCTTGAACTCAAGCAGTGCTCCCTTTTATGTGATACTAAATATGCAATTCGATTTGGTGATGATAGTATTGTGATTAGTAGTATTTTTGCATTATTATTTTAAATGGTTATCTTTAAGAGTACGGTTCTGATGCATGACATTTCAGGTTGGAATTCAATATCACATCCTGGACTCTACTCACTTCAAGGACTAATTTGTTAAGAGCTGTTTATCTAAAGATTACTTAAAACCAAGTTTGTAGTTCACGACCCCCTTTTAAACATGTAGAGGTTCATTCTGATTTATAAAGTTAAATATTCAACAAGTTCTGTATATAGCCCCATCACCTTACCCTCACACCCACCCCATCCCCACCCCACATGTTCAGTAAGTCAAACAGATTCTCTTTTTTTTTTTTTAATAATTTTTATTTCATTGCAAATCTATACAAAAATAAAACATTACATACTCAAAATATATTATTTTTAAAGCAGGGACACATTAGCTGTTACAGACAGGTGCTACAATCATTGCCACTCCAGCAGATGAGCCACATTTACACACAATCACTGCAACAGGAGAGCTGCTGCACGGCCCCTGATCAGCTGCTTCTCTCAGTAGTGCTTGTGTGCGGCGAACGCGCTGACATCACAGTGCAATTGGCGTCTGTCCAAAGCTCTAGTTGTGACTGCTTTGTGGAAGTGATATATCAAGACAATCTTCTGATTCTGCATTAGAGCTTGGGGCTGCCATAAGATTAGAAAAGGACAAAATCAAGATTGCCTCCCTTGGAAACAGGATTCCAGCCCGGCCAATGGGACTGTGCAAACTAGCAAGCATTCACAAGTAAGTGAAAATCTTTTTTTTTTTAAATGAAAGGTGATCTTTTTAAACGGTTGTGCTGGGGTATGCCAACCACGTTATAGAACCCCTTAGCTTAGGGAATGCATCAAGGATTTTAACACATCAACAAAAAAACTAGAAAAACACATTGTCATAAATGTGTGTGTGTGTGTGTGTAATAAATGAAACACACACACATATATAATACATATATATATATATATATATATATATATATATATATATATATATATATATATATATATATATATATATATATATATATATATATATATATAGTTGTTTACATACTGTTAAGTAAATGCTAAACAATTGAGTTATAGACAGTTCCACAGTTGACGTATTAAGGATAATCAGTTTTTATAGATCAGGTCCACGGTGTGATTCAAAGATGATAAGCATCTCTTGAAGGCACTGGACGCAGCGCTGGACCCACTTAGCCTCCTCTGAGACGCAGGTTCAAGTGGATGGTAGTATGGGGCCTGATGTTGTAATCTTCTAATTTCCTGCCGTCTTGAAGCGGCTTGGATTCATAGAGGAGCACCTGTTGCTCCGGAGGAACCCTTTCCACCCGATAAACCTTCTGCCGGAACTCGGTGACCGTCTCCCCCGGGAAGATGTCGTATGTATTTGTCTTGCCCTTGTCGTTCCGCAAGAAGACCTGCATGGGCTTGGGCTCGGTGACTATCACCATCACGGTGTCTCCGTGCTCCAGCCCGCACTCCCTCAGCCGCCTCCCCTCGTCTTCCAGCTCTTTGCGCCCGTTCTTCTGCATCGCCAGTTTCTGCTGGAACTGTGGCACACTGAGCCGACGCTCGATCTCCTGCTTCAGCTGCCCCACTGTGGCGCTGGGATCCATATCCATGGGATAACAAGTCCCAGTCAAGGTCGTTACTTTGATCTGCATCTTCGCTTCGAGGATAGCGCTGGGGATCGGAGAGAAGGAGAATGACGATACGTTAATCATTGATTGAGATGTGCGGTACTATATGGCGCTCCGTTCCTATCATTGTATTGTGCTGGAGGATACATTTACTTTACGTTTTTTTTTTTTTTTTTTCAGCTCATGAAAAAATATGTTTAATACTAACACTAGCCTGCCTCCCAGCCTCTCAGCTCGAATCTCTATTCCGTTCCGCTTCCCAGTCCCTCAGCTCTACCAGTAAGCCACTCCGCCTCCCAGTCTCTCAGCTGTAAGCACGAAGTCAAACAGCGCCTCAGCCTCTCTGCTCCAAAATCTAAAAGCGCACAGCACCGCTGCCTCCGCTATAGTGACTCCCGGGTGTGTTACATGTTGTATTGGGATTTGCTGACTCATCAAGAATGAAAACTTTTTGAAGTGATTCGAGGATGGGGTTTTCTGAGGGGCGGGGCTTATACTTTTTGGGGGGTCTCCAGTAGGCTAATTCACAGAGGTTTTGATTTTAAGAGTTTAACCCGATAAAAAACGATTCAACATAAAAATAAAATAAAGCTATTAGTATTAACCGGACAGATAACTTATTTAATGATGTGTAACTAATATAAAACAAAGATATTCATAGAGAGATATATTACAGGTAATTACATCATCCTAGAATCGAAATAGCGCATTCAAATCATATTGTAATTATAACTAATACTGTGATATTTTGAAATGCATGTAATAGTGTAGTATAGGCTGCTTTTATACACATCTAATCTTTTAGGACACATGCCCTGCCTATTGCCTTTCAGTTTGTTAACTCTAAGGTGTTGCAATGCACACTCTAAGAATAAACACAAAATCTCATTTAATAACGATAATAAAAAAAATATCACAGTGCATACCTTAGAGTTAGAAGGTGCTGTCTCTCGTGCGGTAATGTAATATTCACGGGCGTTGTTCTTTCCTCTCTGTTAGTTTCTGCTCCCAGTTTGGTACAGGTGCGCTGTTTCAGGTGCTTCTCTCTGCACTGTCCGCTATTCGCTTCTCTCTCTCTCTCTTTTATACAGTTGAGTTCCTCTTGGCTCCTCCCTCTTGTTTGCATCACGTGCTGTGAGTTTCGGTTTTCAAACGCAGCAAAGTCTTTCGGTTTCCATTTCCCCGGCTGCTCTGGCTTTGGGGTCTGGGATAACATAATCAGACCTGTTTGTTTCATAGTTTCATTGTAGTAAAATTCAAATACATAATGATACTGAACAGTGGAAATGACACAGAAGATAGCTGATATGCTTTTGCAGTTCATTTCTGTTATGGTAGTATTAGTGTTGTGTCCTGCATCACTTAAACTACACATCTCTATCTACCTATCTATCTATCTATACAGCTTATAGTACTGCTTTACAGATCGTGGATACAGTGGATTTTAGGTTTTGACTGTAGTCTGACACTGTCGTCATGTTTGTTGTTATAACTACCATATTAGTTTGTATTAGTCTAGATACTAAATTAATAATGTACATTAGGTGAGTATCTACCCCCGGGACAGTGTGCTCATGAGTTTGGGATGAAAGTAAACAGGTCTTATTGTCTATTTTATGACTGAGGATGTGAAATTGTTTTTAGGTTTACTTTAATTAAGCTGAGTTCTTTCTTGATTAACCAGTATAAGAAACCATATTAGTATGTACATCTCAAGGGCCTTTCTGCAAGACAGCAAAAGCACAGCCAATCACACGCCAGCACAGTCCCACCCAGAGAGGACATGCAAAACAGGAAGAGGGGAATTCCTGATGGAGCCGTCACAAATACCAGCAGATAAGTGCTGAGCAGAGGATGATGTCATCATGCACTGAGCCCTGACAGCCAGGGGGTTGATGCTGTACATTGAAAGCTATCCAAGCACAAGACGAAAATGGAAACAGAAAGTGCTGATAACAGGCTGAGACTTGTACAGGTGTGTGTTGAAGTGAATAGGAGTCTGCAACTGATGTCATATATATATATATATATATATATATATATATATATATATATATATATATATATATATATATATATATAAATATGTTCAAATATGTCTAATACTTTCTTATCAGATATTTACAAGGCATATCAAGTAATACCGTACAGTAAAAAAAAAAAAAAGTGTCCTGGGGTATGCAGGGTAGGTGCTTAAAGCCATCAGGGCTATCCCAGCTCTGTGAAATGGTGATAAAATCCAATGTCTTTACCCCTGTGTGGAGGTTCATCAGATGCCCCCTTAGTTGCTTTTACCACTGTTATTATACTAGAGGTTCATTTAGGCTGATCTGCATGCATTCAAAAAATGTAAAGTAAGGTTTGGGGTTTTAGTGGAGTCAATGCAATGCCCCAGCAATACAGCAATCACAGCTCACTGCTGCTATAGCAATACAAACTGAATGCATTCAAAGTGCACCGAGATTGGGAAGTTTACCCATTATTGCATCATGTTTCAATCTGCACCATGAAAGCAGTGTAACTAGTGTGTAAAGCATTGTCACACAGGCTCTCCACCAGCTCCATCTGCAGTTTACCATACACTGCAACCAGCTGTTACCTGAAGGTCACAGATCATGAGGTGAGATGAATTGCTCATATGGAATTGTGTTTGGAGAATGTGAACTGCTGTCTTCACATCACGCTAGCCGACGTTTCAGCTTTGAGTGGACCTCATACTTTACTGCCGTTTCTTTTCAAACTTCATAGACACAAATAAACACGCCTGCTCCAGAGATAGTGTGTATGCTAAAGTTATAGCTTAAACTACCACAGGGTGGCAGTCGTTTTCTGTAATTGAGAAAGATAATTTGTGAAGACACAGCAATGATCATTACATAACTCTTCATTTGTGAAGCGCTCATCTTGAACTCAAGCAGTGCTCCCTTTTATGTGATACTAAATATGCAATTCGATTTGGTGATGATAGTATTGTGATTAGTAGTATTTTTGCATTATTATTTTAAATGGTTATCTTTAAGAGTACGGTTCTGATGCATGACATTTCAGGTTGGAATTCAATATCACATCCTGGACTCTACTCACTTCAAGGACTAATTTGTTAAGAGCTGTTTATCTAAAGATTACTTAAAACCAAGTTTGTAGTTGACGACCCCCTTTTAAACATGTAGAGGTTCATTCTGATTTATAAAGTTAAATATTCAACAAGTTCTGTATATAGCCCCATCACCTTACCCTCACCCCCACCCCATCCCCACCCCACATGTTCAGTAAGTCAAACAGATTCTCTTTTTTTTAATAATTTTTATTTCATTGCAAATCTATACAAAAATAAAACATTACATACTCAAAATATATTATTTTTAAAGCAGGGACACATTAGCTGTTACAGACAGGTGCTACAATCATTGCCACTCCAGCAGATGAGCCACATTTACACACAATCACTGCAACAGGAGAGCTGCTGCACGGCCCCTGATCAGCTGCTTCTCTCAGTAGTGCTTGTGTGCGGCGAACGCGCTGACATCACAGTGCAATTGGCGTCTGTCCAAAGCTCTAGTTGTGACTGCTTTGTGGAAGTGATATATCAAGACAATCTTCTGATTCTGCATTAGAGCTTGGGGCTGCCATAAGATTAGAAAAGGACAAAATCAAGATTGCCTCCCTTGGAAACAGGATTCCAGCCCGGCCAATGGGACTGTGCAAACTAGCAAGCATTCACAAGTAAGTGAAATTATTATTATTATTATTATTATTATTTTATTTTATGAAAGGTGATCTTTTTAAACGGTTGTGCTGGGGTATGCCAACCACGTTGTAGAACCCCTTAGCTTAGGAATGCATCAAGTATTTTAACACATAAAACTTAAAACTTAAAAAAAAAAAAAAAAAAAAAAAAAAAAACTATAAAAAATATATATATATATATATATAATTAATATATATATATATGCTGTTATGTAAATGCTAAGCAATTGAGTTCTAGACAGTTCCAGAGTTACTGTATTAAGGATAATCAGTAGTGCTGTAACTATGCTTTTATAGATCAGCTCCACGGTGTAATTAAAAGATGATAAGCATCTCTTGAAGGCACTGGACGCAGCGCTGGACCCACTTAGCCTCCTCTGAGACGCAGGTTCAAGTTGATGGTAGTATGGGGCCTGATGTTGTAATCTTCTAATTTCCTGCCGTCTTGAAGCGGCTTGGATTCATAGAGGAGCACCTGTTGCTCCGGAGGAACCCTTTCCACCCGATAAACCTTCTGCCGGAACTCGGTGACCGTCTCCCCCGGGAAGATGTCGTATGTATTTGTCTTGCCCTTGTCGTTCCGCAAGAAGACCTGCATGGGCTTGGGCTCGGTGACTATCACCATCACGGTGTCTCCGTGCTCCAGCCCGCACTCCCTCAGCCGCCTCCCCTCGTCTTCCAGCTCTTTGCGCCCGTTCTTCTGCATCGCCAGTTTCTGCTGGAACTGTGGCACACTGAGCCGACGCTCGATCTCCTGCTTCAGCTGCCCCACTGTGGCGCTGGGATCCATATCCATGGGATAACAAGTCCCAGTCAAGGTCGTTACTTTGATCTGCATCTTCGCTTCGAGGATAGCGCTGGGGATCGGAGAGAAGGAGAATGACGATACGTTAATCATTGATTGATATGTGCGGTACTATATGGCGCTCCGTTCCTATCATTGTATTGTGCTGGAGGATACATTTACTTTACGTTTTTTTTTTTTTTTTCAGCTCATGAAAAAATATGTTTAATACTAACACTAGCCTGCCTCCCAGCCTCTCAGCTCGAATCTCTATTCCGTTCCGCTTCCTAGTCCCTCAGCTCTACCAGTAAGCCACTCCACCTCCCAGTCTCTCAGCTGTAAGCACGAAGTCAAACAGCGCCTCAGCCTCTCTGCTCCAAAATCTAAAAGCGCACAGCACCGCTGCCTCCGCTATAGTGACTCCCGGGTGTGTTACATGTTGTATTGGGATTTGCTGACTCATCAAGAATGAAAACTTTTTGAAGTGATTCGAGGATGGGGTTTTCTGAGGGGAGATAACTTGTTTAATGATGTGTAACTATTATAAAACAAAGATAGTCATAGAGAGATATATTACAGGTAATTACATCATCCTAGAATCGAAATAGCGCATTCAAATCATATTGTAATTATAACTAATACTGTGATATTTTGAAATGCATGTAATAGTGTAGTATAGGCTGCTTTTATACACATCTAATCTTTTAGGACACATGCCCTGCCTATTGCCTTTCAGTGTGTTAACTCTAAGGTGTTGCAATGCACACTCTAAGAATAAACACAAAATCTCATTTAATAACGATAATAAAAAAAAATATCACAGTGCATACCTTAGAGTTAGAAGGTGCTGTCTCTCGTGCGGTAATGTAATATTCACGGGGGTTGTTCTTTCCTCTCTGTTAGTTTCTGCTCCCAGTTTGGTACAGGTGCGCTGTTCCATGTGCTTCTCTCTGCACTGTCCGCTATTCGCTTCTCTCTCTCTCTTTTATACAGTTGAGTTCCTCTTGGCTCCGCCCTCTTGTTTGCATCACGTGCTGTGAGATTCGGTTTTCAAACGCAGCAAAGTCTTTCGGTTTCCATTTCCCCGGCCGCTAGGTGAGTATCTACCACGTGGCAGTGAGCTCATCAGTTTGGGATGAAAGTAACCAAGGTGGTTAATCTGGCTTCATTTCATCAATGTTTAGAAAATATGCATTTGTCAAGTCAAGTTTTCACATAATGAGCATTGACCTAGACTAGAGCTGTCCAATCATTCTGGCTGAAAGAGCCATGCACAGAGAATTGTGGACCTGGCAGTATTTCAGTATGTGTGTGCTCTTTAAACAGGTCACATGTTTACACACCTACACAACATTTGTTGTTGCACTTTGACTTGCTTCTCCCAGAAACTACCAAATATTCAGCTTTCACCTCAGAATCAAGAATTAACACTCCAATTGGATAGCAGTTACACCCATTCCAGGTTTTACTAGGAGCCTGATCAGCCACACTGTATAGGTAACCAGCTCAGATGAGTCTTATTAAACCAGGATTGGATTCACCTGCTGGGCAGTGGGAGTCTTGTTATCATCCTTGCGTTGAAGTGTTTGTCAAAGATGACTTTCTTTGTAGTATTTCCTATAATGCATATCATGTTAGCTGGATTCGAGTGCTGTTAATGATTTAATAACAATACCTTGGCTCGTATTGAAAGCCTTGCTTAGTAAGCAATTCTGCTGAATGCTTTGTCGCAGTCAATGTTGTCCACAGTAACAGCAGATTTCATGTTGATTGTGGAGCAGGGAGACTGCATGTGCCTGTATCAGCTGACACACTCACCTGCGAGTTCAGGGTAACTCCAGATCTCCTCCCTTTCCTCAAAACCACAGGGAGCTGACAGTTACGTTTTCCTAGCCTTGATGCTGGAAATCCCCTTGCACGATTATCAATTTCTACACCAGGTATTTATAATGCTTTTAAACAGATAATATAATGACAAGAATGCCAACAATGTTTGTCTGCTTGACTTTGTCATAGTTTTATTTCATATTTAAAAGCAGTATTGAGTATTGGGTAAGCCACAGTTGGATTTTATTGGGGGCATTTTAAAGCACTAGGGATTTGGATTTGGATGGCATCAATCACATATTCGTGAGTATCCCTGGATCAACCCTAAAAACAGATGGTGGATATAATCAGGGAATTTCCCAGGGCTGTAAAATGGTATAAAATGACAGCTGTGAACAAACTATTCATTATTCATTATACCTTACATGTGTGCAAATGTACTGCCATTCAAATGTACTGCCAAGTTGCAAAGGAATAAACCAGATCTCTGTTGATTACCCATGTTAGAAAAACTGCGAAACTGTACTGTTCTCACTACTGCAAACCATTTCCTGTCAACCGTGCAGCAGAGATGAAATGGTAGTCCTGTCAAGCATGTATTCATTATTACCAGTGTATTATAGCACTCCCCCAGAACTCGAGATTCACCATCTAAAGGTTACACAATATTTTCAGCTATGGTATGGACTGTGGAGTGTAAGCTTGATGAATCATTTCTGTTTTAAAACACCATTATTCATATTTGAACAGAGCAATGCATTTATAGTTGTGATCTGCAGGTTTGGTTAATTGGGCCAAATCATAAACAGCAAGTTTGGCAAACTTGTAAAATAGAGGGTACTAACAAGCTTGACAAAACAATAGTGTCTCAGATGCACCAACACAATAGATACAGGTGTGCATCTGAATGTAGAACATCTGTGCAGATAAGACTGCCTGCCTGCCTGCCTGCCTGCCTGCCTCCCAGCCTACCTCGCTGCCTTCCTGCCTGCCTCCCTCCCTGCCTGCCTCCCTGCCTTCCTGCCTGCCTCCCTACCTCTCCCTCTCTCTGCCTGCCTCCCTGCCTTCCTCCCTCCCTGCCTGCCTCCCTTCCTTCCTGCCTCCCTGCCTGGCCTCCCTGCCTCCCTGCTTCCCTGCCTCCCTGCCTTCTTGCCTGCTGTGGTTTAAAAAAACAACACCCTACTACGTAAAAGTTGTTTTTATGTTCATTACAGTACAAACCTTACAATGTGTGATGCAATCATGAGTTCTATTCAGAATGCACAGTCTCCACCTAGCGGCTGAACATTTGAATTAATCCAATGAACACAACCAACGGTGACAACCAGCATCTCCTACTAGACAAACTGTAATGTATAAAAGTATGGTAATGTATAAGTCCGGTGGCTGTGGTACCATGTCCTGCAATACTGACGCGTGGAATCGAACGATGGCTGGCTCAGTCATCAATAAGGCAAATCAGGCACCTCTCCAGCACCCATCTGTTACCTGTGTTTGAGATGTTCTCTAGGGTTTAAATATGTGCCTATCCTCACAGTCTCATAGTGCTTTACCAAATAACAAAACAAACTAAAACTGTGATAAATATGGGCAATGTGTGCAGTGGTGACATTCAATGATTGCACGCACTTATTCATAGTATCATGGATAAAAATGACATCTTTTATTTATTTTAATTTGACACCATCAGCTTTTATTCTTCAGCTGTTTAGTATTGCAATGAGCTACTGCAGCTTTCACGAAAGTGTCTGTGAATGCCTGTCATGCAAAATATAGTTTGTTTTTTTTTCTAGCTGGTTAAACTAGTACCGCCAGGGTTCCAAGGAACAGAACTGAACGACCCTGCTGTCAATCACATGTGTAGTGCTTGCTGTGAAAATACTGTGCATTTTTCTGCTTTGTAATGTTTTTATCCTCAGGGACAAACGGTGCCCATATAAGGTAGTCTATGCAATAAACTCGCATGCATCATGATGGTAACCCTAGGATCTTGTCCATCATTTGTTTCCTACACCTGTTAAGTTTAATTACTTTTAAACTTGTTTTTTTTAATAAATATTTGTATTACATTTTTAAATAACATACATGCAATCTTATAAGAGAAACGTATTCTCAAATATATAACTTTAACATTCATATATGTAAACATCTTAACCCACAACCCATACCCATACCTTCTTTACATAATACTTGTAGTACAAATTAGTTTATAACTAGATTGCATCTGTAAAGAATAAGTCAGCAAAGCCCATACAGATATGCATTTGCTGAAAGGAAGCAGTTTATAGATCAATTTGGAGGTGGAGTGGAGAATATGGAGATTTGGTAGTTTTAAGATCTTTATAAAGAAACAAATAGGTGTGCGTGCCAACCGATAAGAGGCGTGTTTTATACGGAAAACTAAAATATGGGCGGTGACTCGCACCATCTCCTTTATGACCTCTGAGGAGGCGGGCGAAGGGAAGAGAAGGCGGCCAGGCTTGTATTTCCTGCTCCGGGGGAAGCGAGAGCCTACCTAAGAAGAGGATCGCTAATAAACACACGAAACAGACACAGGTAGGAGGGGAGATTTGTAATAAAAATGACCGAAATGCACTCATAACGGGTGCTAGTCAGTAGAAACTGCGCGCAAGGAGTTATTTGCAAGGACTGATCGGAGTACCCTAACCCGGAGTAAATCTTAACAAAGGATACAACTAACGAATGAAGGGAGGCGGCGGTTAAAAAGTGAAACTGTTTTTAATTGCAGCGTGCAAAAAAAAAAAAAAAAAAAAAAAAAAAAACGCATTCCCCACCATCAATTAGCAAAATAAAATACGAGCCTGGAATAATGAGAACCCGCTGTATTAAACACAGCCGGTCTGGTTTCCCTTTTCTGAGTGAAAACAAGCTTTCAGTGCGGCGTGCTTCTTCGAAACAACATCCCCGGAACTGGAGGGGCAGAGTCGATGGCAAGGCCGAGAAATTCCCGGGGTGCACACAAGCGGTTTTTTTTTTCATAAACAATAGTTGTCCGCCGTTAGCCGCGGGGCACGTTTTAATATCTAAATACGGTTACTGTAACATTGTAGTTAGTTTTTTTTAAACCATAGTTTTGAAGCCTTGTGATTACAGTTGTGTTTTTAATCCACAGAAACACGCGGGGGAGGGGAGCTGTATGTAGGAACGGCCGTGCAGAACCCCTCCATTTTATCAATACCCAATTGCTCTTAGTCGACGTGCAGTACTGTAGCTGTTTACCTTGATGTTTAAAGTACACGTTGTTGTTTGTGTTATATGGCAATTTAAACAAGATGTTAACCTTTTGTGGTGTGCCCAACATATTTTAAAAATATACAAGGCTAAAAACCGTAACAAAAAATACATATAGTACAATTGGACACAATTCATGCTGAACAAATAGGTTGAAACACTAGTTGTACCGGTGTTCTTGACATTCAGATAAAATGAATAAAGAAATAGGTGGATGAACAAACGCTACCAATACTGCCTTCCTCCTTCCTGTGCAGTTTAATGCATTCGTCTTTTGCAAGGTGGTTTTGTTCATTAAGTGGCTTTTTTTTCTGATTTCACAATTCATAATCCTGAATTGGATGTTTCTGAAGGAGAAAAACATTGTGGCAAAATGTATTTATGCAAATATTGGTTGTTGAAGAGGTGCTCGAAGCTGGTCCACTTCTGCACTGGATTTTCAATCTCACCTCCTGGCGGTTACCCGTTCAAATCCCACCAGACTGACTCACTGTGTGACCCTGAGCAAGTCCCTTAACCTTCTTGTGCTCCATCCTGCGGATGAGATGTGAAATCAGTGTGCTATTGTAAGTGATTCTGCATATAGTGCACAGTTCACAGCCTACCTCTGTAAAGCGCTTTGTGATGGTGATCCTCTATGAAAGGCGCTATATAAAAATAAATATATTATTAAAACAAAAGAAAGTCTGTTTGGGCTTGCGCTGTTTTCTCAAATCGATCAACCAGCCTTGATTTATAGATTGAAGACCAAAAGACCTATTGGTCGCACACTCAAAATCTGGACAAGATTTACTGTATTCTTTTAAAAATTTTCTTCAATTTATTAGTTAAAACAAGTTTTTCACTAAACCAAGCAAACAAACATAAAGGAGCTACGTGTTTTGTCACAGTGGGGCTTCGTCAGGTTCACAATAACAAACGTAGCGGGCGCAAATGTGAATTGTGAAAGAATGTAGGAAACTGCCACTAGGAATTGTGTGGCATAAATATTCTGAGATGTTGAAGTGGTAAATGATCAAACTGAAGATATGACTTGTATGGTACATCTAAAACCCCACACCTTTGTAAACAGGGCAGGTCCCAGCTGAACCATGGGGGATGGGAGAATCTACGTGGGGAACCTTCCAGCTGATGTGCAGGAGCGTGACGTGGAGGATCTCTTCTACAAGTATGGGAAGATCCGGGACATTGAGCTGAAGAACAACAGGGGCACAATCCCTTTCGCCTTCGTCCGATTTGAGGACCCAAGGTAAGAGTGCTAGGGGTTCAGAAATGAGGGGTACGGCAGGGTACATTGCAGTGTGTCAGGCTTGGTCTGGAGGCTGTTACAGTCCATTCAGTGATTGGACCTGGGTTAGGATAGAGCCACAGGATTGACATCGCTGGTCTGACCTTTTGTATCTAACTAGTGCAATGGGAAATCCTTAGTCACGGAAGTGGATGTAAACTTTTATGAGAATACATTTGCAGTGGTAAAAGGAAATGGGGAAAGGGAGCAGCCAGTAAATGTATTTAACAAAAACACTTTATAACGATCCACTGTCGTGTTAATCATACAGCTCATGCAGTGGATGTAATTAATTTTCCCCTCTGTCTTTAGGGACGCAGAGGATGCAGTGCATGGCAGGAATGGGTATGGCTTTGGAGACTCAAAGCTGCGTGTGGAGTACCCACGTTCCTCATCCTCTAAATTCAATGGCCCTATGACGGGGGGAGCTCCCCGGGGCAGGTTTGGACCCCCATCTCGAAGATCAGAGTTCCGGGTCATAGTTACAGGTGTGTACTTGAATTAATGGGATTCATCTGCTCCCTGTCTTTTGAAACTTCTTTTGCATGGGCATTTTAAACTGCAGGCTGTGCAATTGTTCTTCAGTCTTCTAAAGCAACTAGTTGGAGACACATATCTACCATCCCTCCCATTTATTTTCTAAAACAAACATTGAAAGTCTTGCCCCTCTTTAATGATAAGCAATTAAAGGGTAAACAGCATTATACAACTCAGACTATCTATACTTCAACTGGTCTGCGACTTATAGGCACTTAAACACAAATGTGTCGGCACAAGGGAGGGGCTGTCATGGAATTGGTCTCTCTTCCCCCAGGTTTACCCCCCTCTGGGAGCTGGCAGGACCTGAAGGATCACATGAGGGAGGCTGGGGACGTGTGCTTTGCTGACGTACAGCGTGATGGGGAGGGTGTGGTGGAGTTCCTGCGCCGGGAGGATATGGAGTATGCACTGCGCAGGCTGGACAGGACCGAGTTCCGATCGCACCAGGTCAGTGCAGATGTCATTCTTGCTGTGTGAGGCACCTGTTGTGCTTTGTCAGCCTATTCAAAGGGGTTAGTGTCTTGGAGAGGGGTCTTTTTTAATTTATTTTCTTCATCTACAAGTGATTTTTGCATTTAGTAATATTCACATTTCTAATACAAACATTTAAAAAAAATAAATAACCCATAACTACTGGTTAAACACAAGCAATTCTTCTAACGTTACATATATAATATTGGTTGGTGGGGGTTAAAAGGCAGAATTAAACATTTGTTTTTCAATTTTGGAAATGGGGTATTTGCTAGTTCTGTATGGGAGTAGGACACAGGTTGTCTTAACTATTTACTAAAGTAAATAAAAGCTTATTTAAACCCAAGGACACTGACCCTAGAGTGCTTTAGCAAAGTTATTGTATACAAGTACGAGTCTTTCAGAGGGTTACGGTTAGATTTTATATACTGAGCATAGATCAAATTATATATTTCCACTGGATATAAAACATGGTTTTTCATTTTTAATTACCTTGACCCTGCTGTGTTAACTGAGTCCTCCTATCCTGCAGGGGGAGACGGCTTTTATCAGAGTCCATGGTGAGAGGAGTTCAAGCTGGGGCCGTTCCCGGTCCCGGTCTCGCTCCAGGTCTAGGGGTCGATACTCCCCGTACCAGAGCCGGGGGTCTCCTCGCTACCAGTCCCCTCCGCCCAGGCGACGCTCTCTGTCCCGTCACAGTCCCCCCCCAGCCCGGCACCACTCCGCTCAGCGCAGCAGCCCCCCCCCACGCCACTACCGATAAAGAGCAGAAGCAGGACGGCAGCAGCTGGAGGGGGGTTTTGTTTTTGTGGGAGTTTTTTTTTATTTTTTATTTTATTTGGGGGGGGGGGGGGGGGGGGGGGGGGGGGGGGGTCTGTCAGTAATTTACATTCCACTATCAGGGTTGTCCCTCAGAGGCTCCAGTTGCTATCCAGGAGCCAGATTTTTTTCCCCTTTAGTTTGCTTCAAAGAGGTTGATTTGTGTGTCTAACAGATTGCATTGGTTTGACCTCTGTGAGTATCCAACGTTTTGGAATGAAGTATCATTTTGACACTGTAGGTACTGTACCACAGCTTCTGAAATGGACACAGAACTCTCCCCTCCTAAGAATCTGGTGTTGTCTCATTTTCAGGACAGTCCTGTCTCTTGGATGGCGACTGTTGGCTCTGTCTCTAGACACTGAAGTGCTGTGTTATATTTTAGGTTTTTTTTTTTTTTTTTTTCTTTTTAAATAAAAAACAAAACAAAACATTTTTTAATATTTCAAGTTGTTTCATTTCTACTAAAGGTACATGTTTAGTGTGTGTGTGTAAGCAGTGTTTCAATTTCCAATAAAAGGAATACAGCAGTCTGTTGCGTATCTGCACCAGAGTAAGGGTGGATATGAAAAAAGTCAGATAAGTGAATCCTGTTTTAAATAATTATACACAACTGTAACAATTACTATATTCACACAATTATTATTTTGAGATTCAGCTTTTATTAGGGAGTTCTCCTAAATCCTTTATTTAGAAAGGTACAGGGTATTAATGCTGGTGACTGGGCAGCCATCTGCTATTTGGGTGCGTGACAGGCAGGAGATCGAGACAGGTTGAAGTTGATATGCCCCCTGCTGCCCAGCTGGAACACACCTACCTGCTGATTAGATTCCACACCTAACAATTGCACAGAACAGACAGGCTGTCCCAGGAGGGTCGGGTACTTCATTAATTCCAATAAACACACTCTACCGAAGACCACTGCATTAGCACTGCATATGTGCGTGATGTTGCTGAAGAACTTGATTGCGGTGGATTGCTGTACACATGATTTGCTCTAATAAAACTGTTTAGGAAAACAGCTAGGGTTGTGTATGAAGCACCTTTCAATTTTTTTATAATTTATTTTTAAAGATTAATCACAAGTTCGCATTTATCTATTATATTTTTTAAACTTATGAAATCTGGCTAAAATAAATATGGAACAAACACTAAAACACCACAAAAAATAGAAAAAATAATGCATTCAACAAAACATCCATCTGCCCTGGTATTTATTTGTTTAATGTAGATTATATTTAGTTCTTTACTGAAGATTTTGGAAAAGACTAATTGGTTTAAAACAATGCTGAAATTA
Organism: Polyodon spathula; assembly: GCF_017654505.1. Lineage (NCBI taxonomy): Eukaryota > Metazoa > Chordata > Actinopteri > Acipenseriformes > Polyodontidae > Polyodon > Polyodon spathula. Next base: position 27,109,960 of record NC_054555.1, on the reverse strand, counting down.
CAACCCTTCTTTAGACTGTTAAAACAGGGTGCTGTGTATTTTATTTCTACTTTGATGTACTACTGCTGGAGTACATCGGTTGCTAGCACAGTTTCTGTCAATGAAAGTATGCAGCCTGGATTCATGAAGCACTTGATACCAGCAATCGCTCCCATTTTTTATTTAGTAGAGGCAGTCCTTTTTGCACTGTACCTCTGGATTTATTTTTTTTACATGACAATATAAAGCACATAATACATTTGTGGGTTTTTCATCATAGTTGTCCGATATCTCTTGAACAGTATAATTGTCACTCATCTGGATAAATTCCTAAGATGATTAACCTTCAAAAGAAGTTGCCTGTATGCAGAAACTTGATTCTGGCTCCAGTCACAACCCAGAGTTCTTCAGTAAACTGCTTCTTTCATCTCGTTCTGGCAGGGGGATGTTCCCTGAAAAGGAAATGCCATGCTGTTAGTCTGCTGGGAATTAGTTTTGTATTGCATGGCAGACTAGTCTGGCTGTATACTAAATTAAACATTCAAATTAATTCTGTAAATGCTGAAACAATTCCACTTAAAACAAAAGAACAATGCAGGAAGTATTTCTTATTTCATTATTTTTATAACTCCCTACTGTTTCTCCTTGTGCTCGACTTCTCACCTGGTGGCGCCACAAAGTATTCCTCCACAGTGCGTCTGGAGGCACGCAGCAGCTGCTCTGCACAGTTCCCCTCCCTCACGCAGTCCTGCTGCAAGTACAGCTGCCTGCAAGAGTACCAGGTGTGCTGAATACTTTAAACCACCTTACAGAGAGACATTTACAGAAACTCAAAACGACATGGCATGCATTTTAGTGATGAACAGCACCCAGTAGTGTGCACAACTAGCAACGGGCAGCAGTTTAACAAACACTGCATAATTAGGTTAAATGAGAAGAAATATAAGGGCATATAGAGCAAAGAAGGAAGCTGGGAGATCCCTGTGTTACCGGTCCTTGTTTTTCACCTGCCTTCCTTTAACTTCCACATGCATCTACCCTCAAGGCATAGCTTTAATCCAACCAGATATTCAGTTAAGGAAGGTTGGGATCTGCAGTGCAGTCGAATAGAAAAGCCAAGGTTGACAACACCTGGATGTTGCTGAAAGCAGGGATCTATCTGCTATTTTTGTAAGCACCCATTACCAGGCGTGCGTGAGCACCACATTATTATTCAATAGTCATACCAGGTGTGGCCTTCCACTACCTCTTTCACACACTTGTGTTCCTCACTGCACCTCTTACCTGTCCTCAAGCACAGAATCCATAGGCTCCACCCCCTCAGTGTCAACAACATGGAGCTGATCAGCAAATCGGATTGCTTTCTCCAGCCTAGCCACACCCTCTTGGTTCCTGAAATCCACCAACGCTAGACGCTCCAGTCGATCCACAAGATCTGGGGACACCTTAGTAACCTGGGGAGGGGTGCAGTGTCACCATTACACATGCAGCGCGCATCAGTATGTGCTCAAGTGGTCTGTCTTCACCTACATGCGTAATAGACCCAGGCAAACTAAGCCAGTTATTTACACTCCTGATAATGACAAATTGCAGGTTTTACTCCAAACTATTGAAAACATAATAAATGCCATATTTGCATTTGTTGTCCTTTTTAACTACGTTTTTCTTACTGCTGAAATGTTCATTACAAGGGCAATTCTGCGACCCCACAGTGCAAGTGGATTCTCAATGTCTCAAGAGCAAACCCTTACACAGTCAAATAAAGCGTTTTTTCTCACAGACCATAACATCACTTTCTTGAGCTTTTCATACATGAAAGACATATTTGAATCAATACTACCTAGATTAAGACCAAGATAGTTCAGAAATGTTCAAACTATGAAAACAGTAATTCCACGAAAGTAGCCCCTACATTGGTAATTCAGTCTCCAGTAGTTTGATCATCAAACAGTCTGCCTTGACTTGTTAAATCCTCATGAGATGGCTCATAGCCGCAGTGTTGATAACAATATAGTTAAATAGCCTTGTCCATTCAGGTTATTGTAATATTTTTGCTCTGTCAGTAGAGACGCAGTCCTTACCGGGGGCAGCTGGCTCTCGCTAACCGGTTCCCATGTCGGTTTCTGAGGCACCTGTAAAATACACAGCACCATTTTAAATGAGAACCCAGATGGCTCGGAACCTAAAATGACGCGCCAAACGCAAGGGAATATTATTCTACATTCACTTTTAAACTAGATTTGCGTTCCTTAGATTGTTAGTCTCACAACATCACAATTATAATAGATTATATCAGAGAAGGCTAAACCTATAATTACAATTGAATTAAGGGGTTAACAAATGTGTAGCTTTAAACTTTTAAAAGATATAATCGGTTTACATCCAGTCTTACCGCTCGCTTACCTTTGTTTTGGAAACGTCAGTGGTGGGAGCTGTCTGATGTAAACGACGGCACAAACGAAGACTCCAGCCCCCTGCAACAAACTCTCCTCCGGGACATCTAGGAACTCCACACCGCGGATTGGCAGGCCTCAATAACAACTTCGAGCGCGAACCGCTAAAAACCAGGAATCTCAAAGATTTGGATGACATTCCAAACACTACTCTAGTATATCATAAATTAATATATTCAACACATCACATATGTTTATATTCACTCATTAACAGGACCCTAATTTACCCTAGTAGCACATTTACACGAAAACAGGCAGCAGTTGAGCGACCCCTAGAACAGTCTGAAGTAGAGCAGGGTGTGCTTTTAAAATAAATATATAAACCGATGTACACACTTGCAGAACACAACGAAATTTAGCAATACTTATTCCCCCCCCCCAAAATCTTTTATTCTCAACTACGATTTATACTCGTTAGAAATGTTTGAACACTACAGTCGATTGTGGGATATATGGACCGCTTCAGTTACAGTATGTCAGAGCCCGGATAGCTCAGTCGGTAGAGCATCAGACTTTTAATCTGAGGGTCCAGGGTTCAAGTCCCTGTTCGGGCGGTTCATTTTTATAAAAACAAATAAAACAATTACAATATCGTACAAAGTCGAGTCAAACTTCTGTTAAATGCAATCTCAACTAATAATGCACAATATTCAAAAGAAAAACAATATGAAACCGCTGAGGTTACATTTCACAGCATTACTTTAATTTCCCCACAAGGGGCTGCTGTTTTACAAAGACAAAAAGGGCTGTCAAACCTTGCGGTCTTTAAAGGAGAATCACAAACACAAATAAAATGTTTACATGTAAGAGTGCCTTAAACAGGTCATTAAACTGTATTTGGTAAATACTGATACCAAATGGTAACAGCAAAAGTACCAGGATGTGACACAGGCTATTTTATAGCACCTGGGACAAGCCGGCATGCAAATGATGTCACTGCATTGTTTGCACATCTGAACTTGAGTGTACTTTGAGAAACTCCTATAGTTAATAAATATAACACGCATTACAGAGCTGGGCAAGTTAATGCAAACAAAAGAAAAAACATCACAACAGCAGCCTCAGGTAACAATCCTTTACTGGTGAGCCAACGGTCACTCTACAGACACACACACGCCCTTCTGCCACACCTGCACAAAACTGAGGTCACTAGCAATTAAAGGCATGGTAATTGCAGCAAATGTTTTATTATATTCTTTTGTTCCAGTTAGCAAATAAACATTTAGCAAAGCACCATTAGATCCAAAATTTGCCCATACCTATTCTGTTAAAAGCATCAGCGTATCAATGTTTTTGGAAACGTTTGGAGTGAAAGCGTCGTTGTTCTGGTAAACCAGAGATATTAAATATTGATTGAAACACTTAGCTCTCGACCTAATGCCAGGACACTAACTGAACACTTTGTCCTGCATCTCTCAGGAGACTGCGTAGTTCACCAGTGTATCTCACACAGATAAACAAGGGTTTTCTAATAAGAAGTTTAATAAGATCCAAAACTGTGCATGTGTGATGATGTAATGTAAAGATGGCGCGAGGTGGATTATTGTGTTTGTGTCTCAGATCAGGTAGCTGTGTGTGCAGAACTTTTGTTTGTGGCACACTAATATTTTCTGGACAACATTATCACAAAAACACAATCTGAAACAAATGAAAACAAATAATAACAGCTAACATTATCATCATGTGTACAAGGGCTAGGAAATGTCTATTGCAAATGTAAACAACATGGACAAATAACACAGCCTGGTGGTAGAGACACAAGGAACCAAATCTTAAACATGATCATAGAACACTGCCGCTTTGAAATGGGGATGAATCCAAATTTGGGCTACACAATAAAAAACACATTTAATAAGCATTATCTTTCTTTCTTTTTTTTTTTTTTTTTTTTTTTTTTTAAAAGTCTTGTATTGTTCTGTTCTTGGATCCACAACGCAGCAAGGCTCCTCCACAGAGCGTCAAAGAAAGAATACACGGTCCTATAGCCGGGTCTCCCTATGATTCTATACAGCTAACATTATGTACAAAACAGTATTTACATTAACAACGTTTTTCTTCTTGATTCTTCACATACAATTAACAAGACATAACATAAAAGCCTTTACATTTTTTTTTAACCCCAGAAATCAAGCTGATGCCCACTGGTGTCGGTCTGGAGGACCGACTTGCTGCAATGTTCTGCTGGGAGTCGCTTAAATGTCACAGTCAACTTCCAGGTTTCTCCTTGTTGGGTCCCATGAACTCGACCCCTTCAATCGGGATGTCCTTGTCTTTGATGGCTTTCTATAATTGGATAAATACATTGAAAATCAATCCCGGTCATAATTACGGAAATTCTTCTAAACAACGCCACTGAACGTACACATTTTAGACAGTGATTGAACAGTTAGCAATCTTAACGCATTCCATGTTTATCGATGTGGATCTGCTACATACAGCTGAACTTGCTGTATACATTTTTTTAATGTGGTCGTTCTAGGCAGTCGGTATCTTAAGAGCAAGTCTAGTGTCGACACAAAGTTAAGCTTTTTTAAAGTATAAGGTTTAACACAACACACAATAACAACGATGTTGTATTTGAAAGCGTGCAATAATAACCGCACTGTTTACCTGCACGCACTGTTGGTAGCTCTTGAACATTTCAATGCAGGGGTCGCCGCTCCGATCTCCCTTGAGGAACTTCTCTGCAAACCAGCGGTTAAAACACTGATCGTATTCCCGTTTGAGCTCCGTGCATCCCTCCCCTACACTGTTCATCCTCGGGTACACAGCAACAACAGACACCAACAGATACTGTGTGTTTACACACGCCAGCAAACCTCAGTGACCGACACTATCGAAAAGGGCTATTCTCCCTCTCCCTCTCCACACAAATTACCCAACCACCTTTCAAAATGAATGGACTTCCTTCCCCAGGTGAATATTTAATGTAACCTGGTTCATAAATCTACTATGGGTTTATAGTGGAGCTTTAAACATCTAGAAAACCACGTGTTGTGTAAAGTGACCTCTAGTAGAGGCTCTATGTTATGACGTATGATGTGTCTCCGGTCGCATTTACAAGGAACAGAACATCTATGGCGGGTTTTTGTTTAAATAAGCATTTCTAATATGAGTGCTATTAAAGGCGTACAATAATATAAAGTGATCAGACCTCTAGTGCTCTTAAACAATGGCTGCCTGTCATCTTCATGCAAAGTTACAACGTGTTTACTGTATCAAATGGAATGATATAACTGTACACCCAATTCTTACCAATTATTGTTCTAATTAAGTAAATTAGGGAACAGTTGGAACAAAAACCAGGAGGGACACCAGCTCTCCAGGACCAGGATTGGACACCCCTTAGTAGAGTGACCATATGACTCAATGTTCAGTGATCCAGTTCAGGCTTTTTAACTTGCACCACAGTGCATTCTGGTAAGTGTAGTCCAGCTGTAAAATATGTACCAGAATGCATTGCGATGTGAGTTGAAAATCCTGAACTGTCCAAAACTGTCCCAATGAATATTGAGTCACATGGTTACCCTAGAACAGGTTTTCCCAATCCTGGTTCTGGGGCCCCACTGTGTATTCTGGTTTTCATTTCAATTTCAGTTGCTTAGTTAAGCCAGTAATTTAACTAATACTGTGCTTAATTAGACCCTTAATTTAACTAATATTTAACTAGACCTTTTAATTGTTCTTGGCTCCTAAAAAGTTGGTGATATTAAGTTACTTATAAAATTGTGTAGTTAACTTGAAATCTCCAACTGTTTAAAAGCTGAAAACAATTTTAAAGAGGCCTAATTAAACTGATGAATAGTTCAATAAGGAACTGAGAACTGAAAATCAAGTCACAGTGGACTCCCAGGACCAGGGTCTAACATTAGTTAGAAAGTAAACCGTGCTGTCTGTTGGTCAGGTGCAGAGATACAAGCTCACTCTTCCCATCTCGAAAGCAGTTCAGCGTCATGCCACTCTTTTCAAGACAAACAGTACACGCCTGTTCCTTAAGACCGCAGTAGGGGCTTGCAAAATAAACTCCGTTAAGCAAAACTGAAATGAAAAAGGATTGATAAATTATTTAAAAAAAAAAAAAAAAAAAAAAACATAAAAGGGACTTGAAAAATCCACACATTTAAATAAGTGAAAAAGCAATTGAAAATAATAACAATTACATGTTTATTGTTTTTTTTAAAATACATTGACCATTTAATATATATTTATATATTTAGATTTTTTTTGTGTGTGTGTTTCTGAACAACCATAAAGAACAAACAACTTGGCTCTAGAAAAATACCATGACCCATGTTTTCTTCTTGTTTTTGTCACAGAGTAATTAGCGCATCACAGCCTGCACACGTTTCCAGAAGGTTGCTGTGATGGAGAGTGGCCAGGAGAACTCATCAAGTTTCCACATTTTCAGAGTGAAAAACCAGGAAGGTTTGTTTTTCCCCTTCAATTGATTGACGCCGTAGCAACTCTGAAGCTGTTAAAATGACTGTATATAAACTCGAACCCTAACCCTATCCCCAGGATAACTGATTTTGGAACACTTCATATCTTTGCAAACAAAAAACACACAACCACAATAGGTGATGCGCGTCTCCACTAAATCCAATTTAAAAAATGCCTTTCCAATTTGCCAAATTAAAATGCTACAGTCGATACTGTTTGAAAATCAATGGAAATTGGATTTTATCGAATTCACACACTGAAAACACATCAACAGAGCATTGCAGCATTCATGTGCTTGCTAGCGCACGCACGAGGATAACTAGTGCTTGTGACACGCATAAATAAACAATTAAACAGCCGTCAGGAATCATATTTTAGTAGAAAACTGATCAGTCTGCTGTACTCTGATTAAGGCAAGAGCCGAAACGCGTGTCTGCTTCACTTCGTTTCTACTGATAAAGCACTCCCTGCAAGGAAGCAAGTCTTCACTCGTAAAGCTAACCCCAAGTCTCTTTTATCCAACTCTCCCCACATTTTGTTCTGTCCTCGTTCTGTTCTGTTCCCTCCCAGCTGTAAGGACCTTTTGAAAATGCAACATGACAACACGATAATCTAGCAAGCTGCAGCATGGCACATCTTGTTTAGTACAGAGTGCTGCACGGAAAGAAATACTTTGTTTAGTTATTTTTCTATTTTCCTTTTAGTTCAGAAAGCATAGTTCACGTTTACATCATATATATTTTGTATTTGTTTGTCTCCTTTTATACAGAGACACTGGTTAAATATATACCAGATATAATGTTTGCCACCCAATATATATATATATATATATATATATATATATATATATATATATATATATATATATATATATATATAATCTCTTTTTAAATTACAGTACAATTCACAAACAGCAGGATACAGACACTTTCTGAAAATGTGCAATAAAATCAGACAATTAAAAAAAATATACATGTCATTGAAAACACGGGCACTTTGAACAATACGTTTATTTTTTCTGACACAGGATATTTAAAAGCTGTTCTGCTAACAATACTACCTCTAACGCAATGTAATGTGTCTCTTGTGTTTGTGGAACAGCAGCCGGCAGTATAAGCTCTTTAGCTGCATTGCAGTGTATATACTGCGGTAACGTGTAGCGTATTTCTTTTTTTTAAACTGAAAACATCCATGATATGAAACACGTATTGTTTTTATCAACTTTAGCTACAAAATTAGAGCTGAATGAGCTGAAAGTTTCCTGAATATCAGAAGGATGCTGCTTAACCAGTCCCCTGTTTTAACTGTACTGGAAAGACAAAATCCAGATTACTCGTTATAACAAACACGACATAAAAACCTATCTGATGATGTCAGAAGCACACATAGCTTTCGTATCTGATGATGTCAGAGGAACACCAGCATAAGATACTGTAGTCCATCTAACTTGAAAGATAAAGAGGATGGACACGCGGTTGATTATGCAAAGGGAATCCCGATGCGTTCTGCAAAAAATATAAGCTGCATCTCCCAGTAGGAGGTCTGCTTCCGTCACAATGAGAAAGAAAGCAGATTTGACAGACTTTGACAGAGGGCTGTCTAACCTGTCTCTACACTCAATAGGACAGTGTTGACAGCTGTTTATCCAAACCCTGTACAGTGCCACAAATCACAGGAAATAAGCAAGGCAGTAAATGCATAGCAGTCTTCTGTGTTTACTGAAATGTCCATGCTTTACAAATGTGTCGTTGTTTATTAAAGAGGGGAGGGTTCCTCTCTGTGGTTTTTGACCTTTGTAAAACATTACTAAATAAAACGGACAAACAGCTACATTAAGGCAGTAACAAATGATTTAACAAAGCACATAAACATAGAAATATAGATTAAATTGACAATTCAATTGTTTTTAGCACCAAGTTTTTTTTTTTTTTTAAAAGACAGAAAAAACACAAATTAAAAATTATAAAGCAAATAAAAAAAAACTACCAAAGACAACCTCCGAGTGCTTCAGTATATAACCGTTGCACTTTATTTTTTATCCTGCTAAACATTTTGTAACTTAAAAAAAATAAAAATAAAGCTGATTGATTTTTAAAATCAACGAAATACAAATAACTCAGTACAGGGATCGGAGACTCAGCTAATTCAATATAAAGAGCTCAGTAATTGGACACCTATGGGCAGCAAATCATTAGCATTATATATAGTGTGTGAGAAAACGCTTCAGTCTGCTAGCTGGAAATGACTTTCTAGTTTTTAACCTGTCTGAATCGATCGAAACCCACACGAGACACTCTGGTCACAGGCAAACTCTCACGACCTATCACTGTGACAATTCTGACATTCCCCCCCAACTTGAATGAGCCGTCAGTCTCCAAGTGGAATGTTAAAGTGTTTTGGCACATTATCCTTCCTTTATTAAAAACAGGGTTTCATTTGTGGGATTTACAGAATCACTTCTGCTACCTTTCATTTCGATTTCACGGACATTTCAAGTCGATATACATTACACTGAGCTCCCCACCTCCTCTCATATGTCTAGTGGCACCTCTGTTTGGCACAGATAAATCCAGGTGATACACTGTTACCTCAACACAGTGAAGAAACACTGTTACCTCATTACCTTTATGTGAAGCTGGGGTGAGAGTATGTGCTTCATAGAGGATTGTTACAATGTTGCGATGAAAGACACATAAAAGCCGAGACGCGTACGGGAATAGAGAAAATAATTTTCCAGATTCTGCGCATTCCACACAAAGGCATGGTGTAGTTACGTGTGTGTAGAAACTCTTTATTCTTGTGTGTAAAGTATAGTATCACCACTAGATTATATTATCCTCTAAGGAAACACACACCCACCTTATACAAATAAAATACAAACGCACTATATAGCACTCGGGTATTGCCATGAATTTTGCACGGCAATGTTGCGCGGCAATGGTGAAACCCTAAACTCTGTCTTGGTGGGTAAACACTGAAACAATGAACTAATGCCGTGTCAAACTGAACAATAAAGAACACCCAGGACTGTTCATGAACTGCAATCTGAAAGAGTCGCTCGACATGCAGTCTCATCCACAGTCCTTCTCCCTCCCCTCAAATCTGCTGCTCTGCTGAACACCCATGTGCTCTTTATTACCTATCCAGGTACTCTAGAGGAGTCCCCCCCCTCCCCCCCATGTGATACTCACAGAAACCTGATTGATATAAAACAGGCTCCACTGAAGGTCCCTAGCTCTCACTTACTGGATGTTCAAAGATGCAGTGTTGCAGTAAAATGTATAACAGCAGAGGTGGCTAAACCTGGTTCATCCTGATTTATACAAGCAATCCGTTACTGTGGCCTCTGACGCTGGCGCACTGACAGTGAACAGAACGAGAGAAGCTGGTGCGAGGATGAAGGATGTGATCATGAGTGTGTTTGTAGAGCTTTGTGGTCGAGCGCCCCCTTCACTTGTTCTCGATGAGTGTCTGCACTTTGTAGACCAGGTCCCGTGCCAACGTCAGCACACGCTTGCTATTGTGGTGTTCAGCCATTTCTATACAGAATTTCAAAAAACAAAAATGACATGAATCCTTTCACCAGGAGACCAGCTTGTAAACGATCACTATTATTAGTTTCTATAAATCCAGTATCAACTTTGAATTTATACCAGCACCTATCTAGTGATATCTGAAGCAGTGTAGGCACAAGGTTTATTCAAAATTATTCTTCAGGGAAAAATAGGTTAAGAATGGTGTGTTGAAATTACAATGATTATACTTTGACTTTCTAGATTGTCAGTGCATGCCAACCCCATATGTTCCAGACTCTACATTCACTACCAATAAAGGCCTTGCTCTCGCTTGATCTAAACTTTATTAGAACTCTCAATGCCCTGTCTATTATTCTGTTCAGCAAAGTGTTTGTCTCACCGTTGAAGAACTTGATGATGTCGGTGAAGTCCATGTTGTTTTCCAGGATGATGTCTCTGTACATTTCCACCATTGCCAGAGCGATGAAGAGCACGAAGTGGGTCGATGACGTGTGCTTCGCAGCCCAGATAGTCTCCCACACTGAGAACACATCATCGTACACCAGTTCTGCGCAAAACACAAGCACAGAGGCGTCCTGGTGATCGAATGCTATCCTCCATCACCCAGCCCTTCCCTGCTAACCAACGCACTCTACTCACGGGCATGCTAACACACAGTGTTGCTATATTTGAGCAAATGTGTGCTCGGTTTACTCAGCATGTCCCCCATACCAGTAACTACTCAGCAGAGCATGAGGCACGGAACATGAATTCACTGTGCTATCAGCCTCAGCTGGAATTCAACATTTGCTATCAAGGCTTGCACTAGGCAAGCATCTGTCGCTTTAGCGGCAATCAATGTCCTAATTGATACACGCGGCAGAACTGGAAGACGACACTAAGCAGACAGCCCTGCCATTACCTCGTTTGAAGTCCAGAAGGAACCAGCGGTAGCAGAAATAGAAATGTGTGTAATCCCCATTCTGGTGCATCAGCTCAAAGAGCTCGGAGTCCAGGATCTAAGGAACAGGCAGGCACAACTGACAAGACTGTCTATTAGATTCAAACCCACCCTTCCAACCAGGGCTGTTTAAAATCAAGGTGGAATGAAATGGGGTTTTCATTCTACTCTTAAATTACGTTTATTTTCATTTCTCAAAAACACAGCTCAAACCATTAAGAACCAAATCCATTCATCATTGAAAAAACCTCAGCACACTAAGCTGTATTTATGTTATTTAACTTTTGCGGTTAAAACAATCACGGTAAGTTATCTGGACTATAATTAAAGAGAATTTAAACAACAGGAAGATGCCAGCTAAAAAGGCTCTGATATATTTTACAGCAGCCGGTCCTCAAACGGGGGCAAAGGCACTTAATGGGTTAATAAGGGCAAGCGCAGAGTCCAGGCGTCCTCCTCACCTGGATGAGGGAGCGCATGTTGGCGAAGTGTGTATCCATGTCTCCTCCGTGAGGGAAGTTGTGGTTCATCCTCTTCATGAGCTCCGTGAAGCAGCTGAAGGCCATTGCCTCTAAAACACCAAGCAGAGACACTGAGGGGAGGGGCCGGGGGGGCTGGAGGGAGTGCACTATTAATAACAGATTACTCATACTTAAAAAAATACCACATTGGGCACTCACCGTCATCGAGAATGACCAGCAGGGGAGCTAACAGGTCGCACATGCCTTGCACATACCCGATCTCCAGGTGCTGCCAGATGTAGCTGCCGAAACGAACCCCCAAAAACATCAGCACAAAATGAATGGGTTGGAACGGAATGCGCATAGAATCATTCAAATAGATTGGGCTCTTTCCCATTGATCTAAATGGTGTCCTAAATCTTGCTCAATAATAGTTCCCACCCTTTCCATATTTTACAGAGCCACATGTTACCTGTGGGATTTTCAGAACCTTGATACACAAAGGGCCCTGTATTAATAATGTAACCCGTGACGACAGTTTGATCAATGGAATCAACTCCATTGTGTTTGTAACCAGTACAGGTGTGTGCTTGGAGCCAGGATGCAGGTATATCTGACGCTTACCCGATGCTACGCTATGGGAAGAAGGGCTGCTAGCTGGAAGTGGTACCTGCACATGATGTTGCGCAGTTTCTCCAGATTGGCAGGAGTGAAGTACCAGTAGTTTCGGTCGCACCTCTGCACGTCTTTCTCGATACGGTGCAGGTTGATTGTGTACATGTCCAGCAGCTCCTGCTACAATAAAATTTGAGAAAATAAAGATCAAATGTACATTTTTAATTGTAGGCATTTGTCCAGTGAAGACCTTCCATTATGAACAATTTCTGGGTGATACCTTTTAAATAGTAGGACATATAATATGTATAAAATATGTATATGCACACTAGCTTTCCACACCACTTAAATCTCTTAATTAAGATTGACAGTTTCATTAAAAATAAAGAAACAAGCAAAAATAAAAATTAAAGAAAAGGTGAGGAAGGAAAGCCAAGGCTCTCACAGAGTAGGTGACCCCAATGGAAGTGACAGGGGACGTGGCTTCGGTTTTACCCTCCGCTCCCACAGCCAGCGAGACAAACTGGGGGAACAGGCTCTCCATTTCAGGCTCCTCAGAAAGGTTGTCCTCGCTGCCCACCAGGCTCTGCTTCTCAGCTTCCTCGTCCAGCTGCATCTCCAGCATAGGAAGCCCAGCCACCACCCCTGGGAGAGGCCCCTCCTCTGAGGGCAGCTCAGTGGCAGACAGAAGATCCTCCGAACTCGCGTTGGTGGTCAGACTGTCGGGCCGGGTCTGTTCAGCAGCCCCTTTGGAGACGGGAGGGACGGTCTCTTCAGTCGCCTGACCCCGAGCGGCATCTTCTATGCCCTGAACTGGAGTCTTCTTGCTGGGGCTGGCTCCCTCTTGCTTCTGTTTGGTCGGTGCTTGTGGAGGCTGCTGTCCAGATGTTTTAACTGCAGACTCGGTGCCGGCACCGCTGTCCTCGGTGCTGAAGCTGCGGTCGGAGAATCCGGAGGTGATGGAGAAGTTCCGGGAGGAAGGGTGTCCGGAATCAGGAGAGCAGGTTCCGTTGGGGGCGGTTCCATTGGGACGTTTGGCTGCCTTGACGCTCTCCTCGGCCCTCACCTCCGTCTCTATCTGCTCCATCTCCTCCGCAGACTCGAACACCTGTAAAGGGAAGCAGACGGCTCTGGTGATCAGAGGGCAGTGGGAGCAGAGGGCTGTGTTCAAGAGCCATTGACTGTAGGTAAATGAGTCTGAATCTATCAGCGATGAGCAGGTGTGCGTGTTCTTGGATGCTGAGTTTGAAAAAGATTAAATTTGTTTCTCATTCCTTTGGCAGGCAGGCAGCGTCTAGTGACTCAACAATTTAAATGAAGATAATCTAATAGCCAGACTTTAGCAATCAAAACTATTGCTATAAATTAGGTTATTTATGTTTTATTTTGGTTGAGATGGCAGGCCATCGTATCTGCTGGCAGTTTTTTTTTTTAGACAGTGGACAAGAAGGGACATAAATAAGCAGCAGACAGCAGCCTCTGTAGAAGAAGGGGTAATTGGATTTTCCAGGAACACTGCACACATCAAAAGGACACAGGGAAGCTGAAACAGAGAAAGAGCTTTAAAATGTAGCTGGGTGATATGTCAGCCGAAAGATGACCTTAATTTACCAGCAAACAAATAAATGAGACGTACAAATAAATTAATTTCCAAGAACCTAAATGCAACATTACAGCTACCAGTACCATAAAATAAAACAGAGAGAGACACAGATTAATCAAAATCTGAAATGTGTTGCACTTTATGCATCATGTTCAATTTAACCAATAAGGTTAGATTATAATACCCTCAAGAACACTTGCAAAGAAATGCCCCCAACAACATGGTGCCTTCAGAAACAAGCACCGACAAGATGAACGATCGAGGAAACAAAATAGAACATAATTAGGAGTTCCTCTCCTCTCCCCACACGCAGTTTCCTCTTCTGACTGGCTCAACACGGAGCCCCCATCGCTAAGCAGAGTGGAGGCTGATCTACCTGTGTGCTGCTGCTGGAGTCGCTCTGCAGCCGCGCATGGCTCTGTCTGTCCGAGCTGCAGCTCTGGGAAGACTGGTACCGGACACCAGAGGAGGACAGTCATGCACAAGAGAAGGAAGATAGAAAGCAAAAGTGAGATCGTAGTTGTTTAAGATCCCATTCCACAGAGGGTTGTCAGGTAGAGTAAAAGCTAGCGGCTGCTTAACAAAATGAATATGGGCTAACTTATGAATATGGCCTCATGCTTGTAGCACTTATCAGTCCTATCAAACCATTTGCACAATTCTATTGCAGGCGTTTATACTGATGTTAACGTAGGCTTTACACATGACAAAAAATAGAGCATCAGAGATGGAAAGAAGACTCCTATTGCACCACAGTTACACCCATTCCAATGTATTTCTAACAAGCTCAGGTGTGGCTTATTAAACTTGTAGTAAAACCAGGAACAGAGGAATGGATCACACTGCTATGCAATGGGAGTCTTATTCCAATCCCTGCATCGGTATTGTACTGACAAGGCTGCAGTCCTGTGTTTCTCACCTCGTTGCTGACGGTGGAGTCATGGTGCATCATCTTCTGCATCGTGCTGTCCAGACTGGCTCCTGAGGAGCACTTGGCGAGGGCAGCGGCGTGCTGCTCCTTCTCCCGCTGGCGAACGATCGCCTCGCAGCCCAGCCACTCACTCATCGTCTGCTCATAGCAGGCACGCATCTGGTCATCTACCTGCCGAGGGGAGCCAAGTGGGGCACAGTTACTGGAGAGATCGATAGCCGCACACATTAATTTTTAACTGCTGTTTGTTCTGGATATTTTCCCCAAGTAGGAATGGCTTCTTTAAGGATCACGCCCTTCTTTGGCTACTGCACCATTTTGTACATCTTGTTTTCTTAAAACAATAAAGAGAAACCCAGATCTTGCTTCAGTTCCCACACGATTTCAGTTTCATTGTTTTTTGTTTTATTTCAGTTGACACTTAGAGAAACGTTGACACTCAATCTAAATACAAACCAGCACGGACCTCTTTCCGGTCATTCTCCGACATCCCGAACTGGTAGTGCCCCAGCAAGAAGGGCCACACCTCCCTGCGGATTGTGGGTTCCACCCCTCCGAAGTAAACCAGCCGCAGCAGCTCCTGCTCCTCATAAACCTGTCGGGGGACAGTGCAGGGCGTCAAACAGTGGAGAGGAACACAGTCAGCACATAAAAATAATAATTAATTGACACAAACCACTGACACACAACGTGAAAAGTTGCACAAGTATAAATAGACAGTGGATCCGCTCAGCAGGCAGTTATCTTGTGCTGGCTAGTCTGCCAGTGCCAGATGATGGAGGGGTATTTGAAAGGCTCCCACCTTACAGTCCTGGAGGTATTTCTGCCACATCTCTGCTGTCAGCCCGCCGCCGGCCTCGTGTGGGACGTCCCGGTCCACAATGGTGTGGTTCACCAGCGCAGACAGGTGCGTGCGCACAGTGGACATGTGACGGCAATACGCAAACCCTAGAAAACAGCAAATAAACAAAACTAAAAAAAATCCACATTGGTGACTTTGTGAACAAAGACATTCCCTATGGCACAGAGTCAGGGGAAATGACACCTCTGGTGACACTTAATAGAACCTCACTAAGACAATCACAGAATACAGAATAAATATGGAGACAACGGGGTCTATTCAGTTCGGCTAAGCTTGATCTAAACAGGTACAGATGCATCAAACACTTGTTAATGGTGTTTTTCTTCACAAGTTTTTAAAACCGCACCTAGACCATTGTCTAAACCAACCACTTTACCCCCACCGCTCTCCTATTAAAACATGTCAAATGCGAGACGTACAGCCGTAGAAAGCTCTGGAAATGATCTGATACTTCATGTTGTCACACAGCAACTTCAGAGGGGCCCTGGAAATGGGAAACAGACACAAAAAACTTTTCATATTTTCAACAAATGCAGTACTGGACCTCTCACTATATCTAATAACAGCTCAGCTGGTTTAAAGAGTAAGCAGCGGGGTTCTGAAACGTACAGCGTCACACGTCCCCACGTGCTGCTACTACTGTTTGAATAACGTGCCTGTCGTTTTCAGTTTCATTGTTAACATCCTGACAACGTTTTACACTTAGAACTTTAAAGTCTGTTTCAAAATGTCCGCTCTAGTGCACTGATGCGTCACAATTACTGCCCACATTGTCAAACAGGTGACACAGCAATAACGATCCACGATGTGTACGGGACAGAAAAGCCAGAGCACTTTTTGTTATGTTTTTTAAAATCGCTCTTCCTGCAGATCTCAAGCCCCGGTGCACTAGAGCTGCCATTTTCAAAAGAGCTTTAAAATTATAAGTGAAAAAAAGCTGTCAGGATTTAACCATGAGGGGACTACAACGTAGAACGCTAGATTTTTCGGAACCCCGCTATTTACCTCTTTAAGAACAGCCTGGAGTATTTGGTCTGCACACTATTTGAATCTGTTTGACTGTACTTCTCCACTTTTACATGCATGCTTTTCATGGATTGTCTAAGACACAGACAGGATGCTACACTGCTCCAGTTCCTACCGCTCACGGTTGCAGTCGTTTGGAGGCCCTGCGTCTGAGGAGCCATTTTGGGAACAGGAAGAGCAGGAGGACTTCCTGGCAGTGGGGTGCCACAGGGCCGCCCCCTGGTCCATGAGGTCCTGCGATACTAAAAAGCAAATCAGAAAAACACCATATTACTTCAAAATCGACAATGATCGAATTGACTGCAGATGGCAAAAAAACAAACCGAAAAATTTGAATTATGTCAAATAAAACTGTGTGAAAATCTTTGTATTAAAAATGGATCACGCAGTCATAAAAAATAAAAAGTTTGTTAGTATGATTTAGGGTAATGAGCTGGTTAAAGGTTGTGAGATTAGTAGAAAGTTTGCCTGAATTGTATTGGAGGACGTGCAGTCAAACCTGGATTAACGAACACCTGTATGAAAGTTTACAGTGACTGCTCTCGTGAATCCCAGTTCTACATTTTCAACGTTTTAATCACCTATACACAGAATCAAAAACACCCTGGGGGCGTCACTTGAGCAGGTTGGACTGCTACTGGAAATGAGAGAGACGAAGAGAGAAAGAAAATGGTGATTGGGGCAGACAAATATGCAGCTGAAGCCTGTGATTGGTTGAGAGGGTAGCAGTGTTGCTGGCTAGAGAACACTCCCTGCGATTGGCCGCTGAAGCAGTCACAGAAAGCGCTGGGCAGCAGATAAACATGAGAAAAAACAACATTACAGCCATGCCGTGTCCTGCTGGGGTTGGGTGCAGGAGTCTGGCTGCTCCTGCCAGAGAAACTGGAGGAGTGTTTGGGGATAACCAGGATCCGGCCAGCAGGAACACGCCTAGGGGGGAGTTTCCGGAGGTTCAGGGAGAGGGAGCGGGACAGGGAGGAGGGAGAGGGACGAGGGTGATGATGGTGACGGCAATGGATAATGGTAACTGGAGGTAGGAAAATGATAAGAAGCATTAGACGGAAAACTAAAAAACAAAACATCATGAGAACAGACACAACACGGAGCATGTCAAATGCGTTACAGATTCATAATGCATAGCACTGGGTGATGAGAGCTCAAAATTGAATTACAAAATCGTCACGCACCATAAAACAGGATACGGAGAATGATAAACGCAAACAACAAAACCAGGGCTGCAGAACAAAGGCTTAAACAATATCAATACCAAGACCTCTCCACGAGATGATGTACAATCACAGTGTCTAAACAAAGCCCTGCAGACGTGACGTGCATTGATCTGACTGGTGTGGAGGTAACAGTACTAGGGTTACAATGCTCTCAATTAAACTGACTAGGACTCGTTGTGTTTCTGCAATTCACAGTGGGACAAGCAGAGGGATTTGCACCATTCCAATGGTATTGATAGTGTACAATCTGGCCCTGTGTGGCTTGTTATTTTCAGAGAGCACTGTGTTGCAGATGGTTGCTTTAGTCTTTCTGTAGTCAATGAAATAATCCAGAACTATAAACACCGTTTTAGTATAAGAACCAGTGCTGGGACCATCACCAATTTTCATGTTTGAATGCCCTTTCAAAATGTAAACAAATATCTGAATATTGTTTAATCTTTAAATTTGGACAAAATGACAGTCAACAAATCATTTATAAATTCTGATAAATATAAATTGCAAGCAGTGTTTGCTTCAATATTCAATATTTGTCCCAGCACTAAGAAATGCATGAACCAAAGATCGCTGTTGAGAAGGGGTATAAAACTGAGCTTACCGAACTCGGACTGGCTGCCTGGGAAGAGGATCCTGAACACGTAGTCCGTGGCTTCCTCTTCCTCCTTGTCGGACACAGACTCCGGGGATCCATGCGGACTTCTGTTTCGCAGCTTCGGGAAAACCTTCCCCTGCAGAGGAACACACAGCACAGCCTTTCACAGGGAGCACAAGTCAACCCGCCTGGGCGCTGCTGCTTTCCATGAAACACCACACAGCAGTGTGAAGGGTCGGCACAAAAGGAAAGCAGTGAAGATTGTGTTCATTTACTGAGCCTTTAAGCACACGAGTTATTTAAAAAGTAAGAAACAGGGTTTCTTTAGTGTAGATGTTGTATGGAACAGTTATTTATAATTGACTGCTGAAAGCCTGCTTGGAGTGGATTAACCAACACAACACAGATTGTTTCAGGCTAGTTCATTATATAACGTGTCAGACATAATTAGTCTTTCATCTCCATTTCCAGCAGCAGCTCGAAGCTTCACTGCCCACATACCCAAGTGTGCTCCCTCTCAGTCTTACATAATTACTGCTGGGCAAAATGACTCCTTCGGGTTAAAAATATTACTTACAGAAAAAGACGAAAATGGACAGGGTAGCCCCTGGGACAATGTCGCTGTTCGTCTGACTTTTTTAAAACTCCAGAACACCAGGAAGGAATATTTAAACTCGTGGTGAGCAAATGTGTGCAAAGATTCTCAATTCCAGGGATAAAAATAAGACTCCTATTGCACAGCAGTTTGATCCATCCCTCGCTTTACCAAATTTAATGAGACACACCTGGAGCTTGTTACCTATACACTGCCGCTAATCAAGCTTATACATAGTAAAACTCATAGCCTCTACCTTTCCCCGCTGAGACCAGAGCGGAGGGTCAAGTTGTCCGCGAGGCAGGAGCCCGTTCTCCAGGCAGGACAGGAACTGCAGGAGGTGCCCCCCCTTCGGGAATCGCAGGGGGGGGCGCTGGATCCCATCCTGACTCACCAGCACCACTGTCCCACCGCTGTCCACTGAAAAAAAACACAGCAGCCCAGCGTTTAAAAGTTATTGCTAAACCACGTTATAGTACGGCCATTGGGCAGAATGTTAGCTTATTAAATACAATGAAATTTGGTCTAACAGTGTGATATTGCAATAGATTATACTCTGTTGCCAAGCTTCCTTGTGGATGGTAGATTACCTATATCAATAGTTAACCAGGACGTGATACATCGCTAACCAGGCTGGGATAAACAGTTAGCCAGGCAGTGGCAAGCTGTGCACAGTGAGGCTCCAGACATGTACTACTGTGCATGTCAGAGCTAACATTAATTACAAATAAACGTTATTAATGTAACCAAGAACTGCATGCATTTTGCCATGCATGCTACCTTATATAACTTATGTATACATTGCAACATGTATATGTTATATAAAAACATTTAATTCCACTTCCACAGGACAATAATATTCATTGTAAAAAAGATAAAATCTTGCAGACCAGTAAATTTGTGTTTCAATCCTCCAGGGAGCCGGATATTTGTATTTATACAAGAACATCCAATCACGGCAGATAGGGCTCCCTTTAGCTA
Organism: Polyodon spathula; assembly: GCF_017654505.1. NCBI lineage: Eukaryota > Metazoa > Chordata > Actinopteri > Acipenseriformes > Polyodontidae > Polyodon > Polyodon spathula. The sequence continues at coordinate 27,089,717 of NC_054555.1, read as the reverse complement.
CTTGCAAATGTCAAGGAGACGGGCGCTATTGTGAATAGTGTAATTAGACACTGATCTGCAGAGAGAAATACTGTTCTGATTGTCTTTGTGACAGAAGACCTTGCATCTCTCCTACACTTCTGCATGCCAGTAATATCAAACAGGAATAAAAGAACACATTAGCACTGATGAATTTATATATGAAATTGCACCACGTTTAGATTTTCTTTTGCGACTCTGCAGAGTCTTCTAAGAATACTGTCAGCTTTCAGCTCTGGGATCAGGTCTGAATCTATCCGTGCGCTCAGTAACGCTCACATAGTTTAGATTGTTAATGCTTGCCTCCTGCAGGGAGTACAGTTTGCACATCTCTGCAAAGTGCTTTGCAATGACTCTGTTACTGAAAAACATCATATAAACAGTGCTAATGATGCACCAGCAGTTGTGATACTTCAGTATACAATCCTCTTCAATTTTATCAGTCAACTGAAAAAATAATCATTTTACCAGTTGAACCCCATGATTATCTTTGATGCAAAGGCCCAGGGCACATAAGGTACATACCAAGCTGGTGACAGTGCAAATACACAATCTCTTCCAGACGGATGGTCATGGCATAGTCCCAATAAACACTGAAGGAGATATAAATATAGATATATACATATTCAAAAGCTTCATTATTATTAACTATCTCCAAGAACTCAAAACACAGGGACTCTTATATATATATATATATATATATATATATATATATATATATATATATATATATATATATATACATGCATTCTATTTTCTAATTTGAAATAAGTTTGAATACATAATTTAATGAATTAATTAATTTCTTGTTTTGTACTCAGGCAATGTGAAGAAAATATTTTAACAGCTAACGGAAAAATAAAAAACAAATGAAAAAGCCGACCAAGCAAACCAGAGCTTAGCGCTCCAACAGTTCTGGTTCTATAGGGCAGTCAGTGTGCAGTAAAAGCAAGGAGTAATCATATTGAACATTAATCCCAGAGCAAGCCATGCATGATTTAGAAGCTGTGTATTAACGCCTCAAGGGCCCTTTGCAGCACGTGCTCACGGATTTGTTCCACATCAGTCCACAGGGAATGATTACATGCTCTGAGATTTGTGTCCGTCGCTCAGTGGGGAATGCCACAGACTTGACACTTGACTTCCATGTGCCCACTCCTACACTGAATGAAAATGGCAGTGCCGGCTACAGAAAAGACATCTCCACTGGCCAGTCAATACATCTGAAAAGAGAAGGGAGGAGCCGGCCTACCCAAGACTGATGAACGTGGAGTTAAAATGCACAACTCACTCTGCTTACATTACAAAACAAACACAGTTCCCACTGTCTTAATGGCCATATGGGAAAATGGAAATCTTCCCAGCACTTAGCTCGAGGCTGCCTGTACCAGCTGCACACACTTAGACGTGTCTTGTAGTTAAATGCTCACCTCTTCTCATAGTCTAAATCTCCCACAGAGCCGTTCATCAGCTGGTTGGGTGTCCACTTCAGGGTCATGATGTCTGCGGTCTGGTGGAGAGACAGGTACCCCGGGATGGCTTCCATATCGTCCTTCTGGTAATGAAATTACAAAATACATTAATGATGTGATCAATCATACGACTGGTGTCTGAATTACACAAGTACAGAGTCAGCTAATACCAAAAGCAGCAAACTCAATACAGAGACTCCAGTGCTTACTCTACTACAAATACTGGATCAATTGTGGCTGCCCGGGTTTAACAGAGAACATCTTAATCTGAATAATATATGATATTGTAGAAGCATAAAAGATCACAATACTGTGTGTATCTGAACCCTGCAGTATAAAGATCTCAATAGTGTGGCTCCGAGAGCCATCAGTTTCAGTGCAGAGATGTGCGCGGTGGTAAACCGCATGGATCCCACTGTGCGTACCGGCTGCACCAGGACATTGTTCTTGCCAAAGAGCAGCGTGGCCCTGGAGTTCTGGTGCAGGGACTCCACATAGTCACGGGCTGAGGGGGAGAGACGGTCATCCATACTACCGCTGGAGTGCCTCTTCTGGATCTTAATAAAAGAAACACAATATTTACTCAGTTCCGTTCAATCTCTCCACCTGAAGTCAACATTTGGAATGAAACAGTAAAAGGTAAAATTACAGGAAGTGTGATTACAGCATCATTACTAAATTAAATAAGTCATGCTGTATCCTACCAGCACAGTGGAAAATAAGACCCTTTATTCAAAATGTATTCCTGGAAAGAGGAAGTGACATCTTAGGTAACATTATGGCTCCTCCAGTTGTCTGTATGTCTGCCTGTCTGTCTGTCTGTCATCTACTTGGTCACTTCCTCCTCCAAAAAGACAGACAAAGATCTTAAAAGGAAACGCAGCATAACGAAAAAAAAATCTGGATTCATAAGACCTCTGCCACACGAGATAGCTGTATGGACACATGATATGAACAGAGCTTTAAAGCATGGTTGCAGGGAATATGAAAGAAAAGACAGCAACTCCTGGCAACACTTCATAAGAGTCGTCTTAATGGAAATGGGATTATGATGCTCTCGCAGCAGTGAGACGACAATAAGCGATAACACTAATAGAATAAATGTTTATACAGCCTGGAGTCGATACAGCAACCAGACCAGTATCTCATACAGAACCCAGTATTGTGGGAGCTGGGGATGAGTGTGTCTCTAATCTTACAAATCTTATTACAGTAAACTGTATTCTCGTAACCAGCTCCATACAAACACACATTCTGTCAGGAGTGAGTGAAACGGCACAATAAGGGATTCACTCCCCTGTATAATAAGGAACATCAAGAAGGTCCACAAATGATTTGGATGCACTGCAGCACACAGGAAGCGCAGAGATTGTGCCAGTGTTTGACGCTGCACTGCAGACTCACACAAAGAGCAGGGCGCTTGGTGGGAGAGTCCTGCCGGCAGTGCCCGCTGTGAATGCGATGCCTCTGGACCAGCTCGTCTGCAGAGGGGTCTGTCCAGAAGTGATCCGCTGTCTTCATCTTGGTGTACTCCAGGGCACAGGGACCCACTGAGGGAGCAAATGCAAAGGTATCACTGATACACCCACAGCAAGGAGATGGGGGTTGAAGGGCTGATTTAACATAGTTTGGGAATGATCAAGGACTCTTTAGCCGAGATTACACCAAACCAACCGCTTGGATTAAAACTTGAATCTCCTGGCTTTATTTCTCTAAATGAACACTGCCTCCAGGCCTTTCAGGTCTAGATCACACAGTCCACCAGCCCCCCAGCTCTAACTGCTAAACTACACTGCTTCACAGTCCAGCTACAATCACAAGGCTATTGCCTTCTAGTCCAAAAGCTCAAACTACTAGATCGCACTCTCTGACTCTCGATCGTTCAGCCCGGCACTGGGCTGAACTGCCTCTATGTGGCAGGATATATATCTAATAGAATGGTTCAATGTTACCCAGCAAGGATGCAAGTATTGGTCCGTCCACTGGGTCCATCAGCACAGCCTCCTTCTCATAGAACTTACTAGGGAAAAAGGAATGGCGCACAATAAAAAGTCACTTGTTTTTAAAATGGCTTGCCTGTCTCCCCCCCAAAGCGGTCAGCCACAGCGTTGAGGACACCAGAGTGCCTCACTAACCTCACCCCACCCCCACACACCGAAGCTCACCTACCTGCTGTTCTCCACTAGGTAGTGAACGATCTTGTCCAGAACTTTTTCAATGAGGGCTGTGCGGATCCATAGATGCTTGATGACCTGGGGAGACACGCTGGGCAGTTTCTGCAGCTTCCGAGTACTATCAGGATTCAAGGGGATCTGGTTCCTCCTGCAGTGAAAGGATTGAAAAATAAAGTAAAAGTCCAGCAGGCCCTCATCTCACTGGTTACACCTGGTTTTAAACAACACAGGATTTGTAAGACCTACCAGTATAGCACCTAACAAACAAGCTGTAACAATCCCAACTAATATTATGAATGACATTCTCCTTCAGGCCCTGGGACTGCTAATGTGGATATGTGTTTTAACTCATGGAATAACCTCATGGTCTATGAGATTGTAACTCATGCAATTGTACCAGTGGAGGTGAAAGATAAACGTATTTACTTGCTCTCGATGATCTGCTCCAGCTCTTGTGCCTTCCTGCAGAGTTCGTCAGCCAGAGGGAAGCTCTTCCCCACCTTCATGAACAGCGCTGCGATCTTGTTGCTGCGGAGGAACCCGGCAGCCCGGCGCTTCAGTCCGTGCAACACACACGCTTCCACCGCAGCTGAGAGGCACCAAACACACACCCACAGACACTCACTTCATCTGAGGGGAACCACTGACATCACAGGACAGGGGGCTGGACTGATGCTGCTCACGTGAACAAGTGTGGAATTGATCCCCAATTAAAATAATGACCACTGCACAACACAATGAAATATAGTTATATTGTCTTTCATCAACAGCTACTTTGAATTCTTTGCCACTTATTGCAAGGTGTTGCAAAAAATTAATTTCCCAAGCAACACATTTGCACCATCAGATGATGGCTCATAACACAGAACACATTAAGCTGGAATTCACTCTTTTCTCTACTGAGAAAGTTAACTATGAAATTCCCTTTACTGGTAAATGAAACTTATACCATGCTCCTTCCCTTCTTCACAATCTATACCACCCATACAATATTGTTAATGTAACAGCAGAGTGATCCAGCAGACTATCTACAGCCTGAGGGGTTTAACCCTTTAGTGCCTAGCGCACACAGTTGTGCAGAGCACTTTGATTCATTCTTTCTTTCATAGAGTTTAATAAGATTCACCCGAGCTTGTTACCGACACACTGTGGCTGTAAAACCTGGAATGGGTAAAACTGCTACGCAATAGGAGTCTTCTTTCCATCCCTGAGTTAGGAATGCAAATCCCTTTTCCACATGACTTCATCTGAAAAGATCTTTGGCCAGATCTTGCTTAACAAGCTAACAAGAGGTTCTCATCAAGGCCTGTGAAACAAGCCTTAATTATGCATCAGTTTAGACAATGGGATGCAAAAGCTCCAATAGTACAAAGCTTTCATGACGATCGACTGCATTCAGGAGAAGCAAGGAGTGGGACAAGACCGTTTTTGGAGCTACAATACAGTGCAAAATGGACTTGATGCGTGGCGTAAATGCACCTCTGCTGCATATCTGTGTAATTATCGAAAATAATCATTGTGAATGTAGACGTTCTGTTGGAGACATATGCATGTGAAGTATTACTTTGTGCACATACTGTGGTTATGTTGACTGCATCTTCTGGTTTACTAACCTAAAGAAAAAATCCCTTTAAATTTCAGTCTGTACCAGTACTGTGTTTTTGTTATTACAATATAGCAAAAAAGGCAACTGTAATAATAAAACTCTTCTACACGATCAAACACCATTGAGGCTATGTAACTACTCTACGAGAAACAGATACACTGAAGCTCAGCTGTACAGGTACGTCAATGTGAACGGGAGGTTCCTCACATGGGGAACACAAAACAAGCCGTTACAATGTAAAAAAGCAGAAGGAATCCAGTTCTGATTGATATGTACAAAATAAGCTGCCCCAGACTTTCAGAATGACTCATTTTACTTGACATTTCTCCACTGTCACCAGTCAGATTAATCATCAATACTGTCTTTCTATCACAAGATAACAATCCACGGTTCAGCATTCGCAGTGTGAGGAGCAGTGCAGCTCATCCAGCAGGGCTTCATTTCGTTTTGTAGTGTGATTGCTCCTGGCAAAGTAGAACAATAACACAATGACAAAGTAAAGCTTGTCGCTCATTGTAACCTGCAGCATTCACACTGCCCCTTTATCCGAAGCAAATAAGAGACGAGGAAAAGAAATGCAAAGGTACGACTGGTTCTTACACAGTGATGCTGGATGCTGTGACACCACTGTCCATTTAATTGCATTGAACAATTGTGTTCCTTATTATCTTGAATGAAGTATGCATTAGAACACCTGTGTAGGTGTGCTATTTTTATTCTAAGACAGGGTGATGCTGTGCCTGTTCTGTCTAGTGTACTTAATTATCCCCACACCCACACCCACACCCACACCCACACCCACACCCACACCCACACCCACACCCCCTACCCCTTCCCTCCTCAAACTCTTGTAGTCCTATCTGGCCCATTGTGCATTGTGTGTGTACATGTCAGCAAGTACTCACACAGCTTATCTGTTTGAACTGCTAACATAAGGCTGGAGTGAAAGAGAGAGAGAGAGAGAGACTGCTGCTGTTGCCATGGAAACCCCAGCTGATGGAGCCCAAGAAGACGACCCTAACATAGGTGTGCTTGATATTGTTCAAGAGAAAGCGGGTTGAGGTACAGCTAGAAACAAATGATTTGTTACTGAAATACCATGCAATCTACTATCCTGTGGAAATAGGGCAAAGCTATACAAACAGACGTGTGTTAGTCTATTCTAGTACACCATGAATAGCATGTGGCTTGTACAGCAGTGCGGTTCTATATTCTCTGCAGCTGACAAAGACTGGTGTGATACAAGCCCACAGTTCAATCAGAGTCCTGCTTGTGTCGAAGCAGGTTTTTTTGTAGATGGGAACGCTAGCTACAGCTTCCCACTGCGCTAGCCCTTAGATTTAGCCCTCTAAAGATCCAGCTACATTTGAAATGCATTTGAAAACCTAGAAAAAACACACAGTTAAAACCACAGTCTAACTGAAACACGATGTGGTTTTCTGTACATATTTATTGCAATTTCACTGCAGTTTATTAACAGGATTTTTTTCATATGGGTGATGTATTTACTGAACGGATGCTTGAAAATGGTCATGTGCGATGCTGCCCTATCAATATTCTGTGCAAGTCCACAGAGAGAAGCACCTTTAATTATCTTTGCTGATACAGATTTAAAGAAAGAAAAAGCACTTCTCTGCCCAGTGATGGAGGCTTAATGAGCAGGTCACGTGAGGCTTACACAGTGTTTTCAGGCCATCAGCAACAGTCAAAACCAGACCAAATACATCGGCGAAAAACAGGAGCTGTTGTAACAGATGGGCCAATAGGCAAAAGGCACCTGGACATTTCTGAGTGCCCAGTTACAAAGGCTACTGTTCCTGTGCACTCCAACAGACCACAGTCTGAGTCCTCAATTCAATTAATCACAGAGGTAATGACAACCAGCAATTTCTCCAAATAGACTTTCATCACCACCACCCCCTAACAAAAAGCAGTCCCGTCAATTACAATAATTGCCTGCAATTGCTTTGCTCTGAAAGAGCAGCTGTAGTCTGAAGTGAATGACATCAAACAGCGTGGATTATGTACAGAATAGGCCGGCGAGCAGGTGCACCTCTATGGGGGGGTTCTGATTGGGCGCTAAAAATAGCATCGACCAATGAGGCGCCGCCTGGTTTGCATCCCCGTTTAAACTGTACTTTCTTTTTTAATAAGTGTTTTTTAAAATGTGTACCATAATGCAAATCCTTCCCAAAGAAAGAGCGAGCCAGTGAAACGGCACTAAATACAATAAACCTACACTGAAAAGATCAGGTCTACAAGTTTAATGGAGGCGTTAAGATATGTTTAGAAATATATCTCCTGTTATTAAAAGAACTAATTCAGCTGGCGTCAGAGGAATCTGGCATCCCTACTGTGGACCTGGTTGACAGACACGACCCATGTCGTTTAAAACAGGTGCCTCCTGTCAATTTCTGGTTTTGTCTCTGCAATGTTGTGCATTTAGCATGCTTTAGTATCCTCCTTTACTACATACCGGTATGCTACTTTAAAAAAGGGAAGAAAAGGTGGCGGGCATGTTTCTAACTGTGCCTGCAGTGAAAGGGCAGTCAGCTGTGCTTGACATTTCCACTAATTATGTCTCCCAACAGTTGAACCCTTGCTTCCTGGGGCTTCTTAAATGATTTAGTAACCACGTCGTCAATGATTCCCCATGAGCAATCTGGGTGTTTTTAATCTGCCCCTTTAACAAGGAATCAGAAAGCATTTCTACTATATTTACATGCCATCACAAAGGCTATGGGACAAAGCAGGTTGCTGCGTCAGCAGGCGAGTGCATGCAAGCTACAAACTGAACAAGGTATTATTAAAGACGTTATTACCAGAGCCGTAACCTAGCGTGAAGATGTAATTCACCTCTTACTGCTGCATGCAGTTTACTGTGTGATGAGCAGTCTCAAATGGGGGTGTGTCATAGGCTCTAATTATACAGCACTCTATAATTGAGTTCCCCATGCAAGGCTCTCCAGTCTACAAAGTAATCTCCTATAATCTCAAATGTTATTTAAAACGCCTTACAATTCAATGCTTTTCGGATTTATGAGGATGAGAACAGCTCTAGCACCACTATGCAGGTGCACAATAACAAAAAAAGGTGGCACGTTCTCAAGGTCATTTCTTAATAAAAACTAGCATGGAACGCTTGGATAGTTTCCATTAATACAGCGTGTGCACTGACCACCTCATAGTCAATGATTTAGTATTTATCACAAGGCGCAGAAAACAATTATTTGTCTGCTGTCAGCTTCAACCCGGACTCTTTTTTCCTGGCGTATTTTGCATTGACTGCTGACGTGAGAATGCATTCTTCAAACAACTTTTCACACAATGAATCAAACCCACTGCCTTTTACACAGCAGCCCAGCGCTGAACCCAAACTTCAAACGGGTACACTAAGCCTGTCATAGAACACGTTTTGTAGATTTTGCTCAAAATTGCTGTCATCACTTCTTCAGTCAAACATTATGAATAGGTCTTTAAATTAGACACCATCACCTGCTCCATGTCTTCAAGGACAGCGCACTAGCAAGCACACTGCACACTGCTGCTCTGCTCCACATAATAAGCAATATCTTTCTTATCAGCTTTTGACAGGGCACAAAGCATAAGAGACGGAGCATTTTAATAACTAATGCATGAGCTGTTGATCTCTTATCAATACCAGCAATTATTATAAGCAAAATACAGCTAAAGTAAAAAATGTATAAATAGCTCCCGAATATTACAGTACAAGCAATATAGACTTGTGCTTTGTCTTAGTAGCTACAATCACTCTGTTGATATACTCAGGGAATACACAGAGGGAAGCTGTAAACAGCTGTAATATCTCCCTTCCGTTCTGACAAAGCTGAACCTCTTATGCTCATATTTTGCAACAATTGTGCATGACCCAATACTGAGCATATAACAATTTAAAACACAAGGGAAAGGTGTATACACACACACACACACACACACACACACACACACACACACACACACACACACACACACACACACACACACACACACACACACACACACCATGTCATTGACTCCTGACATTAACCTTTTGAATTGCTTTCTACTGCTTTTGTAACATTACTAGTTTCACAAGGTCAAAGACTGAACCTTTGCCTAGCCTTGCTCAGATTGCAAGATCTGCCTAGGAAACAATCCAAGGTGTCCGATTGTACATACTGAACATAGGCACCCCATTGTAAAAGTTTGCCACACTATTTTTGCTGCTAGTTATACTATGTATTTACCATAGTTTGCATGTTTATTACTATGCTTTACCATACCTCGCTACTCTTGTGCTTTGTGATGGTGATCCACTATGAAAGGCACTATGTAAAAATAAAGATTATTATTATTATTATTATTATTATTATTATTATTATTATTATTATTATTATTTATTATGCTTTAGCATGCTTTTACTATTTTACATTTTGCTATGCTTTTATTCTGGTGCACTTTTCTAAAAGGTGTTAGGAGTGAGGGGGGTGTACAGGCAGGGAGAACAGCAAGTAATTGGTGTTTGATCAGCTGGTGCTATTTTTAATAAGCCGTGAAAACACCTTGAGCAGAACAAATAAACCAGGCGCTGCGAGTGGAGTGGGAGCAGGAAATTACAGGCAGCAAGCGTCTGCCCACCAGAGCCCATGGATCCAGCAATTGGCAGCAGCGAGTCATCTGGAGTGTGAATATTGTGGGCAGGGGGAGTCGAGGCAAGACCCCCTCACCTAGAGTACAGCCTTAACCCCTCAGACTCTGTGTCCTTCGGATAGATAACAGCTACAATACTTTTGAAAAAAGACTTAGAAAGACGGTCAGTATTTTTAAATAAAAAAGTAAATGATTTTCTATACAGTGACACCTATTGGGTGGCTGTGTTTGAGGAATCACACACAGGGGCCACTTCAGAACCTACTGTGCTATTGGGGGAAATCACTGTGCTGTAATGGGGTGTCCAGCCGTTTGTAAAGGCTTGCCTTTCTAGACAGGCTCCCCTCTATTCCCAGAATGTATATAATATCAATATACGCTTTTTATTCTAAACGGCTAGAGTAGGAACCCTGAATTACCCCTGACACGAGGCTGTGTTAATATCAGTGCATGCTGATTTTGCCATTTCCATTTCTTTACTTCTACTGTGACCATCCAGAATTAAGATCAGCTTTAAAACCCTCCTGTGTTCCCGTATTAATTTCAAAGGCAATTTGAATTATTTAAAAAAGCACACACACACACACACACACACACACACACACGCGCGCACACGCACGCACATGCACACACACACGCACACACACGTACAAGCACACACACACAGGAGTTTTTAGCACCAGAACTTAAAAAATCCCAACGGAAGAATAAGGAGGCAACAGCATCTTAAAATACAATTAAGTACTACTACCTTAAATCAGAATATACCAATACCACCTTAAAGAGACTTCTGTATCAACATGTGAAACACTATGAACATGATAACATATATTGCATAAGGCTGTACAGTGTTTAATTATTTACACAAGAGAGTATAAATTATACATTATATATATATATATATATATATATATATATATATATATATATATATATATATATTATATATATATACATATATATATATATATACACACACACACACACACACACATATATATATATATATATATATATATATATATATATATATATATATATATATATAATCAAATGCAGTTTTAAAAATAATCTTGATTCTTTCTCACAGCTGGGAAGTCTTTTTTGAAAATGGGGGGGGGGGGGCCCGGGGGGCTTGTGTTTGCACTCAGCTTTAATATAATATTAGCAGTTGGGTAGCTGCAGCTTTCATAATTAACACATAACTTCCAAGGGTTTTCACTTCACAGGAAAAGGGTGACAAAACTGAAAACTTTTCCTCAGAGCACAAGCAGAACAATTATGTCCATCCGTCACTTGATAGAAATGGTAAGTATAAAATGTGCGAGAGATTTAAAACTAAATTGAACCACTGCAAATGGGCTTTACATTATTTATATTCTGTCTGTGGTTTGCAAGGCACATCAGCTTCAATGAGCTGTCATTTGGAACACTGTAGCTGATGAATCTCTGTAATAAATATAGTCTTGCTATAATGCAATTCAATATGCAACACAGTATAATGTCTTTTAAAAGTTTGCAAGAGCTATCTACAACCAATGTACACAAAACTATTGCCCATTAAACATCTCCTGTGGAAATCCAGCAGCTTTTGAGAAAGCTAAACAAGTGATACATTGCATAGGTTGAATTTAGGTTGATATGCGAGCCTAGAGTGCTTGGGGTCGCACAAGCAACACTATAAAATACCACTACTAGAGACCCGGGGCCATATTTTCAAAGCATTTACTCCAGTCTTAATTCACTGCTATTTTTTTAAAAGAGGTCAAACGCCTGTTCATTTTACAGCACTAGAACCAAACAACTACATTCTAGATGTCAAGTTCTCTTCAGTCCTCTCAAGGCATTTGTTCATCATTTTGTACCATCAACAGTATTTTGTCTTCAGAAAATAAGAGTGAATTAACGCTTTGAAAATATCATCCCTGGGTTCATATCTGCGTCTGGCCACATGTGAACAGAGTTTGGTTTCGTCAACTCAAAACGATTGACCAGTGACTGTATAAAACTAAACTGCTGCTCCTTCAGCCTGAGCAGATATAAACTAACTGCTGCTTCTTCACCCTGAGCAGATATAAACAATAGGACTGAAATATATGAGAACCCTTTCCAGGTTCCATAAAGGTTAGTTTCCTGTGACTCACCGCAGAATGAAACAATGTGGCTGCTGTCCTCGTGCACAAACTTCCGAGTCACTGCCTCCTCCATGATCTGCTTCACCTGGAAATGAAAACAGCACAGGCGCTGATCAGAGGTCTGACGCTTCATGTGTTTCTATATGTGTGTGAAATAAGACAAAGGCTCCTTCTGCAATGAGGTTATACCCCGAGGGGGTCTCCTGGAAAAGCTTGATAACCCCAGGTTTAATTCTCTTTAGAGAACATATCATTGCACCAAATGAATGCAATTTTCTGAAAACTGAAATGTATCTCGGTTAACGAGTTTCATCCAGAATTGTCAAAGCAATCGTTCTTATAATAGTGTTTCAGATGTATTTCTCCTACCAGTAATCACCCAACCTCCACTTCAGATCAGCTTCACCAGCGTAAATAATAATTCATTACGGTCACTGGGCTATGCAGCTTCGGTGACTCATTTCATAAAGTCAAGAGAAATACAAATGCATTTGTTTGTGTGGTTTTGCATGCTCATAACTAAAACTGGACTATATTTATTCTAAATGATTTATTCCAAGGTGGGATTTTTTTTTTTAATTCTCTACAGCATTTTAGAAGAGAAAAGGCCATGTCATCTCACAATGAAAATCAAAACTCGCTGGCATTTTGCAGATACAGTGCATAACACTGTTCAATGGACAGCTCCCCTGGGTGGTTATTTAACCAGACCATTAGCATGAATCTGCACACCTCAACCCTCTCGGTCTGAAACACACACTACCGTCAGACATTTTACAACCAGGAATAACGTACCTTCCAGCTGGACTGTCTCCTTCTCTGAATAAAAGGAAATAAAAAGCTCAAGTCTCACCTCACATTACAATTTGCTTCATTCAATTCGGTCGAAAACCTCAAGGCAGCTGATCTGAAAGCGTCTTCGAGAGAGTCAGGGTGATTCCAAGCTTGATATGTGAGGGCATATGAATAAGCTTGGAAAGGTCTAAAATTCCAGAACCTGTAATTTAATTTAAATTAAAATGCCCTTTCTGGTCTTAGAATAATTACAAAAAAACTCCAAACTTTTTTTGTAGGTTTCATTCCTTTTTCTAAATGTGCATCTCTATAATTATATATATATATATATATATATATATATATATATATATATATATGATTCTAATATTATATACGATATATATATATATATGCTAAGCACTACTAAGTTGCTTTACAGAAAGACTGCTCTATAATTAAATAGTTTCTGTGTATTGAAACATAAATAAAAATGGGTACAGATACAGATAACAGTATGTTAGATTCGTTTACTGGTCTGCAGTATTGATATCATCTTTCCATTAATACCAGAGCAGACTGAGGTTCCGAGTGGGGCTATCTTTCCAAGAGCTGTGTACAGCTCTGCAGTGTCGAAAAGTTAAATTGCAAAGCAGTGCAGCTCAATTATCACTGCACTGAAACGCTGCAAAACTGAAGCACTGTACCTTCTGGATAAACGAAAGGTGTTTAAAGATATGTTAATTACTGTCGACAGTAATTAGACTCATTCTGCCAGTAAGATTCTTTGAAGGAACACTTTGGCTCAATTAGCTGCGATTAAATGGACATTGTGAAATTAGCAAAGCTGTGCTTGCCCAGGTGTCCGCTGGTTTTAAAGCCAGCTCTGTTAGACCCCTCAATGTGCACCAAACTGCACAGACCTCCAAACGATGGACTGACAGTGCAGATGGCAGAAATGTAAGATGCAAAAAGTTGCCCTCTAGCCAGTTGACGTCAATGCCTTGCCTTGTGTCTGAATTTTTACAAAATAAAGAATGAAGTGCAACGTTTCTATGTCTTTGTGTTGGAAGCCTACTGTTGCCACTGCTTGCATTTAATGGCTTTTTTTTTTCTCTATAGTACCAGCGGACACTGTCAAATTGCAGCAGAGCTGCACAATAACTAAAAAGCAGCGGCAGGGTGGCATTTTATACACAGGGGCTGAAGCTGACTGATACATCCCCTACTGCCTTCCCTTCCACGAAATAACAGCAGCTATTTATAGTCTAATGAACACTTAACTCCTTGGGTACCATGCGGTCCTTCCTAATAACACTGCACAGCCAGGATTTGTGTTTGGTTCAGTTTCCACAAGGACAGGCATTCAACTACATTCGCACAGAAGGAGTGGTCTGTAAGGAATTGTATGTATGTACTATAATAGCTTTTTTTGTAACTATCTATCATTATAAACTTGAGAACCTTCCATACACAGAGCGATGGTGCGCATCAAGGCAGGAACGACAGTTTTTCGGCTCTAAATGATTACCCAGCATGGCTGTGACCTGTCTGCACCCAGACAGTGAATGCTCTGCGCTACATTCCATCTGCCATGCAGAAGTAGAATGACTCACAGGCCACGGGGAGTGTGGGTGAGTGTGTGTGTGTGTGTGTGTGTGTGTGTGCGCGTGTCTGTATGTGTGTCCACAGCTCCCAGTCTCCTAAATGGAATTGGGCTGGATGTTATAGCTGTGGAGATTAGTTTGAAGGATCTGAATGTCAGAGGTTCAATGTTTCATCAAAGCCCAGCGCCGAAGGCCTGCCTTGAAGGAGCTGGGCGTGGGGGGTGGGGGTGGGGGCTGTGAATCAACATTTGGAGTTGAAAAGCTCTCAAAGCAGAGAAGTAAACACTGAATAACAGTTTAAGATGGAGGTGGGTGGTGGGATGAGCACAGGCTCCCAGGGTAAACATAAGCTGCTTGGCAATTTATTTATTGTGTAATTTTTTTCTTTCCAGATGCAGTTCTATCAGGTGGCTTGTTTTTACAGCAATCCCACTCACTTGCAGAGTTCATTTGCGCCACTCGCTGTACAATATTCTGTATACAGATTAATTCAATGACTGCTAGAGACACCTTCCTAGATCTAAAAGCATCTTCACATTCTTAGTCTCATGTAATGTTCGTGACAGTGTGATTCTGGAAGGATAGTGGAAGGGTTAAAACTGAATGAATTGTTATATAACAGAGCTGAGCCGTAGGGCCTGTTCTTTGATGAGACTGCACCACAAATGATAGGGTAAATCATTGCTAAAGCTACAATATAAAACATTTATTCTACTTGCTGGCCCCCACTGGCAGGATTCGGATTTCCTTTAGTGATAATCTTATTTTTAACGGCCTATGTAAACGATAAAGCTGTGGGATGTGCTGCCATTATGGGTACAGAACCCTGAAGCGACAGGATATGGGCTTGTGATAACCACTCACCCACGGGCATTCATTTCATCCTGTACCGCGGTTAAGGAGTTTGCTTGGGAGCCACAGGCTGCACCCAGCCTCAGTCTGTTACCTACAGTATGTCACCTTCACAGATGGTTCGCTGTTTCCATGTTTGGTGCTAAATCAGTTCAGTTTGGTTACAGGTACAGTTGTATATACAAGCCACCCACTATGGATTTGCAGCAGAACTGATCCAACAGCTCCTCCGAGACCAACAACGTTTGCTTGCATTTCTTGGCTGTTTACCTTCGACAGCTGCCAGAGGTTTGTAAAATGATTTCTTTCTTCTGCTGGTAAAAAGAGAGAGATCCTGAACCAAGTGTGAATGAAAGAGACATTCGCTCGGCTTTCCGTGGAGCGGATCACTTCACTGAATACACCAACAGGAAAGCAAGGTGATGACTGTACCCAGATGATGACTTATGAGCCATCTGCTATAATAGAATAATGGAGATAATAAAATACGCAATTATGAATGTGCAATATATTCTCTGTCATGCAGACAGGTAATTATAACATGACCTCACATAGTTTATGTTTTTTCTCAGAATTTTCTAAAATGGAAGACAGCCAGCCTCCTGCACAATAGTAATTATCATCATACAAAAGGATCCAAATGTTAACTTTGGTACTGTGCTGCAAATTTAATTTCTAGCAGTCAGACTGGCACTGTTAGGATTTCTGTTTTTTTAGTACGCTGGGGTGAACCAGAAAAATAAATTAACAGGCTGGGACTGAATGCAGCAATTGGGTTTTTACTGTATTTTATTTGGTGCATTAGAAGATTTGCATTCAAGTCTCACTACTAAGGCAGGCAACACTGCATCCCAATCCTTTCGCTCCAACCAGTAGGCCACACTGCCTCACAGTCCCTTGGCTCTAAGCCCTAGGGGCTTCATTTACGATAGGGCACTAAACATTACGGTACACCATAATTGCAAGTAGTGCGCACGTTCCTGATTTCCATATTTACTGTAGCAAATTTATAGCACACGGTAGGCTCACTACTAAATGTGGTGAAAAATGTCATGGTCTTTTGTTACACGATTACACTATGTATTTACCACAGTTTTCCAGGATTTGCTATGTTTTATAATATGGTTTACTATATTCTCTGGGCTTTCCTTTGCTCTGCTTTAACGATGCTTTATTTACACACTTTGCTTCTGACTGAAAACCTCTTTCCCTTGATTAGTCAAGTGGGATGCCTCCGACAGCCCGCTAGGCTGGGTCCTATGATCTACGTTGCTGGCAGCAAAAAAAAAAAAACCCAAAAAACAAAAACAAATGGGAACAGGGCTCTTAAAACATCTCTTTGACTCTTCATTTACTGTATGAGCTTGGGGCTGTAAGGATTATGTCCTTGTTAGAGGAACGGTACGGAGTAATCAAGAACCCCAACTGTGATGTCATCGTCCCATGAAGTGATGCTTAGAATTCTCATTTCAACAGGAACGGACGCCTTGCTCACTAACGAGAACCCGTGGGCCAAAGCAGAGGAAAGCTGTTTTAACAATGAATTTACTGGAGAATTAACCCTGCACTGCTGGTGCCAAAATAACAGAGCAGGTACCCCAGTAATTAAGGGCTAGAGTAACAAACTTGAAATGAGGGAAAACAAGCTTTTAGGTTATAATAACATTATCATTTTTACCTTATATGTATATATTGTAGCTGTCAACCAGTCTATTTCTTTGAGAGTGAAATACAAGACCTGACTGGGCAGTTAACCAAGAAACCAAACTCTCAGCCTAGTTAATTCTGTTTACAAGCTGAATACAGTGCTCCGCCAATCCCTAGTCTGAATTCGACCAGCTGAGTCGATTCATTGTAATGAGTAGGCTGTAGAGACACCAATTACTAAAGAAATATATATATGTCTGAGTTGTCACACTGCAGGTTTTTCCAAGCACATCACATCACATCATTATGTCGCACTAAAAAAAAAAAATATTAAAACCATTTGGTGGGTGAGATTGCTTATAGTCACCGAGACAGGTTTTATTGCCATTGGTTCTCCATGTCATGTCAAGCTGTTCACACTTTCTGTACCTGCTACCCCAGGATCTCTACAGCCATGAAAATTCAATCCCATGATCAGCATTACTGCAGCAAAGCAAGCGAGGGCCTGTGAGATGTGTGGAAGTGTTCTCGAAGAGACTGCTCCCCTTTAAAACCACTCTCATTGTGCTTTGCAGAGTGGGGATGCTTTCATATTGTGGCAGTACCAGTGGGACCCCACTGGTGCTAAAAACTGTGTTTAAAAACAATCAAAACGTATCTGATTCATCAAAACAGGCCGGAAAAGTGCACTGATCAGGGCTTGGGATTTTTCCTACACCATGCCTCAAGCCTGTCCTAGACCAGCGGTGAACAATGTGGGTCCTGGAGGGGCTATTTCACTGGAGGTTAAATTGGGTCAACAATTTATAAAACATGGCTGGAAGGGTTAACCTCGCCCTCCCCTACCCTAGAGAGGTCTCCAAGCCCATCCGACCCCTCTCAAAGTAACTCGATCTTGCAAAGCTTACCCGTTCTCCTCCCACTGGCATTACCAGACTTGACAATTGATCAACCTGTGAACAACAAGCTGAATGTTCTCACACTGTGGGGGGGGGGGGGGGGGGGGGGGGGGGGGGGGGTTGTGTAAGAACTAAGCATCAGAAGTGACTGTGAGCGGAGGAGTGTGATTAATTGCTGGTTGTCACAGTCCTATAATCAGGCCTGTCATCGTTAACTAAATAATAACACAGCCTGCATTGATCATCTCACTGCTTCAAAAGGACAGGCTGAGAAAGTTTGGTAACAATTTTGAATTATTTGAAACCACCATGCTTGCAGCACAAGCTGCAGGAACACACACAGTCCGTAAAAAAAAACAAAAAACAGAGGTTAATAATGTTATATAATCTGGTGGTAGTGGTTATGGAAGGCTTTCTAAAATACATGTTACTGTCTGCAGCTCGGCACCCTTCACGAACAATCAGACTCCACTTGCAGTAAGGGCTGAAGATGCCTGCAGACCAGCAAACCAAACCTAGCCCTCTGCTCAGCAAAGATACATGCATCTAACAAAATCAGCACTCTGCATGCTCTGGAGCAGACGAGATGTGCAGCCGTCTAGTTTTGATGCACAAACATAGGAATTGTGCATAGGTATGCATCATATATAATATAACATATAGAAGAACACAATTAAATACAGAAGAATCTCTCCAGCCCTCGTTAGGGTTGCAGGTCAGCAGAACTCAATCTCATCAAGCTGAGCTGATGGCGGAAGTTCCCTGTAAGCGAGGGTCGTGAGATCCAGATTTTAACCTCCGAATGCAGAAAAAAATATAATCTAGGCTGAACATAAAGCCTGTTCGTATAGCATACTGGTAAGAAAAGTTGAGCAAATTCACTTATAAACAGCAACAATACAAAAACAAGATTCATACAGGTGATATGTGACTTTTGTGCAGATTGGACTGTAGATTACAGACTGCAGTAGGATCTGGATTGACATTGGCAGGTTTCATGGTGCAGGTACTGATTCGGCTGCAGTTTCCAAAGCAGCCCTGCTCCTACAGTGCATGAGGGAAATCAATTTCTACAGGGTAGCCACTAAGCAAGCATACACACTCCTTTCCAAACAGACGCTTTGCTACTTTATCAATTGCACAATAAAGACCATGCACAAAATGTGCATGTTATCTTGATTTGCATTGAAAAAAAGGTTGTCTTGTATCCTAGGTAAAAATCCTATTCAAAGAAACAGCAATTATAACACCCGGCCACTGTGGCAGTGGTATTGTCCATTAATAGCTCAAATTGCTGTAATGCAATGAGTGATATTTGGTTCGTTTGTACCAGCAGTTTAAACACACTGCTAAGCTTGCACTGCAAATTCAATGCATGGCAATGAAAGCCCTTGTGCAGAGCCCATTAATCTGCTTTAAAGTTAAATTGCGAGCTGTCACTGAATACAGAAATGTAAATTGCACATATTCTAGCACTGCTTGGAAATCCATGTCTGAGATTACAGAATCCCAATGTAACAGTCGTGCTGATTAACCCCCTAGCAGTAAACAGACGGCTTTTAAAAATACATTATAATACATACAGAGATCCAGGCTAAAATTAAAGTATGCTATTTAAATTTTTTAATTATAACTAAGGTTGTTTCAATTTTCTACAGGTAATGTCTGATTAAAAAAACCAAGAGAGTTTGTGTAATGGGTCTTGAAACAGAATGGCAATGTACCAAGGCTCACACATATTACATGCATATCATTGCTTTATACAGCTCTGTTCGTATACTTACTGTGAGTTACAAATGTATGCATACTTTACTGTGCTCAAGCAAGTTTCACATGCTGTACAATGCGTGCATAATTCAGGCTGCATTCAAACTGGGTTGAGTGCAAATCAAACAATCAATTTGCTTTCTGTTTACACTTACCTAGAAGCAAAATGTACTGTTTGTTTAGGTATGAAATGGAGTTTGGGTTTTTTTTTGTGGTTAATTTCCGTGTTGTTTCAGGTCTGAGTTAATTTGTGTTCACATTGAGTCTCCCATCGTTCACATTGAAGTTTAGCAAGTGAACCAAACTCATTTGCCAAACCAACCTTGACCTCCTCTTCAGGTTGTCTCAGTTCACTCTGTTTGCCAAGTGAACTTTGAACCGACCCCCCTGATAAACTCAGTGTGAACATAGATTTCCAAGTATAGATTTCCATGCACAGATATATTAAATATATGCATAAACCACAAGAATACACATGTTTAACACACCTAAACCTAAAAGAAACACACAAATGCACGTGTACAATATGAGTTCACAAACATTTACCCAGCCTCTACACTGCACTAATGCCCATTATATTTCTCAGGTCAAGCTTCTAACCCTTTGTGGAGACTTTAAGTGTATCCCGCAGGGGCCACTTTTACTCTTTAGGAGGGCCTGACCCCTGTCTGGATATGTGGTTTGAGTTATTGCTTGAAATCTGATACGACAAAGGAACAAACAAGCTTAAAGAAGCATATTAAAAATGTAAATCAGAAGCCAAGCATGCTCCTGCTGTAACTGGTGTTACATATTGACCATATCAATTTCCTGTCCCTTTATCGCTGTGTCCTTCTACCTGTGCAAATACAGATGTGAAAGCAGCCCAGCCTAGAGGAAGCACACAGTTACAGAAGAGAACTCACACGAGTAGCAAGAGAACAGAGTGGGGCAGCCTGTCCAAGCCTCATGAAAGTTTAATCAACTGCATTGAAACCACAGTGAATTCATTCAAGAAACTGCAGCGTCAAGTTAACAGATGCTTCTCAAGGATACACTGCAAGGGGTTAAGGGCAGTTTAACTACCCTTTATGCAGTCTAACAACTGCAGTTAAAATGGTGTACTGTCTGTAGATATCTTAAATTGTACTTTATATCTTATGAGGTCAAACTGTTCTTTAGTCATGGCTGACTAACCACTAGCCCACACTGCCTCCCAGTTCCTCAGTTCTAACCACTAGCCCACACTGCCTCCCAGTTCCTCAGTTCAAACCACTAGCCCACACTGCCTCCCAGTTCCTCAGTTCTAACCACCAGCCCACACTGCCTCCCAGTTCCTCAGCTCTAACCACTAGACCACACTGCCTCCCAGTCCCTCAGTTCTAACCACTAGCCCACACTGCCTCCCAGTTCCTCAGTTCTAACCACTAGCCCACACTGCCTCCCAGTTCCTCAGTTCTAACCACTAGCCCACACTGCCTCCCAGTTCCTCAGTTCTAACCACTAGCCCACACTGCCTCCCAGTTCCTCAGCTCTAACCACTAGACCACACTGCCTCCCAGTCTAACCTCAGTTCTAACCACTAGCCCACACTGCCTCCCAGTTCCTCAGTTCTAACCACCAGCCCACACTGCCTCCCAGTTCCTCAGTTCTAACCACTAGCCCACACTGCCTCCCAGTTCCTCAGTTCTAACCACTAGCCCACACTGCCTCCCAGTTCCTCAGCTCTAACCACTAGACCACACTGCCTCCCAGTCCCTCAGCTCTAACCACTAGCCCACACTGCCTCCCAGTTCCTCAGTTCTAACCACTAGCCCACACTGCCTCCCAGTTCCTCAGTTCTAACCACTAGCCCACACTGCCTCCCAGTTCCTCAGTTCTAACCACTAGCCCACACTGCCTCCCAGTTCCTCAGTTCTAACCACTAGCCCACACTGCCTCCCAGTTCCTCAGTTCTAACCAATAGCCCACACTGCCTCCCAGTCCCTCAGTTCTAACCAATAACCTACACTGCCTCCCAGTTCCAGTCATTAAACCACAGGACCAGTTATACAGAGAGTATGCTTGCTTGTGTTCACAGGATAAAAGGCTAAGAGAAGGTTAATATCTCAATAGAAATCACCATCACACCAAAATGAGGCCCCATAACATGCAATTTATGTTTAATAAGAAAACTATTGTCTCAAAAATAAGCTTTGGCATTCCTGACCACACAGACACTAATCTCATCACCATTCTGCCAGGCAGCGTGCTGAAACCTCTCATTCCTGACCACACAGACACTAATCTCATCACCATTCTGCCAGGCAGCGTGCTGAAACCTCACATTTCTGACCAAACAGACACTAATCTCATCACCATTCTGCCAGGCAGCGTGCTGAAACCTCTCATTCCTGACCACACAGACACTAATCTCATCACCATTCTGCCAGGCAGCGTGCTGAAACCTCTCATTCCTGACCACACAGACACTAATCTCATCACCATTCTGCCAGGCAGCGTGCTGAAACCTCTCATTCCTGACCACACAGACACTAATCTCATCACCATTCTGCCAGGCAGCGTGCTGAAACCTCTCATTCCTGACCACACAGACACTAATCTCATCACCATTCTGCCAGGCAGCGTGCTGAAACCTCTCATTCCTGACCACACAGACACTAATCTCATCACCATTCTGCCAGGCAGCGTGCTGAAACCTCACATTCCTGACCACACAGACACTAATCTCATCACCATTCTGCCAGGCAGCGTGCTGAAACCTCACATTCCTGACCAAACAGACACTAATCTCATCACCATTCTGCCAGGCAGCGTGCTGAAACCTCTCATTCCTGACCACACAGACACTAATCTCATCACCATTCTGCCAGGCAGCGTGCTGAAACCTCTCATTCCTGACCACACAGACACTAATCTCATCACCATTCTGCCAGGCAGCGTGCTGAAACCTCTCATTCCTGACCACACAGACACTAATCTCATCACCATTCTGCCAGGCAGCGTGCTGAAACCTCTCATTCCTGACCACACAGACACTAATCTCATCACCATTCTGCCAGGCAGCGTGCTGAAACCTCTCATTCCTGACCACACAGACACTAATCTCATCACCATTCTGCCAGGCAGCGTGCTGAAACCTCGGGATCCAGCTACAGTATCAATCCCAACAGGATTACTTAGCGACAGGGACAGCACTCTTCAGCACTGGAAAATGAGTCTAGGAGTTCACACTGGATTTACATCACAAACTGCAGTGCACCAGGTAATCAGGTCTATTCTACGAATCTGAACAGTGTCCCTCTAAATGCCAACGCTTAATAAAACTGGGTCTTTTGTGCACCAAGGTTATAAAAATCAAACATCTAACAGCACGTTTCTCTCTCAAGACCCACCTGTTCTCTCTTGCTTTCCATGCTCTTTAAGCCTGATATCTGCTATTAGCTGCTGTGTTGCTGCTACTATTTCATGTATTATGCACTATCCACTGTATTTCATGTATTATGCTACTATCATGTATTATGCATTTCTCTGTATTTAAAAGTATTCTGGATTTGTGATGATGGTCCACTATAAAATGTGCTATATAAAATAAATTAATTGATTGATTGATTGATTATTCAGGTGTGTAAAAATTATTAAAACATCATGGAGGGTCCTCTCTTAACGATCTCATGGATGCCGTTATTTGGATCCGTCGGTGTTTGGATTGTTTGGATACACCCCGATGTGTTAAACACTGCAGACCACACTTCCAATCAGACCCTTCTGATGAGAGATAATACAGGAGCCTAGCCAAAACACTAGGGTCTGTAAGCTATAGAACCAATTAGAACAGCAGGACCATTCCTATTGATTCTCCAAGGTGTGGATGCTGAGGCTGAGACCCCCTCTCAGCCATTTCTTCCTATCTCTACTGTTAATGATCACTTCACTTCCTCTGTCCAAAGATTTATTGACCAATTAGTTACAAGAGAGGACAAACTATAAACTATACCATAAATGTGGGTCCCCTGTATAACAATGCAGTAAGGTGATACTACATTACATATCCCACTATGCAGATCACAATACATGTGGTAGTTCCCATAGGCTATTTTGCATAATGCAGAATAAGAAAATATGATCCTTAAATCACAGCCCGTTAAAATGTCAGGATTGATAATACACAAAAGTGAGATTGATATATAATTCAAGGATGCAGATTCTGCTCCCTGTCTCTGAGATGAGAGGCAGTTAAAAGCTCTAAAAACACGAATGCAGACGAGCCCAGCTCTCTTGCACGGTGGTTAACAACCGTGCCAAATTAGCGCTGGGAACTGCCTATTTAAAATGAAGTTCTTACATGGAAGCGGATTTCTTCCCTCAGTCACTGCTGCAGATTATCCCCCGCACGCTGCCAGACTGCATCCCTAACCGATTGCTACTGCTGCTTTAATTGGCACATTGATATTAAGACCGCCAATAGCAACAGTTCATTGATGCTTATCCATAAACTTTAACAGCATCATTTAAAAGTCCCTTACATGGCTTGTCAATGTTGAGTTACTACAGGCTGCCAAACTCATTTGAATAAACCTCTGAACAGCTCTCTTGTATTTTACAGCACAACTGGGCTAGAAAAGACAATGTACAGTACTGAAAAAGTCATTCAAAAATCCAGACACCCCTCCCCCCCGTGACAGAGGGTTTCTGTGGAGAGAAGGGTTCAAGTGTGGATGAAGCCTCAGCTACATATCTAGCTTTAGATGTAGAAACTAACAGGACAGGCTAGGAAGGAGGCTAAAATGAGCAGGCAGGAAGAATGTATTACATGTTTGAGTATCATAGCGATGTGATTGTGGACATTGCAGCTTTAGCTGGTTAAGGATGGTTTATACTACCACAGAACCCCAACCCCCGCCCCTCCATTCCCACTCCCATTCCCATCCCCATCCCATAGACAGTACAATAACTTACATATTGGAATATCAAAATGATCTCGTTTCACAGACAGAAGGAGACTAGCTGCAGAGTGCATGCTTTCCCCCTTTAAAACAGATTTTTTAAATAATGTAATCATAATTCTGCGAGATTCAGAGCCCTGTCTAAAATTGTGATGTCGTTGGAATTTAATATCTACAGACGTGATTTGAAATAAAAATTACTGTTATTGTTATTATTATTATTATTATTATTATTATGTTATAATGCTATGTCAACCCGATTTATTTGCAGGCATATTTTTTTCAGTGCGGGTTATCGATTCTCTGGATTATTAATGATCATTACTTGTTTAAGAAATGTGGGATTGCAATCTAATTTAAATGGATAATTCTTATGTGAGTGTTCAGCAGACTATTGCAGTCTACCTAGATATATTTCACATTTTCTGCCTAACCATGTCATGCAGACGTGCATCAATTTCCCTAGAGGAAAAAAAAAAACCAAAACACATCAACAAATATCTGGCACACCTGCTAAACATGCGCTGTTATTGTTCCCTATCCATATAATCATTCACAAATAACCACTGTCCTGGATAATAACACACAAATGCGAGTCTCTGCTAACCTCCTCGACTACCATCTGTTCTTTCACAGCGTAGGGGTTCAAAACACGATGCAAACACCGTGCATATACTATATCTGTCTGAATGAAACGTTTGCGATGCCTCTGTTTCTAAATGAAACTGTTTTTGTTTTTTGTTTTTTTTGCAAAGACAAGAATAGGGGACCCACCTCTTTTTTGACAGTGCGTAGCAGTTTCTGACGCGTCTCAGCCTCTTAAAAAAAAAAAAAAAATAGCATTAGTTTGCATGACACCGATTTCTAGTATGTGCAATACAATATACAAAATAACACATTATTGTTTTTCACTGCAAAATGACAGGTGGGTTAACTGATGCAGCGGAAGCTGTTGCTGTTATGCAGCTATCCCCTACCTGCCATAGCTGTTGCCATGGTTTCAGTAGGGCAATGAAGGCTCTCAGCTGTTCTGCGAGGTTCGAGCTGCAGATCGTCTCTGAAAACTCGACGCAACTGCAGCGGCGATTTCAGTAGACCGAAGCAAGCAGGCAGGCAGGCAGGCAGGCAGGCAAGCAAGCAAGCAAGCGCGCTTATCAACCCCCCCGACGTCAAAGCACGGCTGCTGTCCGTAAGCACGCCAATCGAGGGATGAGTGTTTAGGGGCGGGCCTGTTATTGTGATAAGACATACACTCGTTTCCACCTTTTAACGGAATACATCAGAATTGCAGATTTATGACAAAAAAAAAAAAACGTCGAATTGCATAAGGGTGATCGTGATGTGATGTATTGCGATCTATATTCTGATTGACAGAAATGCTTGTCAAACCTGTTTGCAAAACAAAAGCAGCTCATCCTCGGTCCCTCCTCCCACCGGCGGTGCTGCAGCGCACCCCCAGTTTGTTTTTTCTAAAAGATGTTTGCAGGAGGAAGCGGTTTGATATGATAACGAGCCTCAAGATGAAATAATATTGAATGACCTCAACAGTATGCCATGCCATGCCAAAAAAAAAAAACACCTTTTAATGCAATCTGACGTTTTGTAGCTCAATAAATAAACTGCCAAAATAGACATTTGGGGAAGACTGCATCATTAAAGAGGTTCATAACCAAGGCTTAAAAAAAAAAAAAAAAAAAAAAAATTATAACCTTTAGAAAAACAGCTGTCTTGCAGACCGCTTATCATTTTTCTTTTTCGTTTGCCAGACTTTATGTTAACTTTTGAATCGGCGGAATTTATTCACCGAGTCACAGATTCGCTCCCTGTGCAGCAGGTATTAGCGTCCCACCTGATGCCAAGTCATATTTGCAGTAGGTATTGGTTGGGTCCTAATATCTGCTGCACAGGTAGTGAACCTACAGTGTTGCTGGACGAGGGCATTTCAATCATACAGACTTGTGATGCTGGGTTTAATGCCGTTATGTCTTTATTATCACACACTGTAATATTTTCATAGCACTAACCGCGTTTTACACACAGCAGGAGCAGTCGTTGAAGATTTGCATAATTATAACCTCATATAAATAGGAAAGCTATGTGATGCAGCGACTCTTATCTTGAGACTGGCTTTGAGGGAGCCGTCACCAAAATGCTTGAGGAGCATTCCTTCAATGCTAGACAGTGTTGCTAAGCAACCCTATAGCCCATGACACAAATACTGCAGTTATGATAATCTGGTACCACTGGATCCCCCACCCCAAGATATGATGCTCTTACATGGAAAAGCGAGGTCTCAGAGAAGTGGGCTGTTACACTGTGCTCCCCCCACAGGAAATCCTCTCTGCCAGGTTCCAGGCTGAGAAGCCTAATCTGGAAGCCTTGGAGACTTGGGTAGAACAATCAGTTTATTTTATGAACATGCTGATGTTTAGAATGTGCGCAGTTAAATGAGCAGTTGAATTCAGCACATTATTAAGTAACAAACTGGAACTGGTAACACTTGACATGGAGTGTCTACTATATTAATATTTGCAATGTTGCATTAAACCCAGCTACTCATTACACATGAAATGCAATACATACACAGCATTTATTATGCTGTGATCTCTTTCCCTGTGCTAGCCTGTGGCTCCAAATAAGGAACTGTCTGAGTGGCTTTCAGTGAAAAAAGAGCTCTGTATTCCCAAAGCTAGATGTGCACAACATCTCAGGACAGCCACATGCTGTACCAGGTCAAAATGAGGTTTCCAGCTATAGCCGACAGTATTTAAATGATTGCTTGCTATTTAACTTCTAACTGTACGTTACACGGCAAACCAACAGAGAAAATTAAGGAGTCTTTTGTACTTTACCAGAAGTTTTACTTGAGCATCAGCACTGATGATGCAAAAAAAAAAAAGAAAAAAACAAAACAAAACAAAACAAAACAACAACAACCGAGTTCCTCATAGTTACAGCCATGGTTGCCACCAAGTGGTGCAAAATTCTAAATCTAAATACAATCAAAGGCAAACAGTCACACCCTAAAAGGATGAAAGCCACACGTGTGTTTGATGTTGTATGGACGCTTGTGTTATATATTGAAACACACAGAGTTGTGAGCAGTCGTTATTTATTCACACTATTACACTGATCTACACGACTGAACGGCAGGGTTGTCTAAAGAGGTCCGTTTTTGGTAACCTGCCAACGGGTCCTGCCCTGTTGATCGAAGGGGACATTTACATTAACAAGAAATCAAAGCGGGCGACTCTGCATTGATTGAATGAACGATTCAGTTGACGCTCTTTGCTGCCAAGGCGACTCAATCAATAGCATGCAAGTGTTTCCCTTTTGATCACAGATTTGATTGCGCTTTGCTTTCGTGTTTCTAAATATGGACAGCAAGCACAGGTAATGCATTATTTTTAGTTCCATATAATAATACAATAAATAAATAAATACACGTTCTTCCTATTTCTTGGAATGATGATATTGGCATGTTAAAATATCCATGAAATAGGCTACTGGCGATCTGGAAATGTAGAAATCTTTCTTTTTTTAAATGAAGGCTGTGGACGCATTAATAGCACAGCACCTTGAGCATTGACATTTACATGCTAGAAACACTGTGGAAGCTCTTTTTGAAATCCCTCGGGGTTTGTAAGAGCTGGATCCGCCCGCGGGAATGCAATCTCACCTGGTTTCCCACTGAACTTCTAAATATTTTATGCCCAATTTGTGCGTTCTGGTTTTTCAGCTCTTATTAAACCACTCTCGCTCGTTCTCAACGGCTTCCATTACATGTGACTGTCTGGCCTTCTACTATACAATACGAGTCCAATACTATCCCAAATCCCCGAAAAGTTCTCTATCACAGGCTTGACATAGCCAATATCACACAGATATCCTGCACAACACAAACTGTAGTAGATAGAGTTTTTCAGACACATCTGGATTTTTAAAAATAATAATTTATTGCATCAGTTAGTGGCATTTCATTAAATGGTTTTGTTTATTTTCCAATTAATTTTATTAAGGCGGATTATTCTTGCGCCATCTAGCAGCTTCTGCACGAAGCATGCTAAACAGTATAGTGGACATGGATCACTAGCTGAGCGCTGCTATTTAGTGCGTGAAACTGTGACCGCTCCTCGGGGGCGGTTCTGCCATCAGGTTTGGGGTGAATTTGTAACTCTTGTAAATGTTTAACGTCTTCGCTGCCAGCAGCCAACGAGAGAGCACTCGAATTACGCGACAGGTGTCACATTGTGCCAAGCGGGGAGAATTAGACTAGACTACAATTCACGTGCGTGGGAATTAGCCTCGACTAGATAAAGAACATAAGAACATAAGAAAGTTTACAAACGAGAGGAGACCATTCGGCCCATCTTGCTCGTTTGGTTGTTAGTAGCTTATTGATCCCAAAATCTCATCAAGCAGCTTCTTGAAGGATCCCAGGGTGTCAGCTTCAACAACATTACTGGGGAGTTGATTCCAGACCCTCACAATTCTCTGTGTAAAAAAGTGTCTCCTATTTTCTGTTCTGAATGCCCCTTTGTCTAAACTCCATTTGTGGCCCCTGGTCCTTGTTTCTTTTTTCAGGCTGAAAAAGTCCCTTGGGTCGACATTGTCAATACCTTTTAGAATTTTGAATGCTTGAATTAGGTCGCCACGTAGTCTTCTTTGTTCAAGACTGAACAGATTCAATTCTTTTAGCCTGTCTGCATATGACATGCCTTTTAAGCCCGGAATAATTCTGGTCGCTCTTCTTTGCACTCTTTCTAGAGCAGCAATATCTTTTTTATAGCGAGGTGACCAGAACTGCACACAATATTCAAGATGAGGTCTTACTAGTGCATTGTACAGTTTTAACATTACTTCCCTTGATTTAAATTCAACACTTTTCACAATGTATCCGAGCATCTTGTTAGCCTTTTTTATAGTTTCCCCACATTGTCTGGATGAAGACATTTCTGAGTCAACAAAAACTCCTAGGTCTTTTTCATAGATTCCTTCTCCAATTTCAGTATCTCCCATATGGCATTTATAATGCACATTTTTATTTCCTGCATGCAGTACCTTACACTTTTCTCTATTAAATGTCATTTGCCATGTGTCTGCCCAGTTCTGAATCTTGTCTAGATCATTTTGAATGACCTTTGCTGCTGCAACAGTGTTTGCCACTCCTCCTACTTTTGTGTCGTCTGCAAATTTAACAAGTTTGCTTACTATACCAGAATCTAAATCATTAATGTAGATTAGGAATAGCAGAGGACCTAATACTGATCCCTGTGGTACACCGCTGGTTACCACACTCCATTCTGAGGTTTTTCCTCTAATCAGTACTTTCTGTTTTCTACATGTTAACCACTCCCTAATCCATGTACATGTGTTTCCTTGAATCCCAACTGCGTTCAGTTTGAGAATTAATCTTTTGTGCGGGACTTTGTCAAAAGCTTTCTGGAAATCTAAATAAACCATGTCATATGCTTTGCAATTATCCATTATCGATGTTGCATCCTCAAAAAAATCAAGCAAGTTAGTTAGACATGATCTCCCTTTCCTAAAACCATGTTGACTGTCTCCCTGGACCCTGTTACCATATAGGTAATTTTCCATTTTGGATCTTATTATAGTTTCCATAAGTTTGCATATAATAGAAGTCAGGCTTACTGGTCTGTAGTTACCTGGTTCAGTTTTGTTTCCCTTTTTGTGGATCGGTATTACGTTTGCAATTTTCCAGTCTGTCGGTACCACCCCTGTGTCAAGAGACTGCTGCATGATCTTGGTTAGCGGTTTGTAAATTACTTCTTTCATTTCTTTGAGTACTACTGGGAGGATCTCATCCGGCCCAGGGGATTTGTTTATTTTAAGAGCTCCTAGTCCCTTTAACACTTCTGCCTCAGTTATGCTAAAGTTATTTAAAACTGGATAGGAACTGGATGACACGTGGGGCATGTTGTCAGTATCTTCCTTTGTAAAAACTTGTGAAAAGTAATCATTTAATATATTTGCTATTTTTTTTTCTTCATCTACGATTTTGCCATTTGTATCTCTTAAACATTTAATCTCCTCTTTGAATGTTCGCTTGCTGTTGTAATATTGGAAAAACATTTTGGAATTGGTTTTAGCTCCCTTAGCAATGTTCATTTCTATTTCTCTCTTGGCCTTTCTAACTTTCTTTTTGACTTGCGTTTGCAGTTCTGTGTACTCTTTCTGCGTTCTTTCTTTTTGGTTCTTTTTTAATGCTCTGTAAAGTGCCTTTTTTCGCTGAATATTTTTTTTTAATTGATCTATTAAACCATTTTGGCAATTTAGTTTTACATTTAGATTTGTCTACTTTAGGGCTATAATTGTTTTGCGCCTCTAGTACTACATTTTTGAAGAACAACCATCCTTCTTCTGTGGGTGTTTTCTCTATTTTACTCCAATCTACTTCTGTTAGTCTCTGTTTCATACCTTCATAGTTTGCTTTTCTAAAATTGTAAACCTTAACTTTAGTCATTACTTTTGGGGATTTAAAACAAGCCAGACACAGCGGTATGAATACGTATAGATGAGTTTACTTTTATGAGTTCACTTTATCAACTTCGTGTTCTGGGTTAGTTTACATTTTGTTTAAATAAGTAGCTAATCAGATTTGTAACCAGTATTTGTGCAATGCATTGTAACGTCAGTTTGGTAAATTAAGCTTTATCACTCAAATCTCCTAAAATCAGGCACCAGGATGCTTTTGTTGTTGTTGTTTGCTTTTAGCCTCCCAACATATCATTTTATTGTAACTGAAAAGTGCATTGCAATTTTGCACAGTGAAAAATCTTATGTGTTGTGTTCTTCGTATAATTGTCGTTTAATAAGGTAATATAAAGAAGTCTCTTGTAAAACAAATGCTTTCTTTTAATGTCTCGTGTGTACCTTGTGTGGCATAACTTAGCATGTGTTGATTAAATAAAACACTCGCAAGAACACAGCACAATATACAGGATCAGCTATACCAGCAATGTATGCATTTATATTGTTCTCAGTCATGATAATGACTTCAGAGATAACAACCGCTACAGAAAGCAAAACATGAGATTGCTCTGGGTTGTCAGCTTATTAAACCAACAGCGTTCTCCTTGGCTCCACTCCCCACAAGCTAGCCCCAGATAGGGACTATTTCTGGAGCCACTCCGGGGTCCACAAAAAGAAGTCTGCCCGGGAACTCGGTCTGTTTTCCTACCTGGTGATAATGTACGTCATCCCACTTTAGTTGAAATATATATATATATATTTTTACGGCAGGTGGAGCCATTGTCATTCATGCATTTCTAGCCTTAATTAAATCCTCCGCGCCCTTGTAAAACTTAAAACCTGTTTAACAGGTAGTTGACCAGCAGGTGGTGCTGTTGTCCTTCATACAATTTTTACGCTTTGCTTTGTAATCTGAGTCGATCAGAGCACTCAGTTTAAATACTGCAGTACACTCAAACTGCTATGTTGAGCACTGGAGATGGACTCCACTGCATTGAAAACAAAACTTAATATTATGGCTCAAATATCTATTTCACATATTACATCTGTAGCACCTTTAGTGGTTGGAGCAAATGTTAAATACAAATATCTGGCTTAATTAAGTCTGGTTCATTTGCAGTACAGGATGGTAGAGACTGTGGGTCATTTCCATTGGATGACTGTTGGGAGCCCACAGGATGCATAATGCCTTGTGGTTGTAACCCCCAAGGATTCTTCCACAGCACAGAAAACAGCATCACTACTGGCATCAATGTGCATCTAATAGTCACTGACATTCCAAATTAGGGAGAAAATTGGGTGTAAAATAATTGGGAACTCTAAATGTATTTTAAAAACCTGCATTCTAGCATTGCATTCAGAGTGGGGTTGTGGGAGTCTAAATACCCACATTAAAATTGATCAAAAAGTGACCAGACAAAAAATATTAAGTAACTACAATTAATACTATCACAGTTTATTCATTTTATTATCATGTAATTCGGCTAGCATGTGGAGTGAGGGGCTGCAGCTCAGGGCAGCTCTGAGGCATGTTAAGGTAGACCAGCCGGCTCGGCTCAGCGTGTCTGTCAGTTCAGCTGAGCTGCTCCTTGTTGCTTGGCTGAGGGAGAGCAGACCTCAGGGGGAGAAGCTGTCAGGAGGATCTTCAGGTGTAAAGGGGATGGTGTAATGTGGGCTGACAGAGGGAATGTCCTGGGAACCTGATGGAGGTGGACAGCCTTCCATCACTGCATGGAGAGCAGGCATTGTTGCACAGCCCTTCCTTCTCCTTCACTGCCTCTCCACTAGTTGTATGGAACATCCTTATGATGAATATTGGGTTTCTAAAGAGAGTTTCAACTTTTCAGTTGAACAATCACCCCCTTTTGTTCAGAGGACCCTATGACTGATGTAGCCTAGATTGTCTTTTGCAGGTAGCAAGAACCAAAGCATTAAATAATCTTAACACAGGATTATTAAAGAATGCATAAATCAACTGAAAATGATTACAAACACGTATGGGAACAGTTCAATAAAACCTATTCACTGTTTAATCAATAACCTCAAATTGATATTTGAAATATGAAACATCAAAAGAAACAATTTTGCTGTACTTGTAAACAGTGATTTTTGATGCAAAGTTCAAGTTTATTTGATTATCTTAATCATTGGCTTTGTTTTGCCAGGGAGGTGACCAAATAATTTCCTGGGCAGTTGCCCCCGTTTGAGGGTGAAGTCACCCCTGTTTACCTTGATGCTGCTTTAGAATTCAGGGCTCACGTCCAAGAGGTGCACAGACCCGTGCATTCACGGAGCGAGGTGCGGTCTCCAGTAATGTAACCTGCCAGTGTGCACCTCTCCCCTCAGGGACTTTGTGACATCACCAGCTGGCCTGCCTTTGACCTGAGGTGCAACGCTAGGGCATTTCAACTGCAATTCTGCCATAGTGCGAGTCATTCTTTGGGTATCTGGCAGTTCTGGTA
Organism: Polyodon spathula; assembly: GCF_017654505.1. Lineage (NCBI taxonomy): Eukaryota > Metazoa > Chordata > Actinopteri > Acipenseriformes > Polyodontidae > Polyodon > Polyodon spathula. The sequence goes on along the minus strand of NC_054555.1, from coordinate 27,056,234 downwards.
TTTTATAAATTCCTCATGCAGGTTGCCAGCGGTTTGTGATTCAAAAGTAGTTAAGGGATGACAAGGGATGCTTACCGATCCAGAGGCCTCGCAAAAGTACCTGGCTGTTTAACTACAGATGAGACAGTCACTGGAAGAGCAACGGGGCACTTGAGTTCCCCTTTACTGGTGAAACAGAGTTTTCCACTACGTAGCTGAGATAATTCTGTGTAAAGCTGTGGCTTTTATTTGCTAGTTAATTTCGAGTTTCCATTACGTGTCAGCACCAGGCTAGAGGTTTTGATGTGATGCCAGCGGCACTCAGCGTGGTGTATACTGAAGCTGGTGGATACGCTACATGGAGCATGTCTTAAAACAGGAACAGGGATAAAAGGTACTACATTTAGACAAGTGTGTTTTTGTGATTTAGTTGTTATAATTTATTATACCAGGAAAGCTAGTTGTGATTTTTTTTTTTTTGCTCCAGTTTACAATTTGCACATATAACACGAGAATAGACTAATGAGAATTAATTTCATTAATTAGAGCAGGCTGTGGAGTTAGTTTTGTGAATAAGACTCTTTATGTGTTACTAAGATCTCAACCTTTCAAAAACAAAACCCTTGTGGCGGCTGTCTTTCCGGGAATTGTGCCTGAGTAAATGAACAATCCCTAAGAAGACTGAACCAAAAATGAATAAATAATGTGAAACTAATTGTGTGGTGTTGTGTTATTCAAATGCCTAACAAAGAGATACCCTGTTTGCATAACTATCATGACTGCAACACCAGATAGATAGATTGCACTGGGTTCACTAGCTCACAAATCCGTCACATTTCCCAGTGAACAAATGAGATCAATGGCAGAACACTATCCATCCCTGTACCTTGGCACAAGAAGACACAGACTAAGTGCTGGGTTTCATTCACAAACATGTGCATTGGTTTTCATAGCTACACACACGAGACACACATGCTTGCAAAACACTTTATATGCACTTCCACAGTACCATAGGCTACCACTGAATACTATTCGACCAGTCAACTAATGTGACAGTCAACCTTTGAAAACATTAGCTTACTAAATTAATTCAATCTATGCACAATTGTCCGAGGTCATGTTTATGTAAATGTCCTCTTCAAAGCCTTAGGAAATTTCCTAATCAAAGCTTTTTACATTTTGTGGATTGATTGAAATAGCTACTACCTAAACCCCTCTCATTGCCTCTCCTGCATTTAGTTGAAGTTTCTGTATTCAAGGTTTTGAGTGATGAGATCCGACGACTCCTAATAGGTATCTCAGGCACGTGACTGAAAGCTGTCAGTCTGATGTTACTTTGCCTGAAGTTACTGTGGCAGATTGACAAGAGTACAGATCTCTAAAACAATAAACTGAATTGCAGGGATCATTGCTGCTGGTTTTAAAGAGGCTGATCTCTGTCTCCCTCACCGCAGGCCATTGACCTCTCTAGTGGGTTGCAGTTACCTGCTGATGCTGTCTGGGTTGGGTCTGGCTGACTGCTCACAGATGACTGAGCCACAGAAAGCTGAGCAAATTCAAACTTTCCATTAACCCTAAGCCTGTGGACTGCTGGTCTTAATTACTAGAGAGTGATGGGATTTTTAATTCCTCAAGAATGACGGAGCCAGGAGATGCGTAGGCCTGGAGAATGTTAGTGTTGATTGTAATTCCTGGCTCAGGGCTCTCTGGGCAGAGGGAATTATCTGGGATTGAAGAGATCTGTACAGAGATTACGTCCTTGCCTCCAAACGCTGACTGACCATAGACACCTCTTTCAAACTCCATAGATGTGAAGTGATTCCAGATGTTACGGAACACAGCTGCATTCTAATCTGGGGTAGAACTCAACCAACACTCCACTACCAGGGCTCTGAATGTCTTAGGAGCTGCAGAGTCAGTCATGCACAGAGACCCTGTGGCATACAGTAGCTAATTCTGCATGCTCTGGCTAGCTTCATTTTAAACATTTCTTCACTTTCACTAACACCATAAATCACTACTGGACATTCCTACAAATGAGATTCGGAACCTCTTCATCTATATTCTATACATCTGCATGAAATAACAGACAGCCACAATCAGCTGACCCTTGGAGTTTCACTCCATGTGAATTAAATTCACTTTGCCCTGTCGAAACTAAACAGCCGCTGCACCGCGAAGCATACCATGGTATAATTGCACATTATATTTGTCATTTTATAGTGTGTTCTTTTTTGAGGCTTGTACTGTTAATTCAATTTGTTTTATCAGCACATTTCAGCATGCTTCTCCATACTTACTTACTTGCCTTTGGTTTACCGCTGAAACCATACTAGGCTTTTGTCACATCTGCTGCGTTTACAGATTTTCACATACTCTTTTCTATTCACTCTGCACACACTCTTAACTCGGGGGAGATGCTAGGAGGACAGAGATGTTATAAACTCCTAGTGGTTTATGTTTGAGCACTGGACGAGCTTGTATGTATGTCCATATAACCCATATTGTGATCAAGAAAAACACTCATGATTCATCTGAAGTTTTCTGAATCAGAGCAATGCTCCTTCGCTTTATTAAAATGCTTGGAAAGGTAGTTCGCGAATACCACCAAAATCCATAAACATGCAATAACAATTAGCATTTCTAAGTTAGTTGCAAATTCAGCATTAACACTTCAATTGGCATGATACATCTCCGTGCATCAGTGCAGCCATCGGGCCAGCTATACACACGCCAATGACCTCATACACTTAGACATGCGGTCTAAAAAAGCACCCACTTCTATATTTCAGTTCATTCAATATAGCACTCTCTCAAAAACTAAAACATAGTTTCAACACCTTATAGCAATGCAACCAATACATGTGAGACATAATATTGTAGATAATATGCTTACCTCCTATTATAAGGAAAAGTAGAGTGAACAAAGGAATCAGAATTGTCTTGTGGAGATCTGCAAATGATGGACCACTTCACTCTGCCAAGCTTGATTGTGGTGCCTCATTGTAAAAGACATGAGGTTTTATAGGTTTTTGTCTCCATTGAAATACATGGAGAGACTTAAGACACTTCTTATCCTTCTTAGGCACGCAATAGCCTAAAAATGCAATATGTCAACAACTTTTCAAGATATGACACCTGTTCCAAACACTTGACCATGATCTCATCCGCTCATTTCTCAACCCCTCCTCTATCTAAAAAGTTAGGTGAAACATGAGGGATTCTTGCTATCCCTTTATTTTATATGTGTATACAAAGAGAATAATGTTACTTTGAATATATGAGTGTTGTTTAAAATATATACAACAATATTAGTTATGATTATATTGATTATATGCATTAATGTCTAAGTATATATTCCCTCATGCCATTCTGTTCTTCAAATTAGTTTTCCTTCCCTCTTTACAGGTGTGTGCTTAACAGTTATTATAGGGAGCTTCCATCTTATGTTTTTCCCAATATAGAGTTTCTCTTCATGGATAATCTATTTGTTTTTTATTTAAGTGTAAGATTGTAATGTCTCTGTCCTATGAGTTTCTTAACAGCATGAACTCAGCTGAACTACGGACGACCTCCTATTTCTTTCAGCAGCACACAAACCAGCCAAAACCGGTTCGCTAGTGGTATACCAGTCTTCCCAATTTCCAGCGATGAGCAATGTTCCCCCTTCTTCTAGGGTGAGAAGATAATTGCCTTCGTTAAATTTTAACCCTGACGCTATAATCTTTTTGATAAAATAATTATTGCTCTGCATGCCAACTATGCCTCCCTTTCCCAGGCACGGCTTTCTCGAAAAAACAGGCTCACAGAAAACTCGGGAAGAAAGTTCACATGAAGTTTACCTTTTTCAAAACCTATCCTCTACTTTTAAAATTACTTTTTATTATTTGTTTAAGCTTCTTATTTTATATTTCAAACAACATCCCTTTATGTTGCATCATCTTTTAAGTCAAACCAAACAGTTTATTCCCTATAGAACACGATTACTAACTATTTTAAATGCAAACCTATCTTGATGAGAAATAATTTCATGTATATTATTGTAACAGGCAGTATTAAGCATGTGGTCTTACACATACAAATAGTTTATAGTAAAAAGCAAGCATATTAAACCTTATTTCAACATTTAACAACGTTTTCTTAGGCTAAAAAGGGTGCTGTAGAAACTTAGCATTCAATTCTGGGAATCAAGCCCATCTTAATAAGAAACTGCCTAAAAACTGGCCACTGCATCAAGCTGTACCAGCTTCTACTGCATGATTTTATATAAAGAAAATAAATAAGTTTCACAATTACTAATTAAAACAGCATTAAGCATTACTTTTGATTACACACTTACATAATTTTCCAAACTAAAGATTATACAAACACCATTTTTTTTCCAAACTAAAGATTATACAAACACTACAAAGGATTATAACACATATTATTGCATTAATACATTTCATTTTAAATCCTCCAATCCATGTCCAGGATTTCGGCTCGCTCCCAGCAAGACTCCACTTCAGTTTCGGGTTCAGCTCGGGTTGGTTCAGCGAACACGACAATGGGCTCTCGAATCCATCGTCTCGCATCACAGGTGTGAGTTGCCATGGCCTTGACTTTGTACCTACAAGACACTTGTACATGTTTAGCAGGGACACCTTCCTCACATTCTAATTTTCTCAGATGTGCCCATTTTACTAAATGACCCTTTCACAACTCATGCATTCAATCCACTTAATATCTTTTTGGGTTTACATTTAAATGAGAGAAAGAAACTCCTACAGAATCATTGCATTCAAACAAGATTCTATAATGTTTAGCCAAATGACTGCATGCCGGACACAGTCTGAGCCCAATCATTGAAGACTGGCTTTGGCACATATTACATGCACAATTAACAAGAGGATTATGTTTTAATTTATGTGTCAGGGTTTCTTCTGCACCATGTACAATAGTTCTGGATCTGTACACATTGTTACTATATATTTCTTTCTGCTCACACAAGGTCATTTTAGAAGGGATGCCATTCATCCAGAATACAGTAGGGGGGCAAAACTCACTGTTTTTCATATCAGCAGGCACCTAACTTGTAGTTTGTTTATCATCATCAGTTGGCAGACACAATACAACTGAATCTGAATCAGTTGATGAACCATGAGCCTTAGCTACTGAGATTCTCCATACAAAAGAATTAAATGTTTTACTTACCAGCCTAGCTGATTCAACGTTACTTGTGACACTTTCCTACACTTATCTATGTTTGTAACATGGCACAGTAACGCTTTGGAAGTCATTCACTTGTGTTTTCAATTCTCTGTGGCCTTTTTCGATGAGATTGCAGCAGACATCTGTTAAAACGAGCGCCCTGCCTGGTCGATCAGTATGAAACACTAGTGTACTGATCCTCACTCCCTATAGAGTTGCACTTTATGGTCCCTTATTCCTATTTCCAAGAATATGTATTTGATTCGGACCCTCCTTGCTATGTGTCATCCTATTTAAGTGTCAGATTCATGAAATTTGCTCGGAGTTGTTCTTGGGTGGCAGGATACATTTTCAGACCTTAACCTGATTTCCCTGCACTCTCTGTATTAAGACCTGTTGCATTACCACCCTTGTAATATTCACTTGGAGGGAAGCACACCACTTTAGGCCATTTCCCTCAACACTAGGAACAGGATCCTATTACAGGCCCCTTTTTTATTACATTTTCTAGCCCGCTAAAGGAGAGCCGGAGTTATTATCACACTGCATTAAGAGGCTGCTGGCTGATTAGAGCACCTGTGGATAGTGCTACAGTTGAAAACTGAATCTCAATCAGCTTAAGGCAGCATTACTAACTTAGAGGACCAGGCGTAAGACTCTTATTAAATATGTGCAATGAAATGTATACACTTCACCATGGCATCATTCGCGGTATACTGGTGTTAGTCACCGCAGGACGAGTTCTTTGTCATCCCAAGGCTATATACCACAAATGATCAGTCAAAATTGTGCTTAGCATGTTATTGCACTTATATTAATCCACTGAAGTGGAATAACAAAAACTGGGTCCCACGCTAGAGATCCCCCCTTGTGATATAAATTATATTACTATATATAATAATAATAATAATAATAATAATAATAATAATAATAATAATAATAATAATAATGCGTGTTTTCACTTGGGTTTGAAAGCTCTTGTTAAGAGTCTCCACACACTGAACAATAAAGAGCATCAAACACATTGATTGTTATTGATTATTCCCTGAGGGGACTCTTTTATAGCTGGAGCACTAGTGGACTCTTATATTTTTTTTTTTATTGACTCACACTTCTTGGTTCTCTTTTCTGGCAAAAAAAAAAAGTTGCAAAAGGATGAGCAATATTGTATACAAGTCATTACTGAATTACAATACTAAACTGCTCCTAGGTGTTCTACTCAAAGCACTTCTTCAGTTTCTTCTCCTGTGTATACACTGAAGCAGGCGGCAATTTGACATTCTGAGTAAATGACTTGTAAATATTCCTCTCATACGACTGAGGAAATATTAACAATGATCATAACCTGGCATAAAGCACTTTTGTTGGCAGCCTTTGCTCTACCAGTAACGTCAGCACATGACGTAATCTAATTTCGTTATGGTTTTTCTGAATTCACTGGCTTGCTGCTTTCCTTTAACGAGTAATAAATAAAGTCTCTGGTTATTATTGTTAGTCTTGGACAGCGAGATCTTCACTCTGTACACGGCGGCTTATTTCTCCAATGAAGCCACTACTGGTGATTTAAAAAGCTTCAAAAGACGTTCATGTACTTTTTTTCAAGTCCCCACCTTCACTCCATTTACCCAGTCTAAAAAGACATTGCAGGATAAATGAATAAATCGGTGCACTGCAGGGAGCGAGGATAAACTCACAGGCAGTTTGTTAAGAGGAAAGGCTTCAGTATGTTCCCCTTCAGAACTCAAGCCCACCCAGATGTTCAGAGAGCTTTTATGGTTTTTAAGATTCCCAGCAGCACGTTGCCTTGGAGACCTGTTGCATATGCTGTAACCTGCCCTATTTCCCTTTGTTGTTTCTTTTTAATTACAGATGAGGTGAATGCAGAGGAGATGCAAGGCTGGGGTCTGTGCAGCATGCAGTGGGGGCTGTTCCTGTACACGCATCATCAACAACTTCAGATTCTTCACTTTGGTGATTTTGTACCAGCGTAGCTCTAACAGGGTGGCTACTTGACCTCTACTTATTATATCCGCTCTGTAGTAAACAAACGTTTTTAAAAAATGTACAAATGTGTTCGATCTAGCTATGGAGCCTCTTTCAATGAAACACTTGTAATGATATGGAACATTCATTGGCTACTTATCTCTTTTAATTTCTTTTAAAAAAACAACTGCATTATACATATAAATATACATAGCCATGCAGTGCATTGCATATTCCAACCCCTATATTTATAATACAGAAATTAAAAATAACATTGAACTTCACCACCATATTTTTTATTTTTTCTGAAGTTTGATTTCATCGGCGCACATGTAGGGCCCCGGCTGTTCTATATAGACAAAGTGTTGTAAATGAAGGAGAATGAAGAAAGCCTTCTGTAAATGAATAATTACACAAGCCAGGGACTGATCTTCATGTATATCATTTATCCAAACTACAAAACTAATAGCTTCCTGCAAAATATTGGAAGATATTTTGTAGAAAACTGTTATTGCAACTGGAAGATGCATACAGCAGCACTAGTGGAATATTTTTGTGGAATATTCTAGCAATAAGTACTGCGTTGGTTTTCTTTCCCTTACAAGTGCATTAAGTTTTCTGAGAGCCTGTTGTTAACATGTTGCCTGGCTGTTTAGAAAAGTCCACTTGAGAGCTATCAAAGCTGCAATAAACAAAGGTCTAGGCATGGCAAGGCTTGCAATACAAAGGACAGATATGGTGCCAGGAGTTCAGGAGCAGTGAAATATACTGTGATCTGGAATAAAGAATATCCTCGTTTAAAATATTATATTTCGGTAAACTCCCCACTGTGGTCATTGTTAAAAAAAAAAGCAAGTATTAGTTCAAAATACATTGAAAAGTTAACGGTGTGCTGCGAGGAAGAGAGGCGAGACGCCTGGAAATATTAAAAGTGGTATTTGGGCATCTTGCCACGATGTAACTATACTGCTGTGTTTACTATACTTAAAATGTTACCTTCTGCGTGTCTACATGACTCACAGGTGTTGGGTGTAATGACCACCACTCAACGCAGTGTCCAAATACATAGCTTTCCACAAGGAAAAAGAGACGTGGGGACTTGTAGGTCTGGATGCGTATCATCACAACCATGTGTTGCAAGTGCGTTTAGAATATTATCATGGAAGCAAAACATTAAATCACGCTAATCTCGGTTTATTAAATATGTGATTAGATGTGCTTTGATTAGGACGGTTCTGAATCCCAATGCGCCAGTTGGGATTCAACTTTGAGGACCCCTAATTGAAATGAGCGCGTCTCTCTCTCTCTCTCTCTCTCTCTCTCTCTCTCTCTCTCTCTCTCTCTCTCTCTCTCTCTCTCTCTCTCTCTCCCCCTCTCCCCCTCTCATGTCCCTCGGTTCTGGGTCCCGGAGAGTCGATTCCTTCTCATATCAGAAGGTTGGTTAGGAGTAGATGTGACCCTCCTCCTTTTCAGCCTGTCATCATCAGAAAAAAGAAAATCTTCCTCCACTCAACTTGTTCAACCTCACATCTCAGGACGAGGGATTCACTTTTTAAATAACAGCCAACAATGTCCCACCAAGACTCCTCGGCTCCCACCGGTAGCCTGGTCAGCCAGGGCACCACTAACGCTGGTTACAGCTCCAACACGGTGCCGATGATCGCCCAAAGAGATTCCAGGGATAGCTGGAGCAAAAAGATGGATTTTCTCTTGTCTGTAATTGGTTTTGCGGTGGATCTAGGCAACGTGTGGAGGTTCCCTTATATCTGTTATCAAAACGGAGGTGGTAAGATGATCATTTTTTTGTTTAGCTTTATGATTAGTTAAACTTCAATGAAGTAAACAGATCATGCGTTTTGCGTTGTTTTTTTTTTTTTTTTTTTTTTTTTTTTTTTTTTGCGCGGACTAAATATTTTATTCAACTACATGTTTCTACCGGTACACGTATTCTACAAGCTTAGAGGGTTCATCATTTACAAGAGACACGAAGTCCTGACAACTGTACAATTGTAAATAAAGTACACAGTAATATGGTCAATCGAGCTATTAAAAGTGGTACTTCTCCCGCTCATCCACGCTACTGAGCTGTCCATGGTAACAAGTTGGCAGCACAGTCTTAAAATACATGTTTGTAAACTCGTTCAAGAACAACACAGCATTACTATGATATTCTGGTTTTATTTTTGCTTTTTGTTGACCAAATACTTTTAATAAATTAATCTAACTCTCCAAAATCAACCAAATGCGTTTTCAGTATAGGCTATCGAAAATACGAAACAATCAATGCTTTATAAATAATAACAATACAAATAATACTAATAACAATACAGTATTATTACAAGGGCCAAACAGTCCAATCTTTCTCAGATATTAGATATTATAATATATATATATTCAGATATTATAAGCCATGAATATTATATATTAGTTTTATTTACCTAAAACAAATAAAAGAACCAAAAATAGGCAATGCCTACACTCGATGATGAGCTATATATTATATATATATATATATATATATATATATATATATATATATATATATATATATATATATAATATATATATATATAGAAGTAGCCTTTTCATTTGAACTGTAACTGATTTTTTAAATGTTTTTTTTTTTTTTTTTTTTTTGCCAGTTGCCAGTTTAAATGAGGAGGTATTGAGTATTACAAATCTTTGATCCGCGCAGTGAAAGGCTTCTTTACTCTGATCCTGTCGATAACAAAGACAAGACTCTGTGGATTAAATTGTGTATTTAAAGCTGCGCGGTCTACCAACTTTTTTATTTGTTTGTTTTGCCCTTTCATAATCCGTTCATGTTTGTCAAATATGTAACCCCACAATGTTCTCAATGTGTTAAAGACCGTATTCACCTCAGTGCCAGGTAAATTGCTAAAAGAGTAGATACTTCGAATTTACACAAGACAGATTCTTATTTATATAGAATTGACAAACCAGTTTATGCTTCAGCTAAATAACTGCCTTGTAGCCTATACGCAATGTAAGTGTTATTACATGAACTACAGTATAGCTGTTGTTATGTTTCATCTGGAGGATTAGGGGATTCCTAACTGGTGCGTTTAAGTGAATGGTGCGTGTAACACACTGGACACATGAACTTGAATTGCGTAACATATTTCCAAATTGAAAACGAAATACAAAAAAGAGGGTCAAATAACTTGCAGACTGTGTAGGTTGTTTTTAAAGAAGTTGGTGATTTTTCATTGCAGGTCTGCTGAGGTATCGCAATAACAATTGTTTCTAACGCGTTATTTTATGGTTCAAACTACGACTTGTTCGATAATATTATCAGCTACACCAGTGTAAACACCGTGTCAGCATAAAATAACGCTTTCACGGCGTATTGACACAGAGCCTACTCTATTGCATTTTGCAATACGATAAACCACAATGCTTTTTTTCCTGTATTCTATAGCAACAAGACGGTGTGTCCCTGTGTATATGGCACTAAACAGCAATAGAGTATCCTGTGTTCGTTTTTTTTTTTTTTTTCTCGTGCGTAATTCTGGCTAAAATAGCCTTCCACAGCTGTTAAATCTCATACAATAATAAACAGATCTGTTTTACTTTGAAGTGGTGTCAGGACTTTGCAGGAAAGTCGTGCCTTTCAGGGATGTTTTGTTGGCAAACGTTGGTGTTAACTTAATCTGGGTTTAGTTGCGATAACTTGCTTCCTGCTTATTATTTTTTCTTAAATAATAATAATAATAATAATAATAATAATAATAATAATAATAATAATAATAATAATAATAATACAAAAAAATTAAAAAATCGCGAACTAAATTTGCCAAAGGTGTAAAAACGGGGGACTGAGCCAATAGTTAAACTATGTGTATGACCCTGAATATATATTTCTCATTTAGTCGTGACTGCGCGAATTTACCAGCCACCATCTCATGTTTTTCAGACAGGTACGGATGTGTGCATGTACTCACAAGATCGTGTCACTTGCGTGTTACCAAGGAATGAAGGTGCATCCCAGTACAAACACATGTGCCAAACAGAGGTTCTTACTATATTTACTTTCACTTTCAGGTCTTCCAGTTTTTGCCTTGCTCTTTTATTGTATGTTTCATTGTGGTCTGTTTGTTTAACTCTGTGACCTCTCTAGTATCAGAATGTAGACTTTATTGAGAGTCCACTTTGTTTGCCCATAGGTTGCTTTAGCAAGCTTCACCCACGCTTCAAATCTGCTTTCCACTGAGCCATACACACACCTGCCCCTACCTACAGCAGCACATCAGCCTGGGCTTAGAGAGACAACAATGCCTTAATCAGCAAACAAAGCAATATATAAACAACAAAACAGATGGAATGGTCTTTCAAACCGTGTCTTTGTTATGTAGATAGCCGTTGACAGGAATCCGGTTAGGTATCACACTGTTCTGTTTACTGGAACTGAACTCAGCTTAAATTCTGATTATTCCTTATATGGGTGACATGAATGTTTTCGGTTATGCTGTATTCACCTCTGCTGTTAAATGCAAAGTGTCCAGTGTTTGTCTTTGATACCCTGATCCTAGAAAGTCGTGCAAGGCTGTGTAACCTTACAATGCAATAGAGCCACCTGCTCAATAAGAAAGTGTAGCTAATACATGTTAGCTTGAGTGCCTCTTCATTTGACGAAAGATAAGGATTAGGGTGTTCTCTGGGATTTCATTCAGGTGAATAAACTCTCCAGGAACTTAATACAGTGCTAATGAATCTGTACAGGATGCAACGTGCAGAATTGACATTTATTTGGCAAAATGGAAAAGTTGTCCCTGTTGCAAACAAAGCTGGTGCTTCTGTATCAGTTAAATAAGCAATGTTTCAAAGCCGCAGTCTAAAAAGCGAGGCCCCAGTGTGAGCCATTCTGCCTGCCCCCCCCTGCAGGTGCTTTCCTCATCCCCTACACCCTGATGGCTATCTTTGGGGGGGTCCCCCTCTTCTACATGGAGCTTGCATTGGGGCAATTTCACAGGACTGGAGCCATCTCCATCTGGAAACACATCTGCCCCATTTTTAAAGGTAAGGAGAGGTTTGTACTAGGTAGTTGGTGTTTTCAAAAATGTTGTATAGAGCCTGGACCAGTGGCTCTCAAGATAAAAGGTTTGGAGCCCCCGAGAGAGGCCACCTATACTTGTACCAGTAAGAAGGTTGTAGGCATGACAACAGCACAGCATGAACGCTGCGCCAAACCATCACGGCAGCTGTATTCGACACACACCTTGACAAGTGCCTTTAAACAGGGACTGGCTACGTTGCTATTCATAAGACAAGAAAGAGTGGCTGTGATAGAGTTGATCGCAGTAAAATGAAGAATTAAAGGTTGTGTGAAGGAACTGGGGCCCCAGGGTATTTTGGCGTTATTGGCTCTGCTTGTGTAACCTGTTCCTTCTCCAGTTTGACCTTGTCTCGTTGTGTGCCGCCGCAGGGATCGGATTCGCTATCTGCATCATCTCTTTGTACGTGTCCTTCTATTACAACACCATCATCGCCTGGGCACTGTACTATTTCTACTCATCCTTCACTAGCACGCTGCCCTGGACCAGCTGCGACAACGTCTGGAACACGCCCAACTGCACCAACTACTTCGGCACCAACAACATCTCCTGGAACAACTACTCCCACTCCCCAGCCGAGGAGTTTTATACGTGAGTGTATGGAAGTGGCTGGCTGGTGTGGAGGCTTAGGGGCAAACAGTGGCATGGGAGCCACGTGGTTAAATATGCTAGGAAAGTTCCCTGTCACCATAGGGTCGTCTCCATAGTGAGGGCTCCATAAATTCACTGTCAGCTGCTAAACGCCTTCAATGCAATTTTGACAGATTTCAGAAGATCATTTCATTTAAAAAAAAGCAGTTTACTATAGCCTGAGTAAACTCGCGTGACTGCTGGGAGATGCTTGTGGGCTGTGCCTGCAGCTCAGACGACAAGGTGGATGAAATAAAAGGGTTTGGATACAAATCAATTTTTTTAATGGATATTTGTTTGATAGGAGGAATGTGCTGGAGATCCACAAGTCATCAGGGCTGCGCGGAGTGGGGGGGCTGCGCTGGCAGCTCGTGCTCTGCCTCTTCCTCATCTTCACCATCGTCTACTTCAGCCTGTGGAAGGGAGTCAAGACATCAGGGAAGGTAACTGCTATTATACACCAGTGCACCATTAGAGTATTACCCTGAAGCAACATCAGTAGCACACCACAGCCCACGTCATTACCAGCAATGGCAACACAATGCATGTTGCACAGTGAGCCTCCTGCAGTAGCACACTGTTGCTTATAACAACCTACAGCAATGAATCATAGTTGCTGTATGTCAGGGTTGTACAATTTCAGTAACTCTGGTCACATTCTTAATAATACATATAAAACCAGGAGAACTCTGGACCTCAAAGACCGGATTTATTTTCCCTTGCGGTTGGTGACATACCTCTCTCTCTTACGTGGTGAAGGTACAGCACCTAACCGTTCCCTATATTAACCCCCTCCCTCTACTCTGATGTACAGGGCTGCTCCTGGCTGTTCTTTCTTTTAACCCCCGCCCCCTTTCTTTCTCAGGTGGTGTGGGTGACAGCAACCCTGCCCTACGTGGTGCTCTTCATTCTGCTGATTCGTGGAGCCACCCTGCCTGGCGCTTGGAGGGGCGTCGTCTTCTACCTCAAACCCAAATGGGAGAAGCTGCTTGAGACCAGGGTGAGTGGACAGCGACCCCAGAGGCACACACACGCACACACACGCACGCACACACACGCACGCACACACACACACACACACACACACACACACACACACACACACACATGCATTACAGACTGTACAATGAAGTGCCATCATCAATGCTGTACTGCTGCTGCTAGGTAATGAGAAAGACAAACACAAACCTGCAGACATGCACAGAGATACTCAATGGGAATTATATTGTACAGAGGCCTCTTGACAGAGACAGCGATGAGATGCATAAATAAACTCAGCTGCTAATGAGATGGGTGATTCAGTTTGCAATTTCCATTTAACAAGGGCTGTATCCCCTCTCCTGTATAATCAACTTGGTACTCTTCAGATCTCTCAGCTCAATGAAACCAGGCCCAGCCCTGACACTGACAGTGCTTTCATACCACAAACCACAATGAATGGGCACAGCTGCTATTTTGTATTTTGGTTACCATAACAGGGTTAGTAAAAAAAAAAAAAAAAAAAAAAGATCTGTTGAGAAAATGAGTTCACTAAACACTAGTCTCTATTTATCCGAGTTTGCAGTTCCAAGATCACAACTATCAAGTCCAATGTGCACAAGTTAGGGGTGCTACAGTGTTTTTGATATAGGTCAGGGTGCTGTTTATCAAGGGGGTGTCTGCAAATTACCAACACATTCTCTACATAATTACCAATGTGTTTTCTGCACATAGGCTACCTTTTTTCAGTACAAATACACTGCACTGGATTTTTTTTTACACCCCTCACATGCAGTTACAGGAGCCAATGTTAGCATCTGTGTGCCCCACTCCTGCTTGGAATTGTGGGCACTGTAGTCTGAGTCACACAGCTGCACTGCAGTAATGAAATAAGTGTGAAGCGTTCACTGCAGTGTTGGTAATGTGGCTCTGTTTCCTCGCAGGTATGGGTGGATGCAGCAGCCCAGATTTTCTTCTCTTTGGGTCCCGGGTTCGGAGTGCTCCTTGCCTTGGCGAGCTATAACCCTTTCACCAACAACTGCTACCGGTAAGACACGCCTATAAAGGAACTGCAGCCATACACCTGAGACGATTAGCCTCTCCCCCAGGAGAATTGCAAGCGAAGAGTTCTCCGTATTCATCCAGTAGACTATTTATGGTATCCCATTAATTGAGCAGATAATAGCCAAGTTTCAGTGCTAGGGAGATAACTCACAACAACAAGGACAAAAAACAGAATAAAGAACGAAGCCTGACGACCCTTGACCAAATTAAAAAGGGAGTAATGAAGTCAGCTGACCAGGAGATGAACGGGGAGTAAGGTCTTGGGAGGTACAAATTGAATTGCATGTCCCTGAAATGCTATGCAGGCAAAAACTAAAACCTGTGCTTCTGGATAATGTAATACAAGCTATATTGGATATAAAATAAAGCACCTGAGAAGCAGCATTTACATTACACAGACAGACCTGACAGCAATGGTTACGTTTTTAATTCCTCACAGAATTCACTCTTTTAAAGCTTAATGATATATATCTTGTCTTTGTTTTAATATACACTGCCAAATATTAGTAAATTTCTTAGCATTTGTTTCCAATATTAAATCCACAGGTCATAATTTATTTAGAAAGATTGTAAATCTCGTCAGCAATTCATTACATGTGTCGTCTTCTTGGCTATGGTCTAGTTAGTGTATCAGACTATATTTATTACATAGACACATTTTTATTTATATGTTGTGTTAATATCTAGTTCCAAAGTAATAAAACTGATATCATGTGTATGGTATTGGTATGCAGTAGACTTGTATACGTTACAAATGCAGTTTGAGTGTGCATGATCTACTTAGTTAGTCGTATGACTTGTTAAATGAACAGTTTCTTGCTATGCATGTTCTTACAATAAGCGATGCATTTATAATTGATTCACTATTCAATTATAAAGACAGAGATTTTATGTGAAATCTACTATATTTAAGGATTTTCTTTTTGTTCCTTAATAGATGCAATTCACAATTGAGAAGCCTTTACAGAACTTATACAATACATTCTGACTTTATCTAAAGCTGTTTCACCAGCCCAGTGTGTCAAGAGGTCAGATGTCAAAGAGTTTAGCCGTAAGGAGTCCACAGACTGCCCAGAGTGCAGTAATCTGAGATGGTTTAAACAGCTGTGGGATTGTCAATCACTGTCTCAGACTGTGACCCTGCTTTACCTCCCTTGCTACTGTATTTTATAAACCTGATGATGTCATCGCTGAAAGAGGCGGGCTGGAAAGCCTGTGTTAAAGATTCCATGGGATCTGTGCTCATGAAGTGGGAAGAGTTTGTGAACGCTTAGGGTTAGGGTTAGGGTTATGTCTCTCAGGGTCCATTGTAATGATTTAAATGCTGTTGGTCTTAAATCTGTACGTCTCTTCACGCTGGGTTTTTTTTTTTTTTTTTTTTTTTTTGATACCACTAAAAAAAACAAAAAATAATTATTTTGAACAAGTATTTTAATGAAAACTCTCTTTCTGTGTGTGTGTGTGTCAGAGATGCCATCGTGACCAGTCTGGTAAACTGCATGACCAGTTTCCTCTCAGGCTTTGTGATCTTCACGGTGTTGGGGTACATGGCAGAAATGAGGAACGTGGAAGTTGAGGACGTGGCAAAAGACAAAGGTTAGTATTCAGCTCTTATTATAATTATTATTACTAGTATTAGAAATAGTAGTACTGTAGTACTCTAGTAGTATGTTTGCCCCACTTTGGTTAAGGGTCCAATAATAAGCCTTTATAAACGTTATTAAAGGTTGCTGCTGTTCATTTTATGCATAGAAATTGTGGCTCTGTGTCATTATAAAATCAGGATTCAAAGTGAGTCCAATAAACTATGGTAGGTGATAATACAGACTAATAAATATCTAGCTATACAGGATGTGTTTCAGATCCGACTAACATTTCAGTCCTGCATTGTGCTGTTTGCCCTGCAGGTCCCAGTCTCCTGTTCATCACCTACCCTGAGGCCATTGCTAACATGGTGGGCTCCACGTTCTTTGCCATCATATTCTTCATGATGGTGATCGCCCTGGGACTAGACAGCACGGTATGTGAGTGCAGGCTGCAGCCCAGACCTGTTACTGTGCTACACCAGAGAACTTCAACACCACTGTGGAGCAATCTTCTGCTCTAGTTTCGTTTTTATGCAGTTGTTTTGTCATACACAATCAGCCAATACAAGCATCCCTAGCACGATTTGTATCAAACTTCTGCTATTGCTGCTAAAATTGAGATTATTCTTTATCACCGTTAATACGCCTATAAACAGTGCTACATTTTAAAACACTCGAAGAAAAAGAAAAACATTTGTCATTTTATTTCTAAAGTTGCTTTTGGTATTTCTACGTGTATCCTAGTGTCGTACCAGATATCATTTTTTTTAACCCATTATCGTCATTTGAGGACAGGCCACTTTGTCATTTTTTGGAGCATTTTTTAAGTGGCATTTTTTAAAATGTTCTCCTTCACCATATTGCTATGATAAATCACTTGAATTTTGTTATCTGCAAAAGTTAAGTCTAAATGTAATGTGTCACATTACGTCAATACAGCTTGTGCTCAAAGACAAATGAATCTGGCACTGACTAGGCAGCAGGGACTCATGAATACAGGTGTTGCCTGTGTCTCTTCCTCATGCCGTACCTTGGTCAGGTGTGCTGTGTTGCTCTGCTTGCAGTTCGGGGGTCTGGAGGCTATTATCACTGCTGTGATGGATGAGTATCCTCAGCACCTGTTCAAGCGGCGGGAGCTGTTCGTGCTGGGGCTGGTGATCGTGTGCTTCATGGGCTCGCTCAGCACCCTTACCCATGTGAGTAAAGAGGCCATCGTGTGATCCAAAACACCGTTGCGTGATGAAAGACGACACAGAAAGGACGCTCAGGGAAATACTTCGTTATTTCCAAATATACAGTATTGTGAAACTCAAGGAAACCCAAATGCCCTTTGACAATGGAATATGTTTTTTTTTTTTTTGTGCGGGTACAGGGATAGAGGAATTAGCAGCTCTTAATGTTTCTGGAATTCTGGGTTAGCATGTTGTCAATTGACCCGGAGACAAGTGCTTCATGTTTCTAGAGGCATCAACATAAAGTAAACTGTACTATTCCATATACAACAGGTGCTGTTCAAAGAGTTCCCGTATTGAGCGCTGGATGCCGGGTTAGGACTCACAGGTGGATAGGGGGGAGGAGCAGGAGGTCATGGAAGCTAGAATTCCAGGTGGAGTTCTCTCTTTCACACCTGAAGGGATTGCAGTCGTTCGCTATGCTATCACTTTAAATTCTAACAGTGTGTTTCGTTTGTTGTGTGGCTTGCTGCTTGACGTGTGTGTGTTGGTTCTGCAGGGGGGTGCCTATGTGGTCCAGCTGCTCGAGACGTTTGGAGCGGGCTGTTCAATCATTGCAGTGGTTTTCTTGGAAGCCATCGCTGTGTCGTGGTTCTACGGTAAGTCTTAATGAGCAGCTGATCTCCTGTGACAACCCTGTGATAAAGTAGAACCCCATTGGCGGTAGATGGGATATCATGCTAAGTATTCATGGTAATAGCTCCTAGTGCTTTTTCCAAGCTTGTACAATACATTTACTGTGCTTTGCTATACTATACTACACTTTGCTAAGCACTTGTCATGTGATAAAACATTCCTTTTAGGGTGGTGAAAACAATGTGAGGGGCCTTAGGTGGCCAGTTAGAATGCCAGCATGTCTGTGTCACACGTTTCATCCAGTGAGAATCACTATGACAGGTACATACACGGTGCTGCTCAGCCCAGCTTATCCTAAGGAGATATTTTCTTGAATACTCTCTTTCCGCAGGTATCCAGCGATTCAGTAATGATGTCAAAGCCATGCTGGGCTTTGCTCCGGGAATCTTCTGGAAAGTGTGCTGGGTGGCTATCAGCCCTGCCTTCTTAGCAGTAAGTACAAGAAGTCTAAAGATGTGTGTAACGTATCTCTTCTGCAAAAGCCATGCTGTACCATATTTGTCACGGGATGGCTCTGTGCTAATGCATGTCCATCACCCCTCCACCAGTTCCAAAGATTTTGTTTTTAATTTCTCACATTTGTAATATTGATATTAGTAAATCAATGAAGACCAATGTAGTTCTATAATCAGTAATCACTAGAGGATCAGGGTTGGGTGGCTCAGTGTACTGGACTGGTGAAGGGGCATGAAGGCTTCCACCTCTGGGTGATGAGTTCCCTTCCAGCCCAGCTCAGTTAGATGAACTAGAATGAAATGCTATATTCAGCACTAATGATAATTGAATAGTTATGGATTCAGTAAAATGCATTTATTGAGGTATTAGTGTCGAAGACCAACCTCACAATAAACACAATTCTCCTCATTCCTCTTTCTGACAGCTACAACTTAGTAAGGAATTCGCCCAGAACTTGTAATGCTTCACCATGCTTTTATACCAGCACTGAAAAGGAGCAGCTGAGAGATTAGACGGAAATGTAATTTCTGTTTCTGTGAGCAGCGATGCCTCGGCAGCTTCCGATGAACCTGTCGCCAGCCCCAGATTCTCCACTCCCCCAGTCTCGGCTCACTTTATCTAATCAATCCTCCTCAGATCCCAGTAAATCCCCTTTGCAAATGCCAATCCATTCAGTGGCATAACTTAATACTCCTGCCTCCACTTTGAATGCTTGTGTGCTAATCTCTGCCTCGTCTCTCAAAGCTCTCAGCTGTGACATTCTGCAGGCTCGCAGGTTCAAACAAGACTCTACTGGGCTTCCTTGTTGCTCAGATAAACAGTCGCAATTCACAGATGCTAATGTCATTTATTTTCAAAGCAGTTTTTTTAAATCTATACAAAAAAACACAATTTCTTTTGGCTAGATTTCTGCTAACCTTAAAGCTGTCGCAGGTGAATCAGATTACCTGTCCCTGTCTGTCAATCACATAATGACACTTTTTTTCCCTCTTAAATAATCATTTACTAGCTTGGCCAGAAGAGACACTCTTTTGAAATGTAAGAAAACAAACTGCAAGGAATGTGCATTGAATTGGGACTATGTAGAAACACTGCAGTGTAACTGGTTAGACCACTACACTGCTGCTGCTGCAGTGCTTATTCAGCTTGGCGAGGTGACTGGGGAATTGCAGTGGAGACTCTCTGTAGAGTTATGTGCCTCTCTGTAGAGTCCTGAAATCCTAAACTAACAAGAGAATTCCAGTAAGTCTGTGAAGACGCACCGAGGAGTGGAGAAGCTGGTTTCTGGGACTGGAAATCGGCCCTCCTTGATTCTCCATTCACCTTCAATTCTCCTGAGCTGTTGTGGAGATCGCTGTGCTGACGGAAAACACCACTGAACATTTTAAACGCGTTGGAAAAGGGGTGCGGGTAAAATAATAAGGCAATATTGGATTTAAAAAAAAAAGTTCAACCTTGCGAAGCGGCGGTTCTAATCATTAGGAAAATTTATTGGAAGGATGTGGTTTACATCCTTCATGTTAATTGCAGTTAATGAGTGAGAACTCCTACATGATTGCGAGGAAGGTTGTTATCAGCTATCAGGCTGCCCTTGTAACCTCGTGCTTACTGACTGTTGTAGCAGACAGAGACGCCTCTCCCTGTGTAGCAGCCTCATCACTGACAGACAGTCTGTAACAATCAGTAATCACTGGAGGATCAGGGTTAGGTGGCTCAGTGTTCTGGACTGGTGAAGGGGCATGAAGGCTTCCATCTCTGGGTGGTAGGTTCCATTCCAGCCCAGCGCAGTTAGATGATTTCAGTCTGGTCTCTGTTTGGGATCTGCCTCAGCCTGGTTCCACCCTTCTTCTATGCAATCAAAAGGAAACAACCATAGTGAATAAATACATTCCTTGTGCAATGAGTGCCAGCATGTATATCTGCACGATATTTTAGTAATTCTTTCAATTAATTGTGTTTATCACATAGCAAACCCTTTTTCCCTTAAATAATCATCTCATGATAGTCAGTTTAGCCAGAAGAGCTGATCTTAGGAAATATAATTAAACAAACTTCAATGGATTGGATTGGGACTGTGTAGTTGCACTGCAGTTTAACTGATTATAGTGTATCGTATTGCACTGTAGCTGCTGAAAAAATGTCAAATGTAAAAACTATTTTAAAAAAGTTGCAGGCTTTATTTCACAAATTATAGTAGCCAAAGATAAGCATCCATGGTAATGAGTGACATCTTTGCATCACTTTGATATCCCGATCTGGAAAATGTTAATCCCTATCTTTCAATCAGCAGTTCGATGGTGCTGATAGAGTCAATGACTGTGGCATGATTAACATGTACTCTCTCTCTCTCTCGCTCTCTCTCTCTCTCTCTCTCTCTCTCTCTCTCTCTCTCTCTCTCTCTCTCTCTCTCTCTCTCTCTCTCTCTCTCTTGCTCTCTCTCTCTCTCTCTCTCTCTCTCTCTCTCTCTCTCTCTCTCTCTCTCTCTCGCTCTCTCGCTCTCTCTCGCTCTCTCTCTCTCGCTCTCTCTCTCTCTTGCTCTCGTCCTGCAGTATATAATAGTGAGCTCCCTACTGGATCGGCACCCCCTCATACTGTTTGACTACAAGTACCCTGACTGGAGCACCACAGTGGGGTTCATCGTTGGGACTTCTTCCTTCATCTGGATCCCGGTTTACATGGTCTACAAGCTGGTGTGGACCCCCGGCTCACTCAAGCAGGTCCCACTCCTTCACTTGCTCTATTATCACTTAAAACTAGCGGTATGCAAATACTCTCACTCATTCCCGAATAGCCTCTAAGAAGTATTTATCGGCAGGTATTAAATAAATCCATTCATTCCTGTGTTGATTTTAAAACAAGAAAAGTGGAATGAGTTTATGGCCTCTGTACAGCACTAAAAATGCCAGTGTTCCAGACAAGAGGAAAATGTGCTTCCAATCGCCTTTTAAAGCACTCAATGCAGAAGTTAATTACCATTGATTGGTACACATTTGTAAAGACGAGGGAAGGACAGCTTTTTTGTTTTGAAATCAACATATTAATGAATGGACTTATTTTTAACAAGTGCTGATAAATACTTCTTAAAGGCTATTTTGAGTATGAGTGCGAGTTTAATATGAGGGTCGAGAGATCACCCCTGGGGTTTTACAGCAGTCTGCCCCCTTCACTGCTGAGGTACTGACTGCCTTTTCGTGCCACAGCAGCTCAGCAGTTCTGTTTTTTTAAATGCTGCTGCCAACGGTGGGTTCTTAAAATGATTTTTGTGTTTCCGATGCCTCACGTCCCTTCCTTTGTTTCCCTCTCCTCCCCAGCGCTTGGCGGTGTGTATGTGTCCTGAGAGGACAATGCGAGACCCGCACACTGATTCGCTCAGCATGACTCCCGTCCCCTAAGCCAGGCAGGACCCCGAATTGAAGGGAGGATGCTTGCACCCATGCGGGGAAGCTGCAGCTCCAGCGATTAAGCAAAGAAGAGAACATTTTTTTTTTAAAAAGACACTTTACAAAGAAACTCCAGCCAAGTCCATCATTTTACCAACAGAAGCTCAATCACGGTGACTGCAGCCTTCTCGAGAGCTCAGCGAGAGACCTCGGGGAGCAGAATGAAGAAGAGTCTGCCCAAGAAACAGAACACCCTCTACAAATAGAAACAAAACAAAGATAGGCCATTCGCACTGGCTTCTGCTGTGCCAAAGTCCTGAACTGAAGTGTTTAAGTGTATATATATATAATTGTGCCAGTGTTTATACTTAGGAATGCTGTGTCTAGATTACAGTAGTATCCACTATAATGCACTGTTTATCTTTCAAGCTTGTGAAAATCTGCTGCCAAACATTCCCTACAAATGCTGATAACTGGGGCCTGAATTTTTGGCCAAATATGTATATAATATTTTACAATGTAAGGTATTGAAATACAATTATCACTGCCATCTTTTAAACAGATAACAAGGTCATGGAAACGCAGAAATCCTTCGCAAGAGATTTAGCCAAAAACACTTGCAAACATAGCAGTAGCCTACTCACTATCCTCAGCTATGTTCCGCAAACAATCCATGGGGAAGGAGAAATCAGTTAAAAGGTAAAAGTGCAGTAAATTGGTGTGGTTAGACTATTGACAAATACACTGCACAGTCACTTCAGTTAGAATGGTACCATGCTGTATATTGTCATTACATGTAATTGCATTATGCTCAAGGGAAGTCAGCAGCATTCTCTCTCTCTTTCATTCCTTATAAATAGGGTGCACTTCTTTTGCCCACTTGTCCATTAGGGAGATGGAAATATTATACAGTGTGTGATACTTATTTAATATTTGTTGCATACTTATACATAGATTGTAATACAGCCCCCTTTCATATGAGGAGAAATATATTCCATATGCTGTAAGCGTTCTACGTGTAGCAACCCTAACGTGTTACTTTGTAACCTCTCCCTGTTTATGACCTTGAAGAGTCAGAGCCTAGTCCTGTGTCTGTGGCTGCCATGCATAAAACGCAACATTGTTAAAGCAAAAGCCTCACAATGCATGTTGTTTTGCACTCGTGAGAAATTGTAGAGGAGTAGTGACAAGGGCACAAAAGAAAAATCGAAGGCACAAAGTAACTCAACAGGTTTAACAGGTTATAATATGGGTTATTTTTGGATTGTATTTCTGAATAGAAAAATACCTTGCTGTTCCAATATTCAAAAAGTAATAAATGATAAACCTATGTATAAAAAAAACAAGTCTCTTACTTGTATTGAATTGTACCACTCTTTGACAAAGGGCTGGTGCTCATTGTGAATAGCTGATCTGTGTGTAATAGAAATGTGAATGCTATTATTGATTGATTTTATTGTGTTTGTATTTGGCCAGTGTAATCCTGCAAGTTTCAAAATGTAGAACTGGCATTTATCTTATTATCAAAGCATGGCATCAAGCCATTAAAGATTCTTAATGCCTGCCTCATGTTATCAAAAACACGTCTGTATCATCAGAAAAAAAAAAAAAAAACACTGCGCTGGTTCAATGAAATCCAAAAGAAAGAATAAAATAATGATCTTTATGAAAAAAAAGGCTTGAAAAATATGAAGTGAAAATCCACAGGATGTGGCCATGTATTAAGTAAAGATATTCTGTGCAGGAGGAGTTATTTGATTAAGGTGAACAATCAGATTACGCTCTTGGTATAAGAAGAATATCAAACGGAACACGACTAAGAGTTCTGACTCATGCCTTTAACCCATTGAGCACCAAATACAGTTTTCTTTGAAAAAATCAGAACACAAGCTGTATTTATGTAATTTGATAGATTACATTTAGACTTCATTTTTTGCAGTTAACACAATTAGTTATCATAACAATATAGCTAAAGAAAGTATAAAATAACAGGTAGATGCCAATTAAAAATGCTCCAAAAAAATAAGTGTCCTCAAATAGCACTTAAGGAGTAAAACTATAGGAATCGTCCTTCCTATAAGCCTTCGAATGGCACTGAAGGTAGCACCCCGGGAATACACTGGAGAATGGGGATCATGTCTGCGTTGGGAATATACTTTTGCGGTATGAAGCTTTTTTTATTTCAATTCCTTGTCGGATTTGGAAATAACTTAAATTCAATGGCAAATGTTTCACATAGAAGTCGTTCTCAACACTGAACAAAACCGAGTTTAAGCTTATGATTTCTTGTTAGTTTGGCTAGTATAAGACTTAATTGACTAACACCATTTCATGGCCAGTACAACCCTGAATGCTCCCAACGATTAAAACCCTATCTTGATGCAGACAGCATTTGTGATTGTATCACTTGCCTTTTCAAATGATAGCTTTATATGTCCTTTCTGTAAAAGACACCCATCTCTGTGAAACGTGGGTCAGTCCGCTGAACAAGAGCAGTTTCTAATTAATATGTTGATTTGCATGTGCCTGCACCCTCCTGTAGCATTCTGCAGCTCGCAACACAAAGGTCTGTTTGCTTCAAACCTGAAATGTTTTAATGAAATGTTTTATTAAAGAGCTGCCCACAATTACTGGCTGATGCAAAAGGGGCTCGCTTGTCTCATATACCAGTGAAGACAAAGCAGGTTGAATAATATTGCCCTGCATTCATGTAGCACTGTAGGTGGAGATCAAAGCCTTTTTAATTCAATGGGTTACAACAGAAAAACAGCAGGACAAAGAACGCTAAAACCACGATAGCACCCCTTCTTATATTGCAGGCTCAGCACGGCGCCCCTAGTGGCCAAAGAGTGCAGTGGATTTTTTTTATAGACTGCAGACTGACATATTTATATATATATATATATATATATATATATATATATATATATATATATATATATATATATATAGTTTTTGCTCAAAAGAGACAACTTCCTAACATTTCAGTATGTGAAGGGAAAATATGTTTGAAAACAAACAGTGAAGGGCTTTTGATGCCATGGTAACTACCCTCATTTATTTCTATTTAAATCTATTCATGTGCTGTTGATATAATTTACTAGCTAGTTAATGATGTAAGGCTCTGCCATTCCTTTTTTATTTAACCCTTCAGGCATCACAGTATTGAGTCGAATTATCCATTTCTTTTCCTCTATTCTTCTATATTGTATCTCATTTTGCTTGACCTATTGGTTCATGTAGTTTGTTTTATTTTGTATGTTCTTTTACAGCATTGCTGTACCTGTCTCTGTTACATATTTTATTTTTGGCAAAATATACCATAAACGAGGTTGCTAGTTTTGCATGACAGATTATATATAAATGTAAAAGTTCAGATGAAGTTTACAGGTGCAGAGGCCATTTGTGGAGCATGTTATCTGCGCTAATGCTTTGGCGGTTTGCCCCTTGGGAATGTTTAGAGCTCCAGACCTCAGGGTCTGTTGAGATAAACCGCGGCTATATATTAAAAGAAAAAAAAAAGTGAAGCTTTGTGTTTTTCTAAGATAAAAGGAGTTTTATATAAACATTGAGATGAATGTCTATTACTCTCCAATGTGTTGCGCACTGACTGTAATCTCTTGGGAGTCATAAGGGTTGACAAAGGCGTGTCCTGCTTTTCTCTTCCAGTAGAGAGCTGGTTTGAGTCCTGTCTGTTCTCACAAACAGGTATGCTTCAGGAACAATACACTTCAATAGATCCAAACACCCTTGCAATATAATCAATCCAACAAAGACCTACCCAAGCACTGCCAGTTACAATACCTGTTGATAATAAAAACATATTTTGAACGGGCACCTTTTCTCCTTGAATTCATTGAGTGAGATGTTAAGTATTATTTGTTCTTGACTTACCTAGCAAGGAAGTGGCTAAATCAGTAAGAGCCAAGAATCGATTGCAGGCTGATCATCTAAAGCACTTTTCTTTGTTAAAACAAGAGCTTGCACATGGCTTTATTGATCCATGCTGTTGAAGTGAGCACTCTGTAATCACCCTGTGTAAACACAAACAGCTCTTTCAGTGGTTCACTGTGTCAAACATCTTGAGAAGGTCAGGGGTTAACTGTAACACCACTCCACTCTACTAGACAGGACATCCTTTGATTGATGCCTGTGGAAACTGTCAGAGACAAAGATATGTGATGGCCCCCAAGTTCATTCACTAGCTAGCCACACACCTCCTGTTCTGTTGCTAGGGTAGCTGCCCTTTATCCTGCAGCACAGAGCTTCTGAAGCACAGACCAGAGAGAAAGATTAGCGACATGTGAAAACAAATGTCGTCTAATGTGATGAGGGATTTCAAACGTCGTTTTTCTAATTAATTTTTCTTTTAATGTATGTGTGTCCTGAGAAGTGACCCTGCAGCCCTGTTTAATCAAGCACCTTCCTAATGGAAAAAGGAAGGGCTCTATAGGCAGTTAGGGTCACAAGCGAGTACACAGCATGCTATAAATATATCAAGACTATACGAGTACTTCTGTGGGAACTTGCCCGCTATGCATATCTGATTGTAACTGATTCCATTAGGAGGGGAGCATTGGAATAAAAAGGTTTATGTTTTATTTTTGTGTTTTCTTCTTTAACAAGATTCTAGATCTTAAATGTCAGTTTGGCACCAACATCTCGGCTATAGTTTTGCGTATTGTTATTTTGTCCCGGTATGTAATGTAATGCCTTGCTTGTTTAATATTCTCTTGTTTGCGCTCGAGACTAAACACCAAGTGCTTGCTAGCGGCTTTCAGCAGCATTCAGGCCCACCGCTGTTTGTCAGGGTCACTGCGCTGTCTCCTGGGAGTGAAGCCTAGGCAGATTGTGTTTAGGTGTTGCTCTTCTGGTTTGAGCGGACGAACGGTTCTTCTCTCGTCTCTACTCCAGGCTGGTGCTGTTTCAGGTGCAGGTGTGAGAAGAAGGCAAGGCACACTAGCATGCTTGACGAGTGATGCTGTGCAAGTTGCAGAACTTTAAAAGAATGTGGGTTAGAACCACTCTGTAAATCCCCACACAGACAGCTGTTTATAGACACACAGGGAGCCTTTGCTTTGCTCTGCTTGCAGGAGAAAGCTCATATCCAGTTATAGATGATACACAAAAGTGACAGCCTAGTTCTTATCAGAAATGTTTACACAGGGAATGCCTTAAAGGTGCAGAATCTCTGAATCAAAGTCATCATTCTTGTATCTAAACCACTTTAATATTAGTGGATTAATTTCACTGGTTTATCTCAGTAATGGGCATTTGCAATAAAGAGGTGCATTTCCCTGGGATTTCAGCAGCACTGTGATCATCACCACAGAGGAGCAAGTGTCTAGTATCTCTTCGGTGTGTTTTTGAGAGAGATTAACTGGAAATTAAAGGAACGCTTGAAACTTTTTTTTTAAATCTCAACTCATAAACATAGACCCCCGAGGTTCAATAAACAGAAATTCTATCTTAAAATTAAAATGGTTTGAGGTTTCCTGCAGGTTTTAGATATTTTATTTCTGCTTGATTTGTATTTTGTATTCTAATCCAAAACAAAAATAATAATAACTATCTAAAAATGGATCAGGGTTTTTGTAAGCATGTTTTTGTCCCTTTTTTAAAATCTTGCTATTGGCCTCTTCAATCCCCTGCCAAGTCAGACTGACTGGATGACAGGACGTGGGGGCGGGGAGGTTGAGGCCATGTCAGCCCTGCTTCACAGTAGTGATAGGATCGTGTGTGAAATCAATAATCGTTCATATATTTTAAGCACTTTTCAGTGTGTGTGTTTTGTCTTTGGGTGGTAGGTTTTCAGCTCCCATGTAAAACAGAGCTCAGATAGTACGTATTGTATACACCTTCCTTTGCTGCAAGGAGAACGTACCTGTTTGACGCACACACTGACATTGTGCCTGGCAAGCAGCTTTCAAATGCGGGTTACATTCAGGAAATGAACACAAACGGAACCATTAACCGCAATGCGTTACATGATAAAGTACAGTTCACAGAAGCGCAAAATTATATTTTAGTGATAAATTAAACAATGAAATGGTAAGCTTACAATCCAAAATGACGCAGCCGCATCTAGTGCGATAATAACCCGACCCGGTCAATTGTTTTGATTAAGGCAGGGGCAAACATCCTTATTATCATCAATAGCTCTTAAAATTGGTTCTTTGCCTAGGTTTTGGTTTATTATTGTGATTTTATGTGCCGATAATAACAAACTTCGAATCGAAAGATATATGTAGGGCTTTAGGACCCAAAAGCCACCGAGCTCCCCTTCATCGTCACACCTTCATAACGCTAATGTTTACAGCTATGCATTCGGGACTTTCTCGGTTTCTTTTCTTTTTACTGTCTTTTATTCCTTTAACGAACTGTCAGAATGGAGAATCCCGGGTTAGTGAACGCCCGTTTGCGGTTTGGCAGCACCAGAATCTGGGTAAGAGATTTGTAAAATTGTTCAGGAAAGGGGGAATCAAGAACTAGGCCCCTTGCTTTATCCGGGGGTTGAATTGAGCATTTCGGCGACAATGGCCAGGAAATCTAGTTAACACATGGAGATGTATCGCGGTTAGACTGAAACTGAAGGAAAGACACACGTGTACATTTTCTGTCGTCGTCCGTCCGCCCCACGTCATTAGATTAATACAAAGCGAAAAATATTTTTGATTATCAGTGGCAAAAGTGGACTAACCAAGATTAAAATGCTAACTGTTTTGTGAAAGTGTATTTAAAATATAAAAGCAATTGGAATGTCATGCATGTGAATGAGTAGGTCAGATAATCCAATGTTTAAAACAGACATCAAAAGGAAAATATTGTTTGATAGTTCCGAATCTGCCTTCAAATTGAGTGCATGTAAAGATTAGTATTCAACAGCATAATTAGCTTTGCTAAAATCGCGCTGAAATTTATCCACAAACTATTGACTATCTCACTTCCAGCGATGAGGCCAAGTATAAATATTCCTCATCGATTCATTAAAATGCCAGTCTTCTCTTGTTAATCAGAGAGCAAATAAAAATCAAACACAATGTAACTGCAAGAGAAGCACAAGTATTAGGAAACAGATCTCGTTGCAGCAGTGCCATCAAAGCACCAAAAACCGATGCGCTGGCGCTGTTTTGATTTGGGGTGACAGGTGATCATTATTCATTAGTAATTTGGCTGCTATATCTGAGCAGCCACACAACTGCATCAACAGACCTGGAGCAGAGCTGCAAGATAATTCTGAGTCAGGAAATGGGTGCTGTATGTGGACAGTGTGGTTGCTAGCAGCTGTGCTGTGGTCACCTGAAGCAGTCTTCCTTTTATCTGAATTTATTTTTTTGTATGTACAGTGCTGCAGTTGAAGGCTGTGGATTGTTTCCTAACTCTCTCTCTCTCTCTCTCTGTGTGTCTCCTCCCTGCAGCTCTGCTGATCGGCGTGCTCAGTGTGCTGTTGGTGGTCATGATCGTAATGGCAGTCTGTGTTTACAGACCTCTCCGCCGGCGATAACCAACAGAGCAGAGTGGCACAGAAATGCCACGACAGCCACACCACAGAGGGTCTGAATCCCCTGGTTCCACGCCTGCTGAACCCCCACTAACTCACTCCAGCCTCACTAGCTCGATCCCCAGGACAGCAAGCTAACTCAATACTCACAAACACACACCAGAGCCATTCTCTTCCACCCCGGCCAAGTCACACCAGCCACACAAACCCACTCCTCACTAACTGCAGAGCCTGCCAGCATGTTCACCCCCCGCTGTGTGTTAATCATGTGAGATTTGTCTGTGTCATATCACTGGACTTCTGAAAGGCACTGCTGAATTTGGTTTTGGATGTTAACATCGCCTCATGGTGTCTGAATCGTAAGTGTTAGATGCATTTTTCTTTTTGTTTCGTTTTGGTTTTTTTTGAGACAAACTGGAATGCCAAAACAAGATTTTAAGTAAGAAGGGAACCTTGTGTAAAATATTCCTTATCAAGATAGATTCCAAATGTTTCTTCATAGAGTTTATTTGTTTCATCTGTATGACGGTATTTTGCGACAGGTGTACAGTAATCGTCCACTATCTCTGTCCAGCTTAATTGAAGGTAATTGAAATCACAGGTAAAAAGTTTGTTCATGTGAGCAGTTATTCTTTCAGCATAATTAACTACCTGCATTATACAGACTTACTGTTTTAAATGCAGTAGAACCAGTGAAAGCATGGTATTAAATCATGCTCTGTCAGGAACAGTTTATGATTTCTGTACATTGGTTAAAAGTTCATAGGCATCATCATAATTTATATATATATATATATATATATATATATATATATATATATATATATATATATATTTGGGGTGGGGGGGGTGGGGGGTTTAGGAGTTTGAAAAGTCAAACAATATGTTAGATATGCCCTAATGGATTTTCTAATTGATGTCTTAATCATGTCTTTTATTGAGAGCACACATGGGTACATTCCACTGGGCTGCAGCCAAGAGAAATAAACTTGAGAAATATCCCTTAGATAAACTGATCTCACCCTGCACTGGCCGCTGCAGGGATATGTCAGAGTGTGCAGAACCAAGCAGGTTAGTGAAGCCGTGTGAACTGCTCCAGTTGTTCTGTAGCTAAAGCTTCCAGACAGGCATTAAGAAAGAGAGAAGATACTGCATGGATCACAAACACAGCACCACCGTGGAGTCAGTCTGAACCCTGCATTGATGGATCTTGGCTGAACTACAGCTGTGCACAAGAGCAATGTCTGTCTTAACAGTAGATAACAGCAACAGAGCGAACCTTAGTTAGCTGCTGATCTTGAAACTCATCAGATGATGTCACCAAAATGAAGAAAAAAGATTCTAGGATCACCACGCCATCGCGGGTCATAAATGGCTGATGCTGAAATGTTTTGTTGTGTAAACTCACTATTGCAGCCCCAGTTTGTCTTGAAAGTTTCCCACATCAAGCAAAAGGCAGCATGCTCACACAACACCTATTGACAGATGTTTGAAACTGTAAAGTGATTTCAGGTGCTCTGGGGGTAGATCGGAATGGTTTCTTTGCAGAGACTACTTTTTGAGTGCCTGGTTTGAAGAAAGCCTGATGGATCAGGATCCTCGAGGACCATCGTATGTTTTTTTATGTAAAAACTAGACCCTGCTTGGTAGCATTTGTGTTGACACTAAACTACAAATAATATTTTTTATTTTTTTAATGGTGACATATGCACTAGTTGATATGGGCAGCATTGTCCTTATGAAGATGCTGTTTTTGGAAAGTGCTGGACAGAGTATTGTAGTGTCATTATTTATTAGTTATGTACTATTGGTTAAAAGCTCGCTATAAATCTGTTTGGTTTCATTTGAACGGCACTTTCTTAAGTTTTAATTTATATATATAAATATTTTCTTCTAGGTTTATTTTGTAAAACTTTTTTAACCTTTTATTTTTTTAAGTGTGACAAATATATTAACCGTCTTGCATTCCCAAACGGTTATAAATTTCTGTTATTTATTTTAACATTACATTTTTTCTTTCTGTTATGAGCTGTACTGTAATAAATACAAAGCTTGAATTGCGGTTCTCCTGGCTTCTTGACATAAAACAATTTAACCTTCAGAGGATGTTTGTGTGTGTGTGTTTAATTATTCACCCTTACCCAGCACTGCTCCCAAAGAGCTACCAAAAATCTCAAGCCACCCAATGAATACCCAACACTTGAAACACGTTTTCAGGTCTCCGGAATGCTGGAAGCCATAAGAAAACTCAGGCCTTTAAAAAGACAATCAAAAAAATGAAATAAAAAATCAAAGCCATTGTTTAGAAACCAGACACCCGTTAGCAGCAACTTCTGCCAATGGATGAGCAAATTGGTTTTTAATAAATCCGACAGAAGCAGATTCTTAAAGAAACCAAAGTGTCTTCCAAGGAGAGGTATCTGTCTACTGGAGCATGTCCAGATCACATGTCCCAGGTGTTTGTGTGTGTTCTACCGTGCAGCTGTGCAGTTTCTACAGCCAGCATCGTGTCTGAATACATGTATGTTTGCGGCTTGAGGAAGCCAGGTTTTGTGGCAAGCTTTGCCGTGTCTGCTTTTTGAAAGATAGTTGTCTATATATCGCTCATTAGCTCTGTCAATTAATCACCTTTCACTGGCGCTAAATTCACTAATAATATCAGGAAAGAAAAGGCTAAAGCCATCCCCTTAATCCAGAGCCATGGAAACAGAGTGCTTGGCTGGCACTCTCTACCTTAGCTGTCAATTGAACAATCTGAAGTACTTTTCCAAACGTATATTCAGATTGTTTCCCACTGTTTAGAAGAGGCTTGGCGAATGTCTTGGTTTGAAGTGAGTATGGATTTTAAGCTATAGAAACAAGCATGCTGTTTTTGTTCCAGCACTCAAGGCTTCCCAAAATAATCCACTCCTAGATCGCTTCTCTGGCAGCTTTGCAGAACTGCATTCAGATTTTTTGTTTGTTTGTTTGTTTTATACATTTAGCACTGTTGTTTAAAAAAACAACTCTAATTACAAAATAAGTGGTTTATTTAAATAATTTGTTCTTCTAATTTCAGATAATTTACTAATTGGAGTAAAAATATCCCAATTAAACATTTTTAGTTAAAAAAAAAAAAGAAATAGCCAAATTGAGTGGTACACTAGAAGATTGGAAATCATACTGCCTCTATCCTGTCTGGGAGATATTGGAGGTTTGATGAATTCATTTATAAATAGCAGCGATACAAAAAGCATCTTACCTACAGGTGTCTTTAGTTGTGCACATTGGATTGTGCACTGCAGACAGAGATGGCACAGCCCTAGTTTAAAAGTGGCACAAGATGAGATTGTATTTTATAGACTAGTTTCAGGGTGCATGCATCAGTGAAAATATGTCATTAAGTCCATACGTTCAAACACGTTGTATTTCTGTCATGCCTGTCTACTTCTGAATCTGAAAAGATATTTTCTGTAATCATTTTTACTCTTGTGTATTATTCACAAATCCTCCTGTATATACAATCATAAAATCAATACATAAAAATGTAAAATAATTACAAATTTTAAAAAGTTCATAAGGCTATTCCAGGCACAGGCAGCATCCTCAATGCTAGCTTGTTCAGTTTGCCTGATCTGGTTTAACACAAAGCATGTTTTTAGTGTTGCGATATTAAAATAAGTTTGTAACTGAAAAACTGAAGTATTCACCTCAAAGACCTTTTAAAGTAAAAAAGAAGAACGAAGTTTGAGAGGGCTACCGTTCTGCTACAAACACACTTCAAACATTTCGACACAGAGCTTTAGGCTTCAAACATACTAACAAATGTCATTTAAATGTCCCTGGGAATTGGAACCTGTCTGTCTGTATGTGGGGCTACAGATGTAAAATTAAAGGTACAATAAATAAATTTAAAAAAACGTCCTGTGCAAATGCCATTGCCTTTAATATAGAAATGTCAAATTATTTCTATACCGGAAGTAAAAATTCTTCCTTTTCTTCTTTTTAAAAGGAAAATACTGTAAAGCTGTATCTGTTAACATGACTATATATTTGTTAGCATGCCTAATTTTCTAACCAAGCACAGTAACTAACCTAGTCATGTCCTAGCGAGCTGTTTAGACGGACACCCCAGTGGGTTTCTACTGATCAACTCTGGTTAAAATGCCATTAAAATTAAAGATCAATCTACCAGGATCATTTTTATTTATTTTTAATAGCAGATGGAGACACCCTCTGTACTTGCCTGCACTAGCAGATTATCAATTACAATGCAGTCTGTGCTTATAATATGCATTATACAGGATGTATCAGGCATCATCAGCATAATTGTTCATTGGTCGTCTCTCTGTTTCGTTCGGGTGTGACGTTCCTGGAGCTGAGGGTCAAAATCTAGATAATCAACATGGTGTGGCCACCCCATTTAACACAATAATATATGATGTTCCCTACGATGCCTCTTATGTGTTTCCTAAGTGGGTGTACTGTGCATTTATTGAGCTTTATGTTAAAATGTCATTTGTAGAATTGGGTGAAGAATGAAGCAAGTATAAAAGCCTCCTGTACATTCCCATAGGAAAGATTTAGTTGGGAGTGTCAGATTTCCCTGTATCACACGCCTCCAGTTTACAATTACTGCGATTCTGATCCGTTTCTGGAGAGCAGTGACTGCTAATCACAGGGAACTCAATTACAACAGGAATTAGGGCTAAAGGCTCCCACGCAGTACTGGGTTGCATGGACATTCACAGTAATATATTGGTATGGTTTCCATACAACTCAGTTTAATAATCCTCAATGAAGTGCAAACCCTATAGAGCCCATTGTGACAGAGTGGCATGCAACAGGAAGATGCAGCCTTTATATATTCCCCAATACAAGTCAAGAATTCCAGGGGCATACAAAAGTATAAGCAAGAGAGGGACAGGCTATTTGCACAAAGATGTGCGCTACAAACGATGCCTTTACTGTATAAAATAGGGCTGCAACAAAACACTGCCACCTGCTGGTTCATTTGAACAAGAACATAATGTAAATAAGAAAACAAACCTTTAGATTTATTTATTTTTTTTATGTGTTAATAAATCACACACTCAGACAATATGAAAATAGAATACATTGAATCTCTTAAAGACAATATCAGAAGAAAAAAAATCTGCTTTTTTTTTTTTTTTAACAATGCGCTTTTAAGGAACATACTGCTAAGAACTGTACAAAATGATAGAGAAAAAATGAAATATAAAGTGCTTTTTTTCCCTTTTTGAAAATAAAGGGTATTTTGAGGGTATAACTGGCATCTGAAAACCAAAACATATACAAATGGAGAAATATAAAAGGGGTTGAAAAATAAAAAAGCAGATTCGCACCCGTGTTGACTTGACTGCTCTTTCTTTAACAGGTCTGTGTGTGCTTGTGGAAGGAGTTGGCGTCACACCAGATTGATTTTTGGCCCTAAACCCTAATTTCCAGTTCAAAGCTGTTTTCACTGGGTTGTGTGGTTTATCAAGCAGGAAAAAGCACTAAAGAAATAAAGAGTGGGTATCGTCCTCTGTTGTCAAAATCAGACCGCATGACGTTTTCACTCTATAGGATGCCCATAGTTAAAATCAACAGCTCCACAAGTGTAACAGTTTTCACGTTTGTTTTTCCCTCTGAAAATGGCATCTTTGGCTGGTTCAAGGCTGATTCCCTGAATCGGTTCTAATCAGCCGAACAATTAGAATGGTCAAGCACCACCCTGTTGGCATTCTGTGAACCAGTACACAGCCTTGGGCAGGCTTCCTGGCATGAGAAGTAAAACAGATGCACATAGGATGCATTTTCAGAATACCAGACTGGCACTGTGACAGCGCTTTTATGTGTCACTGTAATATTGAGTGGTGTTACACTAATTACTTTGGTTATGCAGTGTGCAGGATGTACATGTATTAATGACATGTTTAAGAGGTCATGAACAAGCAAGGACACTATTACTGCCATTGGCTTTACAAGGAGTGAACATGACCGTCTCAACGTCACAAACCGGCAGGAGCGGCACACTTAGACACAGCCTACCAGGTGTCTGTCTCGTGTGTCATTCCCACAACCTTAAAAAGGGGAAGTGCAGCACACAAATATACCATTCTCCAAAGGCCAGCGTTAAAACGTGATGCACACTTTAAATTATAAAACAGCAGCAACACAATAATCATATCAAAGTTAAGCCAGGAGGTCCTGATCTTGATTTTACTGCTGCCCTAGGACCCTTCAGCCCTTCCAGTCCCCCTCTACTGGGTACTGGGGGGTGAACAGCTCTAAGATTGAGAATGGAACAGATCGGAATTTTTTTTAATTACTACTACTACTACTACTAATAATAATAATAATACTTTTACAAGTTATTGCTCACTTCAGTCACTTGGCAGAAATGGAGGCTACCGGCTTTTACTTCAAAATACTTCTCCTTATTTATCATGCCTGAGCACTGCACTGCCATCTAGTGGCAGAAACTTTAATTCTCTAGTATCGCAAGCTTGGAAATGATTGTGTTAACCAAACATAGATCTAGGTTTTTGGAAATGAGTTTGCCTGAGATACCTGACTGTACAAAGTTTTCCTGGACAATCAAGGACAGAGGGATAATTATGAATCCTTACGCTCATCACTTAGTGACTCTACAACCCCTCTGTCAAACTGCTTCCCAGTCCTTTGTCACACTGCCTCTGGTGTTCTAGAATGCTAACCTGAGAGCTACATTTCCTCTAAGTTGCTCTTTAAAGAAAGGGTATAGTTCCACAGTAGTAATACCAAGAGACTGCATAGAAAAGTATTAGCTAAGAAACAGAGATAAAAAAAATTGTACGTTTCTATTATGTCTTTAAATTACGATTCTAAAAAAATTCTTCAAAAAACATTTTAAAAAAAGTTCCGAAGCATTACCGCCGAGGAGCTAACTGTGAGTTGTGTTCGTTTTTTAAGGGGGCAAAAAGACGCTGATAAAAACTGCTGCTCCTCTGTTGCAGAAGTCAGGAGGTAGCCTAGGATTGGAAACATTTCTCTCTTTCCCTTTCGCTCTCTCTCTATTTCTCAGTTAGTGAGAGCAGCAAGATTCTCTCCAGCTCCTCCTCTTCCTCCTTCCTCATCCTCTCCTCCTCCTCTTGGGCGCGTGCCGACAGCTCCATGGCGTGTTTCAGCTCCGACATGGAATTGGGTGCTGGCAGGTCCGTCAGCCGGCTCTCCTGGACTGTCCTGGAACAATGAACAACACAGAACCAATGGAATCCCACTGCACTAGTGCTGCTGCTGTACTGGAGAACAACAGTAAGACTTGATGGTGTTCCTACCTTTCATACTGGCTGTTGAACTTCGTCTGTGACAGCGTCCCATTCGTATCACCCCAGGGGGTCTCCTAGGGAACCAGGAGTGGAGTCTTTACAGTGTCATAACCCCATGGTCACTTAATACAGTCTGTATATACTGTTGCATTGAAGTTAAAAATCAGTAAGCACATAAGAAAATGTAGAACAGAGAGGAGGTGACACGGCCCATCAGTGCTCGTCCAGTTCCCAGTAGCTGGTTGAACTCACAACCTTGTCAAGTCATCTCTTAAAGGATCCCAATGGTTCAGCATCAACATGGCTAGGTAATTCATTCCACATCCTCAGCAGAATGCTGTCTTCTACCCTTTGCCCCCAAGGCTGTCTCCACTTTCGGAAGGAGCCTCTGTGTCCTGGTTTCTGTGCTGCACTTAGAGTATTAGCTGGGGTTAACTTGGTCAAGTCCTTTTAGCATTTTAAAGACTCTGAATCAAGTTAATTCTCCCTTGCTCTAAGCTATATAATGTCAGCTCATTCCTCTTTACAGCTCAAGCTGGTTTCATTGATTTGTACGACACACTTCTCACTATGTAACTGCAGAGGCTTACCTGGCCGGCTGCTGCGTTGCTTGAGTCCAATAGACTCTGCTGGATGGCGTACTGCAGCAGCTCCTCATCGTGGTTTGGGACGGGCACGGCCCTGCTGCCCCCCCTCCGACGGTACCGCGCTGGCACCTCAAACACAGTGGGGCACACCTGGAACGCAGCGCTAGCCGGAGCTGGGAGACAAAAAACAAGAGCAAGTCCAATTCTGAGAACCTGAACTGCAGTGCGGCAATTCATGATAAACCCACACTTCATATCAGCTTCTGAACTCTGAACCTTCATTCACAGGATCGGCCATGTGAAGCGTCCCACAAGAGAACAGTACAGACTATCTCAGGGTCAGCTGTGCACAGGGACTCCTAACACAGCCTGTCCCTACCTGCAGAGTCTCCCTCTTCCTGGGCCCCGGTTGGGGATGGTGTGGATTCAGACGGCTCTCCGGTGCTGCACTTGTTCACATTCCCAAACGTGATCCGAGCACTCAGGACGTGGAAGAGCGGGATCTCTAGAGAGAGCACACGGGAGTGACAACAGATTCCTGCTTTCTAAAATCCTGTCTACATGATGCAAACCAGCCTGCAACTCAACTTTCAGCAACATGCACATTATTATTATTATTATTATTATGTGTAACTAGTTTTAAATGGCTGTCACAGCAAACTGCTATCAATGAGACTGCAGCATTAGAATGTGTACATGGGAAGGAATGTTACATGCAACCTGTGTAGACAAGCCTTTACAGAACTACAGTAGCTGTTTTTTTTCTAAACAAGGAGACCATCTATAGAGATGGCCTCATCCAGTGCAAGTATCTTGGCTGTACCGATCTTGACTGGGAAGCCCGGCGGGAATTTCAGGGTTACGAAGTCCTTCAAGCGGGCAAAGTGAGAGCTGGTCCGAGCCATCAGGTCAATGATTGGGGTCACCTCCTCCACCAGAGACAGGGGGTGCTCCTCGCTCATCCACAGGGTGGCTTTGAACCTGCAAGAACAACAGCGCTTCAGAGAGACAGAGCCCCACAGAGGTTACTGAGCAGCCACAATTCATTGAAGAGGGAGAAATGTTGTGTAACTGCGGGTAAAACTACTTTAGTCAATGTATACAAACTGGTAAGCAAACAGGGCACGTTTTCTAAAGCTGCAGATGTACAGAATGTAGAGAGTCAGGCAAGAGTCATGTGTGGGCCACTGCAGCTTTCACTAAGCTATACTTTGCATCCACATTTCTGAGCCGTTCTGCACGATCACTACTGAAGATTTATGGAAACACACACTTCAGAAAAGTTGACTTTTCTGCCCCATACGTTTATGCAGAGGACATGCCCTGTCGCGCAATGTTGATAAGCTGGCCTCTCCACTCCAGAAGATACCCTGATTCACCATCTGCTCTCTTCACTTATTTCTAGAATGGAGACATACTCTGTACGTTATGCTCCCATGAACACAACTGGGTTTGGGTGGCATAATGGCACGGCTCTCTCCCCACAATGCAGTCCTACTGTCCTATTGTAACTGGATGCGTCCGTCTTACTTTTGAGTTCTGATGGTAAGCTCGACGGGCCGCCCGATGTCTCGGTCCTGGAGATCGAAGTCGGGGTTGAAATATTCCTCAGGGGTTATAGCCGTGGGGTTGGTTGCTGTTGCGAATTCCATGGTGAGGTCCTTTCAAGCAGATGAAAACAAACCAGAATATTTAATGAATTTTTATACAAAAAGCATATGATATACTTTACTATCAAATTCTTTATTTTCTATGGTGCTTCTGATAGGCAGGTAGCAAGGGGTCGTAACCTGGTTTAGATATATATATATTATATATATATATATATATAATATATATATATATATATATATAATATATACCGGCTAACTTACATGTAACAAAAACACTTAGTTTTATTTATTTATTTTTTAAATCCCCAGCTTAATTCTTGGCACTTTCTTGACTTTCACAGCAGCTGTTTTACTTTCAGTTTGGTCTTTCACCCTTTTTTGCATGGGAACCTCATACTGGAACAGAAATGCCTGATTACTTCATATGAGGAATGCATGAAAGGGTTTCAGTGTGTCTTCCCTGATGCTTCCTTCAGCAGTGCAGACCCTGCGGCCCTGTTTGCTTGCCTTACCCCTTGTGCGCTAACGTGCTGCTCCACTGTGCCCAGCAGAGACTCCAGAAGGTTCCTCTCGTCTATAGAACAAGGAAAAATACACCATGTCAAACTAGTAAAAACACAGCTAGAGGCACAGTACACTTGCCGTTCACTTTCCTTTTAAAATTTGTGCAGTTATACAAAAAAATAAAAAATACATTTAAAAAAAAAAATAAAAAAAAATGATATGTTGAACAGGAAGCATTATTTAAAATTATTATTTAAAATTGAGTTGCACACCTCTTGTGTATTCCTGAGCTTTTGAAAAAGATGCAGCCTATTCAATTAAATAGCGGATGATTTAAATACCACCACAGTGCAAATGATTAAAATAGACCCCTTTGACAGAGAGGTAAGCAGGTTCTGTCATGCTGTGAATGGTCACTGTTTACCTTTGATCCTTGCCTTCTCCTCCTCAGTGAGGTGCTCTGTCCTCGTCCGAATCACTACGTTGACGTTGTTCACTGTGAACACCTGTGACAAGAGGCACATTTACAAAATAAAAGGGAGTGAGCGATCCTTCGCATGCACCCTGAGATACTGACAGGGGAGCCAGTCCAGCAATGTGGGATAGTAGATGCCACTCTTAAGGAGATGTCAAATTCCACAGCAGAGGTAGAAGATTTGTCAATGAAGTGCTAAGTTAGGGACCCACTTGTCCTTCTGCATTGCACAGCATGGCTTCTTCATAGGAAGCAGTACACTTCACTTTCCAGACGAGCGACATGACTCTTTAGCAATAAGAAGACTATTAAAAGAACCAAGCTGTAAAAACCTCTTTTGATTAGTATGTGTTCAATGCTCACTCATATTAACCAGTACAATCAGTTGCTTACCTTGGCTTCAAAACCATTGATAGTCTCTGTTTTGTCACTCCTCCAGCCCCAGATCCCTGACTTATTTCTATAGATTAAAAAAAAGAATTAAGAAAATCTATTTAGTTCTACATAAGGCTGCAGTTTACAGAACAATCTGTGAATTTATCAGAGGGCTCTCAGTCCCTCAGCTCTAGCCACTATGCCCCCCTGCCTCCCTATCCCTCAGCTCTAACCACTAGACAGCTTGTCCCGCACGGTTCTGAAGGAGAGGAGGCTTGCCTCTCGAAGGCAATGTGCCGTGTGTCCAGGTACGTGTTAACGATGGGCGTGGTCAGACGCTTGGCCACTTCCTGCTCGGCGGGCTGCATGGAGTCCAGTGTGACGTCCTCCATCTCCCGGGAGATATCGAAGCGCTCAGTGTCCACGACCTCCTCATCGTGATTCACCTCCATCAGCTCGGCACAATTATCTGAGAGGGAGGAGAGAAAGAGCATCATTCAAAACACAGGTAAACTGGAGAGCGTTTAGCTTTGCATTTCCCTTGCAAATATTTGCTGCATTTACACCATTTACCCACTGGGTTGCACTGTGCGTTGTGAAAAAATAACAGTTAAATAAAGGTAACAAAAAATGTAAATGGAAAGTGATCTTGGATAGATTACATATAAATCTGTATATAGAACTGTTGTACTGTTTACACTGTGCCTTGAGGAGTCATTATAAGCTCAAAATCTGGGGCACAGCAACAAAATGTGTAGTTCAGGTGTAGGACAGGAGAAAACTTGTTCCCATCCTGACAGTACCCACCGTCCCCTCTGAAAATGTAGCTGCGCCGGCCCCTGATCCAGCTCATGTTCTCGAACGCCAGCAGGGTGGCGTCCACCCGCAGGCTAGCGCCCCTCTTCCAGATCCGACACACGTCACTGGGGCACACCCGGGAGACCAGGGGGACTGGCAGAGAGGAACGCAAAACAACAGCGTGATAAAAAAATCTAACAGACGACTGCTTCCCCTATACTTCCCAGGACTAAGAGTCTTTACAAGAACGGCACCTACACCACCCCTCTGAATGCTGGGAATTGAGTATGTGGAGCTGCTGTTTCTAACTGATCGTGGAGACCTAGAAGAGGGACAGTTAAAATAGCAGGAACCTGTTAATACTGGAGGAATGTTGTACTCTTGTAAGAAGAATTACTTACTCCAACTTGTGAACTCCCACTTCATTTCCATGTAGAAATCTGGAGACTAAGAACAAAAAACATCATGTCAGTATGCTGGAGAGATGACTGGGGGGGGGGGGGGGGGTCTTCTAACTGTCTTAGGCCTGTAAACCAATAAAGATGACTTTTTACTGGCACAGCTGGACAGCCGCATTCTGCACTCTACTTTTACCTGCATCGGCGAGATCAAAGAAC
Organism: Polyodon spathula; assembly: GCF_017654505.1. Lineage (NCBI taxonomy): Eukaryota > Metazoa > Chordata > Actinopteri > Acipenseriformes > Polyodontidae > Polyodon > Polyodon spathula. Next base: position 27,014,282 of record NC_054555.1, on the reverse strand, counting down.
ATTTCTGATGTTTTTCAGGCAGACAACCAAAGAAACCTGCCCAGGCACAATTAAAAGGTCATGTGGTGCAGCATCAGTACTTATTAGTGGCCATTCATTTTAAAAAGGGATGGGCATTCAGCTGTAGTCTCTACCAAGCCTGGAAACATGGATCATAACGCAATGCTGAGATGTTGTTTGTATACACACCCCCTTCTAAGTTAGTACTGTACAGCAGAGCACCACTATGCATTTATACTGTGCAATTCACCTTCACATAGGAAGCTTTGAAATCAAAAGCAGCACATGAACTGAACTTAAAAAAATCTAAACACTACTACTGAAAAGAGAATATGTTTCTGTGATTTATTTGTGGCAGAATAAGGAAAACCATTATAGGTACTTTCCGAGTAGATTGCATAAACGGGGCTCCACTAGAGAGAGAGAGAGAGGCAGACAGACAGACAGACAGACAGAGAGAGAGAGAGAGAGAAAGAGAGAGAGAGAGAGAGAGGAGACGCAGGTACCTCTCGGATCTTGCACAACAGTTCTGGCACCCCTCCAAGGGCGGTTGATGCTTTGAGGTAGTCCCGTCTCTGCAGAACCAGCTGCACCATCTCTGGGTCCCCAGTGCTCACCGCCTCCTGCAGCACTGCATAGAGAATGCAGTTAATCACTATGTCTGGCATACAGGGACCACCTAAAACACTCATCCCCCCTTCCCGTCCCCTGACCCTACCAGGCGGAAGCAATTATTGAACATAATCGCAAACCTAAATTAAATGTGGTCACAGAGTCTAGGGACAACACTGGCAGCTGTATTATCACATAACCTTTTATTATTGTGTGTTAATAATTACATGAAAAGGAGGGCTTTGTGTTTCTGTGACATGAACTTTTTAATGGTTCACATCCCAAAAGCTCTTTTTAATCTGTGTATTGTTGAGACAGGAAATCAAAAGTGTGTTGATTTGTCTGCTAGGAGCTGGACTAGGAGACAAATACCCCCATCTTTCATGAAATGCATGAGACGCGCACACAAACAGTGCAGTTGCTGCATCCATCAGTAAAAGGGGAACATGACAAAACCACAGTGACAACGGGGCTCTTGCAATTTCTTATTACCTCAAACAAGCAGCTGGCATGGGCAAGAGGGAGGAACACTGGTGGGGGTGCAGAGTGCGTATCTATATGTGGCAGAAGCCTGATTAACACTGAATGCTTGGAGCTGAATTAACCAGTTAACTCCATCAACTACAAGCATGTCCTTCCAAGCACCACAGTGATATGCTGCAGGTTGGCTATTTGCCCTTGATGCCAGCTTCCCTGGGTTTTATTGCATAAACACTCTACAGCTGGGACAGCCCCTACAAGATATTGAAGCTCAGCTTGTTTCAGTTAACCAAATTAGACATCGCTGGGATATTTGTAAGCAGTTGCACAACTAGTTGCTGAACCAAGCTATTACGAGAGCAAGCCTGTTAAAACTCTGCGTTCCACTCACCTGTCCAGCCTTTGGCGTTCTCTTTGGTTACCTCCGCGCTGTGTCTCAGAAGGACCCTGACTGACTCCAAATGACCCAAGGATACAGCGAGGTGCAGGGGCGTCCGACCCCGTGGGTCAACCTCCTCTATATCGTGCTGTATGGGGAGACACAGCAGCAACCACTTTAACACTTGGATGGTGTTGGGGTGGATTAACTTTGCTCTTTTTAAATAATAAAGAATGGAAACTTGATCTGTGATCTAGTGTTATGGCATTTCGCCTCTATTTCTATTGTGATCAATGAAGGGATATTTGGGGAACTGATTGCATTATAAAATAGATGTTGTGCGATATTAGCTGCATGATCCGGGCTGAATTAAGCATGCACATATACAGATGTTTTAATTGATTTCTCTGGATTTTAAAATGGGAGTTTGACCTAGAAAAAGTAAGTTACACCCATAGTTTCTGAAAGTCAACACTTGTGTTTCTACCACCCATAGTGACAACACAAACAAACAAAAAAAAAAATAGCAAAAAACGCATATAAGCTATCAGTGCAAACACATGCTATTATCTTGAGCTGTAAAAGTTATTAGCATGTAAGAAGCAGACAGGATAGAATTGTTTAATGCATTTAGTTTATTATGACAGAACGCACAGTGTGGACTTTGGAAGACTATTGTAGTATCAAATATCCCTTTAAATTTTCGGAATGATTAGAATCAGTATAAAATCTACTGGCAGCAGTCTTATTGGGGAAGCCCCCCCACCCCCCAAAAAATGGTGGCAGTAGTTTAACATCGAGGCTTTAGAAAGAGAAATGCTAATATCTTATTAACTTTAGAGAAGGTGAAATGGGAGCTTATATTAAGAATGTGTTCCATTTAGCTACTGGCAGCAGCTGAATCTGCTGCCTCAGTGCCAGTAAAAAATCTTACCGGCACGAAGGCATAATAGAAAAATCAATTACTGTTTGATACTCAGGTCTCTGTCACGACATTACAGCCAGTAAACCCTAACAAATTCAAAGCGTGATTCACCATGCTGGTTCAAGAGATTGTAAGGGATGAAAGTACTTTAATACAATCACTTTCTCCCTGTGCCGTGCGTTGATCATTCCGGTTAAACGAGCAGTCCGAGTACAAACAGCCTGCACACCAGTTGTTACGATTTGCGTTTGATTTAGAATGACTAGCACACCAAGAACAACATTCATGGAAAGCGGCATGCCTCTGTGAACTCTGGTATTTTACTGCACGCATGTTTGTGTCGTTAACGGTGCATAACGGAATATGGAAGGTAAACAGTACACACAAACAATAAAAAATACAACTTAGCAAGTGAAATAAATATCAAAGTAAACATACCTTCCCTAACTGTTTTTCCAAATTTCTGTAGTCGTTTTCCCAGACCATGGCATGAAGAGGAAACTTGCTCTTGAAATCTGAGGAACACATTCTTTGAAACTGTCTTCCCAGGACCAGCATCAACTAATAACCCGAAACGAAACAAACCCAAATTAAGAAAATGTACGTAATAACCAAACCCGCTCCCTTAAGAAGTTAAAGAAATTTTAAAAAATGCAGCATTAAACTTTGCGAATAAACTTTTTATTTCAAACAAGGAAGTGGCAGGTTGCAGGCATGGGCTATTTTCTTAAAAAGGGGTGTTCTTATTAGTATGAAAATGTTTTGTCTTACTAAATAAATTCGAGATTAGGCTTAGGTTGCTAATTTACTTATGAGATGGTATAATTCACTTTCCATTTCACAAAATTATATATATATATATATATTTTAAAAAAGCCAAGTTTTAATTATTACTAAAAACACCCATGCGTAATAAAATTATTCGTTCCAAAATATGGGCACAACCAATGATATTTAAAGGCGTGTTCTTAAGAGAACATAATTCAATCAAAATTCATTCAAAGTACGATTACGGGCGTCTTATATTACACGTTCTGTCTAATTTGTTTCTAAAATGTATAGTTTAACACATTCAACTCCCCATTTTAGTTCGTTGCAAAAACACCGAATATCTACGCTCAGTGAGCGTCGATCGCGTACACCGCATACAATCAGCGAAATATTTTTCCGTATCTCGCCATAAAGAATACCGTAACCCTGAACTCTTCTTAAGCGTGCGCTTGTTTCGCCCTTCTCCTCTAACCCCGTAAAACAAACACGCGTAGCGCTCCGACTCCCTCCTTGATTTACGCTGCGGTCTTTACCTATTTTCATTTTGTGAATGAGGACGGCCTCCTCCGGTCTGGTGGGTTTCCGTCGCTGCTCGAGCAGAAATCCGAGCTGAAAAAAAAAAAAACGGGGAATTTACTTTGTCGTTGTTTTTTTGGGGGGGTTTATTTTTGATTTTAGGACCTTTTTTACTGTCACTTGACTAAAGAAAAGCCTTTTATCGAAATAAAAAGGATGTCAAAGCGGTTGCGAAGCAGTGAGGTTTGCGCAGATTGCAGCGTCCCGGGTAAGTGACAAACACCGTATAATAATAATAATAATAATAATAATAATAATAATAATAATAAATAATAATAATAATAATACAGACCTGCAGTTATTTTAAAATAAAAATGTATTGTGTATGCAATGTTTTGGAAGAACTGCTGTAAAAAACAGGCGCAAGTATGTAAATCAATGTATTTCGCCTGGGTCAAAACATTGTTGGATTTTAGTTTCTTCATTTTTTTTTTTTTTTTTTTTTTTTTTTTGCGTGGAAAATAATGTACTGTAATGCGCTGCTAGAACGCTTTTCTTATTTTCTGAGCAGGTTTTTCGATGTTGACTTGTGTGTAGTATGGTGCTGTTTTTAGCTAGTCTCTGTTTAGCGTGGGTGCACAGTGTCCAGAATAACTGCTACTTTGGATCCAGTTTGGTACCAGGAATGGGAATTGTGAATATTTGAGGTGTAGCTTGTATTAGATTGACGTTGCATGGGTATGTTTTTTTTTTTTTTTCTCCCTTGGACAGCCAAATACAAAGATTTCATTTACAAAGATGGTTTATAATAAGCTTTCATTTACAAAGATGGCTTATAATAAGCTTTCATTTACAAAGATGGCTTATAATATGTCGTTTACAGATAAGTTAGTTTAATACCCCAATACTGCTAGGCACTGGTAAACAATTCAGACTAAGTTTTGTTTCCAAGCCTGGCTACTCCACTAGCTCAATTTGATTCCACCTACTTTGGCAAGCCTAGAAAAACAGCAGTACTGTCTTTACTTTAACAAGTGCTTGCCACAACTTTGCACAGTGTCACATGACTTCATGCGCTTACCTTGAGAACCATGGGAGTCTCTTTGTATGGTCTCACCCAACACTGACAGCTGCTAAGGAACAGCTGGGAAATAAGACACTAAATGAGACCCTCCCTTGGTGACACTGCGCTCGGGGTTAGTAAGCATAGCACTGCTTAAGCTACATTTTCATAGGCACACATATTATTAATTAACATCAGTGCCGTGCCGAAGGTGCTCCACCCCCCAAAAACACAAAACTAATCCACACGAAGTGCTTTTAAAAAGGGATCTTCCTAGCCTTCTCTGAAGCAATGTCAGGACCCCACACTAAAGATAGTTGCTGTTTTTATATCCAGACTTGGTAAAGTGTCTCGGAAGCTTTCTTCATGTTTTATTGCTGTGAATGGCTGTGCATGCCACAGTCTATATGTGCAAAGCTGTAGAGTGAGAGTTCCTCAGGCTGTAAGTGCTATGTGTAGTTTCAGTGATAATGGTAACAGACATGCACACATGTAAAGTAGGAACAATTATTAACTGACTTTCTTTTGACGATATTTAGAAAACAGATTTAAAGCATTTGTTTTGTATCCAGTCCATTAATCTGACAGTTATACTGGCCTGTACTTGACATCTGTAACAAACAGACTAGAAAATAAGCTAGTTCCTAAAATAGTCTCCTGTAATATATGCTTATATGTTTCACCATTAAGGCAAGTGGTCTCTTGTTAGCATACTATAGTTACCTTTGGGTAACAAACAACATAGTGATTTGGTTTACAGCTGAGTCAACCTGTAATTGCCTCTAATGTTAGGACTTTGGGGGCGAGCCACCTTTTCTTCTGTCGTTTTACTTCAGGCTCTGATTTACGTTTGTTCCTACTGGAGGGAAGGTGGGTACTGATGGCACTGTAGTTGTTAAGGTATTTCATTGTCAACACGTTCTTCAGCTCTGAGACAGAGGGGTTGCAGAGGTTGTGGCTCTCTAAAGACAGTAGGTGCGATTAGGAATAATAACATGGTATGCCTTATGTCACTGGCCCTATTATGCATTTATGACTGGGCTCTTTACTGCAGCTTTTTAAAAAGTACCACATAACAAAACAAACAATAACTGTGTGAGAAAGATAACTGTGGGAGAGATACTGATGCATGTTTTGTGATTATCTACATAGTATTATTTACATTATTTAAATAGTTTTTTAAACAGTACACACAAACAATAAAAAAAACACAACTACACAACAACACACAAACATTAACACACTGGAATGGAAAATAATAACCTGTCATACAGCATATATACGCAGGAGTGGCTACAGTGAACTTGTGTGGCTGTAATTGAGAGGACATGCTTTTTTACAATGGTGAATTATCTGACTGCAGCTATTGGCAATGACCAAAGCAACAGGACCAGGGGCCATACATTGAATTCTGTAAACATCTGGACGGATATCATGACAAGTACGAGGGTTGTTTTTTTTTTTTTTAAATTGCCTTGAACAGGTTTTGGAATGAGAGAATCCTTAAATGTTAATACTAATAGGTCTAACCTATACTAATAGTTTTTTTTTTTTTAAAGGACGAAGTGACGTTGCACAAGACACAAACAGCAGTGTCGAGATCTAGAGGCAGAGGTGACTGCAGACACAGATTACGCAATGCTGTAAATACTAACTGGAGCTTCAGCAGGGTAGGGTTCGCCTGTCTAAACTGCTCTGGTCTGCATGGCCTTTCAAGCAAAACCAGAAAAATAAACTCGCACAGATGCAAAACATCAGGCTTTCTGAGATCTGTTGCTCAGCGGTCGAAGTAGCTCCCAAATGTGTATGGCAACATGAAACTGAAATACCACTCATTGTACATAATACAGATTATATTGATCCCATCCCTACATGCTGTGATAGTGATCTGCAAATCTTCTCTGTCATGTGACTTGTTTGCTACAGTATTACTGCACACATTGGCTAGTTGATAACTTAAAAAACTGTTTACTGTATGTGTTTAGTTTTCACCTGCCTTTCCATTTTGAAATCCTTGTGAATCGAGACTTCTGCATAAGCTATGACCTCATGCTAAGAAATTCTGAAATATACTTCCAACACTGGACACATCTATGAATGATCTGCTCTGTGCTTGTTGGAACTTGCAGTTAATTGCTGCAAGAGCCCTTGAGTAAGACGTTTTTTGATTTTAAATATTTCTTCTGGCATTTTTAAATTGTCATTTTGTTTCTTCTTTCTAAATTGATTCTTTTTTTTTATGGTAAACCAAAGACAAATATATTAGCTTAAGTTGGCCAAAGCAAATTCAGTTTTTTTTTTTTTTTCTTCTTCTGGAGTGTTTTCCGTTCGTGTTGGCTAGAATATTTGGCCTTTGTGAACACAGTATGGTAAAAATACAGCAGCGTGTTTTTATTTGTATGAGTCGCACTACAAGTTTAAGCTTTTTTCTTTTTTTTTTTTTAATCTGGTAGGGGTGAGAGCAGGGCATTTCACTCTTACAGGAAATCCATTTTAACTTGAGGTTCATGTGAGCTGTTGGTTAGTAGTCCTGTGTGAATGTAGACAGTCAGTGCCACAGTAATTCATTTTACAGTGTTGCTGAAGGTTTAGTATCATGTTACCCTTTAAATCTGTCATTTATTAGGAAGTCAATAGTCTAGTCTAGGCAATGCCATATACTGTAGTATGTGCCACTGTCCCAGACTGAGAGTACAGTAGAATGCAAATGATAGAATATCCCAAATAATTGGAATATTATGGTATTCTGCTACCTGAAATAATTAGCATGAACATTTGGTGGAAAAAAAATATTATGAAAACATTAAAAACATTTGATATGCAAAGTTCAAGACATAACTTGCAAATGAGTTTAATTACAGTATGTAAAAGGGCTTCAAGAACAAACTTTTTATCAAAAAAAAAAATATATATATTTAAATACAGATATTAAAACACAAGTTACAAATTCTACTCTGTCATAGATGTTAATAAAGTGTAAAATGTGTTCTACTAATCAGCACAGTACAGTCCTCTAAATCAAGATAAAGTAATTAGTGGCAATATATTGTGTTGGCTGTTCTATATTTTTGCCTTGCTAAAGTATCTGGTAATTACAAATAATTACACATATTCATCTTTGTACTGTAACTGCAGCATGTAATTCAGAAAACTCTGGCATTATTTTGACTTGACACACAAAGCAAGAGGAAGCTGGTACTTGGTAATCTATTTAACAGGATGAGATGCTGCGCTGTCTAAACATCCAGTGAAGCCTGTGACACGATTTCATCTAGGCTGGCCATATATGGAAGTATAGTTCCACTTCCCTTTCATTAACCCGGTACAGTGTGGCATAGGCAGATGTTAGGAGAATGATGTTTTGCATTTACAGTTAGTTTTAAAAAAATGAAAATTTAAAAAAAGAACCAGAATCGGGACATGTGTTGTCTGCTCAACACGGAGTGGAGTTAGTGAAAAAAAAAAAAAAAAACCTAAAGAAGGCTGGTCTGTGTTTTCGTAAATCCAAAGGCAATTCCAACAAATGATGAGACTCAGAACAAAGTTCTGCTTCGACCATGAGCCCTACTTGTTCTGCTTCAACAAGCCCACTTGATTTGCTCGGAGTTGGCTTTGTGTTCATCTCTCGGGTTGATGTGCCTCCAGGACACCTTCTGTAAACTCTCGTTGTTTAGTTTGAGGCTTGTATGTGACTGCAGCTTTATTAAATGTTTTATTTTGTAAGAGAAACATTTGAGTCTATTTGATACCACAGAAAAACTGATCCAAGACGTGACTTGCTACACACTGTGTTGGAAAGTTTTTTTTTTTTTTTTTTTCATGGTAGTTTGTGATTCTTGTCAAACAGAATATTGTGAACAGTAGTATTTTTCTTAACTATTGTTATTATTATTATTATTATTATTTAAGTATTGTACCCCTAAAACTATTAGATCGAACTCTGTTCAACACAGCACAATAATAAGATCATCATACTTTTTTTTAATTTTTTATTAGGCTACATAGTGTTAGTGTGAACTGACTGGCTTTGTCTAGCAGGAAGTCTCATATCTTCCTCTCATTAACATTATTTATAGTGTAAGATAACTGTGACTCACTGTTGCATTGGCTGCTAAGCAACCAGTCATATAAAATCAAATGTACATTTACACCATAACTACAGTCTCTGGAACTGCTCTTAGTATTTTGTTTTCCATAAGTAAACCCCTCAGCTAGTACACACTGGTTAGCTGTCTCCAGTGCAGTCCAAAGTATCTCCTGTTCTGCATTCTCAATGGGCCAATGCTCACAGCGAAGCCTGGGGTATGTGTACGCTGTTTGGCTTGGAATCAATGGTAAAATTGTTCATCTTAACTTACTCACAGCAGCTGTGGATATTGGTACGGTTGCTGAGAGACACAAATCTACTGGTAATCCTGACCTTCAAAGCAAAAAAGGTACTCAACAGTTATAATTGATGCTTTTCCTTGGCTTGGATTACAGGTTTTTTTTTTTTTTTTTTTTTTTTTAACTAATCTAAAATATCAAAGGCATACCTTTTTCAGCACAAACAAAATACATTGCGGATAATGAGAGACCTCAATATCCTTTACATTTACACAGCTGATTTTCCTTAGACTTTGGGTGTATGTTGTACACCATAACATGTTTGCCAGGAGGTCACTATACTGCCTTTGCACTATACAATGGTATATACCTATATATATATATATATATATATATATATATATATATATATATATATATATATATATATATATATATATATATATATAATATAAAAAATAGATATAATAAAAAGGAGATCTGTTTTTCGGTGTTTGTCTTGAGTGCATGTGGTGCCTGACACATATTCCAGCAAGTGTTAACCTGCTCTTGACAAACATCTTCCATCTGAGCCTTTATTGCACTTCTATCTAAATGGAGGAATAATGCGTGGAATCATGGGGGCTTAAAAGGGAAAAGGATCAATGAAGTCGTGCTGGATGTTTAACATTACCAGCCTGACTAAATTCCTCTTCTGATGTGTTTGTCTGTATGAAAGGAATGATAGTGGCAAAATAAAGCGAGGAGAAAGAAGCGTGCAGGTGGAAATGGGAAGCTGTTATGATCGGGTCCAGCTGCTCATTTAGTATCCAAGGTCTAACAGTTGTAATTTTTGTCCCCCCCCACACATAGACCCGCGCTGGGCCTCTGTTAACCGTGGAGTGTTAATCTGTGATGAATGCTGTAGTGTGCATAGAAGTTTGGGACGACACAGCTCTCAGGTGCGGCATCTAACACACACGCCCTGGCCTGCCACACAGCTACAGGTAAGAATTAAATTGGTCTTGGGCATGTATATCCTAAAATGGCAGTTATCGCCCACTGGGCTTAAAATACCCTGGTCAAAGGAATAGAGAATGATCCAGACATGCCTCTTTTTAATTATTATTATTATTATTATTATTATTATTATTGTTATTATTTATTTAAGTAAGCAAGAAGTCAAGGCATGTTCAGTGTTTATGATGGTGACGACATTGTGTCACTTCATTGGGCCCCTGGGCTTAACGTCTGGAGTCATCAGGTCTATCTGGAATGCACGGCTCTCTTTCTGTACCAAATGCAGTATCAGATCAGAGTAGAGCTACAGCAGCTCCACTTTAAAACAGGGTGCTCTTGTTGATTTTGAAACATGTTTCAAGATTTGTGAACTCCAAGGTTCATTGCTCTTCCTCTCCTGGCTACATGTGAAACTGAACCTTCAAAATGAAAGCCCTTATTCATGTGTTCAGTTCCCATAATAGTGAAGTGAAACCAGTGTTAGCGTTTGTCTTTGCAGCATGTTTCATTGTTCCCAGGCTGCAGGTGTCATGCAGGCCAATCTGTTTACAAGCACAGTTCTTAGTGGGTGATTAATACCTGCATTTGTGTGCATGTTTCTGTAAATGCATTATTTCTGATTTGTATTTTGCAGATGGTGCAGACGTTGTATGGTAATGGTGCAAATTCAATATGGGAGCATTCCCTTCTGGATCCTGCATCAATAATGAGTGGCAAGCGTAAGGCCAACCCACAGGATAAAGTACAGTGAGTATAGCTGTTGTTAACTGGCAACCAACAGTTACTATCTAATAACGTTCAGTGTTAATATTCGCAGAGCCCTGAGGTGCCATTTAAAGTAACTAGCTCCTGGCTAGTGATGCGCAATATTTACTTGTGTAAATCCTTGGCCGTAGCCACTGTATAATTAACGAACAAGTTAAGAATTTAAAATATATATATTTTTGTCATGCAAGCATGTTTGTAGGTATTAAATTTAATCATTTTGACACTGCTTGTGAGGACAATCTTTGAAATAAAATCTTTTTCAGCTTGATTCATATGTCTTCATTTGCTACCATAGTGGTAAGAGGAACGTCATGAATCACTTTCATTCTCTATCCAAGCCCAAACAAAGCAGAGTTTATAAGAGCCAAATACCAGATGCTGGCATTTGTCCATCGGATGCCATGTCGGGATGAGGACAGCGTTACAGCCAAGGACCTCAGTAAGGTACAACATTACGTCCCATAGCTGTATCATAGCGGTGCATTTTAAGCATAGTTTAATGCACTGCTTGCACGTGGACCTCTGTTGTCCAGCACTCACCCTGTGCAGTTATGACAGATTGTTTCAGTGCATTTCTAATGGATCTGGTGACATTTAGGTCTACAGTAGTGAAGTCTTGATTTCTTGGCATGGACAGTGGAAAAATTGAGTTGCAATTCAGTATTCCGGAGAACTAGAACTTCATTTTTCAACGGATAGAGGTGGTCTGTGGGCTCTCCCTCTGAACAAGGAATATTGAAAACACTTTTTTTTTGTCTTATGATGAAATCGTGTTTTTTATTTCCAAACTTCCAAACTTAAATTTTATATATTTGAATTGTATTTCTAATTCAAATGTTTTACTACTTTGATGTCTGTACTTCCAGTAGCAAGTGGGCTATTGATTTATTGTCATATGCATCCTGTGTAAATATATAATCTTCGCAGTATTAAAAATGAAGAGTTAGTACTGTACATAAAGCCTTGATTTGATCATCATATGTCATAATTTCCCTAGCAACTTCATTCAAGCGTTCGGACTGGGAACCTGGAGACGTGTTTGAGGTTACTCTCCCTTGGAGCCCAGGCAAACTTCTTTCACCCAGTAAGTCAAGCATAGAACAAAAAGACTGATTGTCAAGGTTAAACCTCCCTATGATGTAGCAGCTGTTCCTGTTTGTCAGCTCCAGTTTGAATTGTTTTCTATTCCTTGTAGGAGAAAGGAAACACTCCCCTTCATGTTGCAGCAAAAGCAGGACAGATTTTACAAATTGAGCTTTTAACTGTGTACGGTGCCGATCCTGGGGCTCCTGATGCTAGTGGCAAAACCCCAATTGACTATGCAAGGTAAGGGACTGAGTTTCAGTATATTTCATCATCAAATCACTTCTTAACATACATATAAAAAATAAAATTAAAAAAAAATTGCTGTCAAGGAGAAAACAGTAATGAAAGTGTGCATTTTGCTTATACATGCATCATTAGCATGTGTTGATGTATTTATTAGGCAAGCTGGACATCAGGATCTTGCAGATCGGTTGGTTGAAATCCAGTATGAACTCACTGACAGGCTAGCATTCTACCTCTGTGGGAGAAAGCCAGGTAAGTTGAAAACTGAATGAGATTAAGTTGCTGGCGGATCTCTGTGCTTTTTGAGTTGCTCGACTCCATACTATTTCGTTTGTGTTTTTCAGATCATAAAAGTGGACAGCACTTTATAATTCCTCAAATGGCAGACAGGTAAGAAAGTGTTATGTCTGGGAAATCAATTTAGAAATGGAGAATGAGAGCCTGGGTGCTCAAACAGGGTCATTACATTTGAACGCCTGAGCAGAGTTCTCCACCAGTCGGGAGTGTTGGAGATGCAGGCTGGCTGTCAGAGTCTGCTACTCACTGAGCAGTGTTCACTGGCTCAGGGTCCAGATATGTTTTGTTAGTTTTGTGCCCTGCGTGTAACACCAAGCACACAGTTCAACTATAAACGAAATTTTGTGTCTTGACTGTTATCCTTATTGTACAAGGTCACAGATTTTTCACTTTTTATTTTAATGCTGCTTTGAATGGATTAGGCACATGTAAGTATCCAAGCCTGAATTGTCTACAATTTCATGTTTTTTTCTGTTTTTAAATGTTTTAATGGTAATGTTTTTTTTTTTTGTTTGTTTCTGTAGCAGTCTCGATTTATCTGAATTGGCAAAAGCTGCTAAGAAAAAGCTTCAGTCTGTAAGTGTGCATTCTCAGGGCTCCCCTGAACATTTTTCCTTTTAATCGGACAGTATAATTATTGCACATTTTTGTACATGCACCCTGATGGTTGGTGCATGGTACACGTACTATACAAATAAAAAAGAAGTTACTGTTTCTTCCTGGAAGAATACTTTAAAACCCAGCTGTTAGGCATCAAGACATTTTCCTATTTTGAATTGTTACTTCCTACTCTTGAGGAAATAATACCTTGGCTTTGTGAATTTTAAAGGTGTATTGTTTAAGTGCTATAAAACTAACATCACAGTTTTATACAAACATATATTCCTCGTAATTTTAAACCTTTGTTGATGTTATTTATATATAATGTAGATGTGTGTGTGTGTGTGCATATAATAAATATATATATATATATATATATATAATATATGTGTGTGTGTTGTGTCTACATTATTATTCACCACTAATTCTGTTTCTCCAATAAATATGATTACAGCTAAGCAATCACTTATTTGAAGAATTGGCCATGGATGTCTACGATGAAGTTGATAGAAGGGAGACCGATGCAGGTGAGAATTATTACAGTGAAGCTAAAAACACTTCACACGCATGAACAAAATGAATTGGTGCTCATTTAAAACAAAAGCATAAGAAATCAAGTTAAGGTCCATGAAGCTGACATGAAGTGAATTGCTACAAATGTAAAATCTTTCAGTGACCAAGTGCTCTGCCATTTACAGTGTGGCTAGCAACACAGAACCACAGCACCCTAGTTACTGAGACTACAGTCGTGCCTTTCCTTCCTGTGAACCCAGAATACTCCTCAACCAGGAACCAGGCAAGTATTTGCAGTTTGTTCATTTGACGACTTCTTTTCTTGTACGCGTGCACCGACATTACACCGTTAACCTGCTTCATGCATGAACTATTGAAAAAAAAAATTGGGGGGGAAAATGGCAACCTCATATGAGGCTATCATGTATTTTCCATATGTCCCCATATAAAAGATTAGAAGAGTTTTTTTTTTTTTTCTTCCCCATATGAGGTCGCCATGCATGAAAGGGCTAAGGAAAACATACATGTACAATATTATTTGAAGTCCCAACACATGTTTTCTTGTTTGGAGCCTTGACTTGTTTAAAGTGTGATTTAACCACTATTGCAGTTCACCAATGTAACCACGTGGTGGTTTCATTTAACAGAGTAACAGGCTCTTCTCCTCATGCCCGTGCCATTCCCAATACCACTTTCATGTGAAATTATTGAATGTATTAAAACTTTGGGGTAAATGGAAGCTGTTTGTCTGTTGCTTTCTGAGTGATTTAGAGTTTTGCACACATCCAGTTTAATTTATCTTGAATTGATTTATTTCTATATTTTTGCAGGGGAGACAGAAACTTGCAAGGTTCAATGCTCATGAATTTGCAACCCTTGTAATTGATATTTTAAGTGATGCCAAACGTCGACAGCTAGGAAGCTCTGTTTCAAGCCCTAAAGGTAGAGTATAACACTTGATCAGGTGTTCTGTGCATCTTAGGTAACGGTATTTGAGAAACGGCACTACTTTCAAACAGCCAACAGGGTGACCTTGAAAATGAGACATTGCACCTCATAGGTTTGTTTTTATATTGTATAAATATTTTATGAAAATAGCTTTTTTTTTAAATTTTAAATGTAACTAATCAAGGTCTCACTGAAGTGGAACAATGAGAAAAAATGTTCTTGTTTTTGTTTTTTTGCCAGAAAACATAGAGCTGATACTGAAGAACATAGGGAGCCGACATGGAAGTGAAAGTCAGGACAATGACCAGCCTGATTACGACAGCGTGGCTTCAGATGAGGATACGGATCTGGAGCCATCGTCGGTGAAAACAAACCGGGCCAAGGTAATGCACATACAGGTCACTGTTTAGGAAAACAGGCAGAGCTGGAAACTTGCTTTATATTCAGTGCAATAGATTAGTTGGTGCAAATGTCTTTTAACCTATGAGAAAACATTCTTGTTCAGCATCTTTCAGCATGTGTGATAATCATAAAATGTTGTTCTAGTTGAAATATTTATTATTATTATTGTTGTTATTGCTGTTTTTTAAGAGGCACAATAAAGCTAGCTGCATATGGTGCGTTCATTTTCACCAGCTTAAAATTCCTCATGCCTACCATACTCCTTCATGCCTGAATGGGCTGTATTTCTGATGGCTTCATTTGTTTGGCAGAGTGTGGACTCAGACTTGTCAGATGGGCCAATCACAGTGCAGGAGTTCATGGAGGTTAAAAACGCACTGATGGCATCAGAAGCAAAGATTCACCAGCTAATGAAAGTGAACAGCAACCTGAGTGATGAACTGAGGCTGATGCAGAAAAAGGTACCTTCAGAGCACTCTCACCAGGGCACAAACACAGACCCCTTATAGCTGCAGGGCGTCTGGGAAATCGCAGGGGGCACAGCAGTGCACCATAACGCCGTTCCTGTAATGCTGTGAATTAGCTCTATCTTTGTAAAGGGGATACCCTGTAAAATGGGTAAAGTGTGTAAATACGCTTGAAACACAAGCATCAGATGTGTTTTATCATCTATTTCAGTACACTGCATTCAACAGAAACTTAATTTTAGCGAGTGACCTTCTCCCTGGTATTACAGTACTTTCATTTTTAAATGATCAGATGTCCTCTGTCTCCCCAGTCTCTGAAACCATTGAGAAAGGTTACAGTATAATGTGGTAAGGAGTACCTCAGTGGTTGGAGTGCTGACCTCTTGTGTGGAACATTATAGAAACATTCAGCTTAAAACCGTGCTGGAGAATGTGAAAAATGTAAATATGGATCTCGAGTCTTCCAAAGCTGTGGCATTGGTGTTGATTGCAATTTACATTCCTTACGCTGTACAAAGAAAAGTAAAATCAACCCCTGTTAGTCGAACTGGAGAGCTGATGAAAAAGTAATGAGTTTCTGATGCATGTGTTGTTACTTGGGAGACTTCAACCTGGACAGGAGTGGGTCACTTGATCAGGTACACAATAGCCTTGAGACAGGAGTGAGAGCTGAAATTACAGTGCAGAGGGGGGACTAATGAGGTGTAATAGAAGATGGAGAAACCAGAAAAGAAACCAGTCCTTTGTGCTTAATCGTGTAAAGCAGGGATCAAATTGTTATCCTGAGTTGTAAAATATAACCGGGAGAAGTTCAAATTTGAATGAATTGGACACAATGTGGAGACAGACTTTTTTTTTTTTTTTTTTAAAAGATGTCGCATTGCCATTCAGTCTTTTTGTTAAATCTCAGGTTGCAAATGGGCTGACAGCCTGTCACCACCCTGGCTGTTGTTTTAGCAGTCACGGTTCAGTGCAATTGTCAAACCTCTTTATTAGAATTCAGATTGAAATAAATTAGTATTTGAAATAAGGTGCTGTTACAAACATGGAAACACCTTTATTTATTATTACTAAGAGCAGCAAGGTAGTTAGACATTAAACATAAGCACCAGAAGTAAAATGTATGTTATTCTTGACGCCTAGAATAGTTCTAGCATATGAAAAACTTTTATAATTTGATGCCTGATATTGCATCAGGATAGTTCAGTAGAGGCAACCTCCTGTTTCTGCTAGGCCAACCTAAAGTTTGGTTAAAGTCTGGTCGAAGTGTTGGTTGGTCTACAAGAACCAGAAATAGAGATGCTTAGCATCTAATTTAGACCTTGCTGCACCCAACTATTGCATTCGATTGTAAGACTGTTCTCCCGCATTGTGGTTTGTACACCTTTAACTAGGCATTCATGTTTTGCTCTGGTTAACTTGATATAAGGAGAATCTAGCTGCGCTCTGTGAAGCTGTGTGGGCTGGCATTGTGTGAACTTACAGCTGATTCTATATACAATGATATTGCCTTAGATAATAATATTATTAAACCCTTCCTGCTGAACATGATCAAATGCAGGCAAGGTAATTTGAGTATTTTACATTTAAGTGTTATTTGCAGAAACATTTATAGTCTTTGCTTAAACCATTTTTCTGAATGTCCAAAATAGCTATTTTTCTAAAAGCTTCCATTTCTAATTTGATTGCCTCGGCTTCTATTGATCAACGCCTTTTTGCAGAGTTACAGGGATCCAGTTATACCAGGCTTGCTCAATCACTTTGAGTGCTCAATCACATAACTGGGTGCTACATGCTGTATTCTTTGCCTGCTTGCTTCAGTTGCTGTGTCTTGTTTTTCTGCTAAGCATGTTTTTAGGTTTAACTTCTTCATCAGTTATATCACTCGAGTTGTAAAATTTAAATCAGAATGAATACAGGAAAGTTAGTGCAATGCTAAATTACTTTCCATTAAACGGTGCAAGAATGGATTTTCAAACTTAAACTCTCAATCAGACTAGCAACACCATCAAATTAAATATGGCTTATCTGGGGTAGAATTACACAAAAGGAAGGAGGTTGCAAGTCTCTAGAAATGTAAACGATAACCTTCCAGATTGGAATCTGCATCTTCAGACTCCATAGTAAAAAGGATATTTTCCTGTACCTTCTACTACAGCACACACACACAAGTAGAAGAGACAGGTGTGCTAAATGCCATTGAATAGCACATAACATGTATTTAAGAAAAACTTATTATTTGTGAATAATCTTGGCATTATGTATTGGTTTATAACAGTAATGCATGAAGACTACATTTTGTGTGTCTGCTTCAAGAAGTTCTTTTAAAAAGCTTAGGGATTTTGGTTCAGAAATTGTTTATACAAGCCCAGCTTGTAAAGTGGATAGTCATTTTAAGGATTACATTATAGAGGGTTTTAACAGTGTAGAGCAAATAACAGGTAGGTAGTGGATTCACCTCAGATGATTTGAATAGGAAGAGAGGTGTTATTCTTTTACCATATCATACCCTGCATATTGGGTAAAGTCTTGATATGTAACCTTCCTAGTCACAGAACAGGAACCACACATAACCAAAAAAAGTCTCTCGTGAGGAAAGACCGACAAATGCATTTCTTACTCTAAAGAAACACATCAATCCCCATGAATCTCTAATCTAAAAAAAGAAAGTAAAAGCTTGCTGCAAAAGCACCTTTTTAGCCTATTGCTAAACGTCTCTTCCAGCTGCAAACACTGCAAAGCGAGAACACTGCTCTCAGGCGGCAGGTTACAGCCAATATCTATCAGGTCCCGACTGGTTCAGAATACCCAGACCCCTCCAGCCCTTCATCCCTGAAGCGGCGTCCGTCTGCAAGAGGCAGCCGGCCCATGTCTATGTATGAGACTGGCTCTGGTCAGAAGCCCTATCTCCCAAAGGGAGAGGTCACCTACCCAGAAGAGGGTGTAGCCAGACTGCAGCCTTTCCCACCACATGTAAGTAGAACTGCAAGTAGCTTTTGCTATTCTTTTCTCTTCAACTGGTTTTGTTTTTATTTTTTTTTTTTTTTGCAGCTTTCTGATTGTTCTAATCTCCCAAAGTTATGCTTCTTTCCATTTCAAAAGCAACTGTAGCTGGGCAATATCGGTCAAAAACAAAAAAAAAAAAAAAAAAAAAAAAAAAGTGACAAGCTGTTAAGATCACACATTGGTCCCAGTGCACAGTTTCAGTGCCTGAATCAGGGCCTAGACCTCTAAACTGGGGGAGGTGGACAACTTGGTCATATATAAGGGATCATTAAATAATTATGCAACTCTTACATGAAGTAATGGCCGGCCAGTCAATTCCTGTATTGAACTAAATAAGCACTGCTCTTGTCTGTGCAATTTGATATTATCATATCATGCATATATTGATTTAAAAAAAAATTAGACAAAAGAAATAGGATGGGTTGGCAGACAGGGAAGCCGATACTTTAGACCTATGGGTGAGGATAATAATGGGGTTCAAATGATCCATTTAGTTTGATCAAGTCTGTTTTAAATATTACTACTGATATTTATATCATGTTTATGTGCACCCTTTTTTGAGCAGACTTGTCTGGATTTCTGAGATTTTTAAACTGCTTGTGTTTTTTTGTGATTGTTATAGAAAGAACCTTTTATCTTGTGAAAATATGATGATCTTGGAGTTTTGTATCTGATAATTATTTAAGTATTTCTGCTTTTCTATAAATAACATTTAGCTAGCTATGTACTACAACACTGAAATTAGTATTAAACATTTTAAAAAATATGTAATTGTTTTGTCATTTTTCTGTTTTCGTTTCTCCCCGTTGCCAGTAACATTTAACACCTAGGATCTATTCAAACAATCTGTTTTGCATTTTGGTTTTTAACAGACCCAAACTGTTTTTCATTTCTTGTTGTCTTGGTGTTTCTTGAGAAGAAACACCAAGACGTGTGTTTTGTGTTTTAATCGGTATGCCAAGATCTCCTTCAGTATTTAAATAAAGAAAACAAAAATGTGTTTGGCTGTGTGTCCTCAGTTCCACAGCAAATAGTTTGTATTACTGTGCATCCACAGTGTTCTGAAGTTTCTCATGTTAGATTGTGAGATTCCTCAGGAGATGAAAGGAAACGGGTTGCTTCCAGGCAGCATGTTGATGTGCCATCGGGAGTTTCATGACAATATTCCTAATATCAGAAATAAAAATCCAGATGCACAAAGAACATTTTGAAATACTGTAAAATCAAACCAAAATAAATAAATAAGCAAACAAAAGCTTGGCATGCTGTATCTGTCTTTCACATATTGTTGGTTTTGGCTTTGATATGCTTTCCTAATTGTATTAATTTGTTGGGTTTTTTTGTCTTGGTGGTTGTGTTGGTTTGTTGTGTGTGTCTTTGTTTTTTTGCCCGAGTTTTCTTTTTTTTCCCCCCTTCCAGATTGGGAGGAGTGCTTTCGTGACCTCCTCTTCATCTCTCCCTTCCTTCCCTTCCACGCTCTCCTGGTCGCGGGATGAGAATGCACGAAGGGTTAAGTACCTCCTCAGTTGGTCTGTGCCCCGGAGGAAGCGGCGATCTCCCCGAAAGCCCCTAGCCTCCATCCCCACCATTCCTCCTCATACTCCCCTCCTGTCCCGCTGCATGATTCATCTCTCCACCTTATTGGCTCTTCTGATATGTACCTCCACCTCCTGTCCTTTTTCCTATGCCGCCTTGTTTTTCTTTTTTGTTTAACCTCACATACTCAGAATGTCGCACAGTGAGCACATTTTTTTTTCCCTATGCTGGTGTGCTGTCAAAAACTCGTTCATTTTTTTTTTTCTTTTGTAGAGTATGTGAGCCATTAAGATACTGGTTAGCAATGTGAGTATTCATTTCAGGGCAAGGGTTAAGGAATTTAAGCTTAGGTAAAATTCTGAGTGTGACATCAGGGATGCTCTCTTGTTATTCTGTCATGCATGATGTGGGATCTTTACAGGAGGAACAACTATTTTAAAACCCTCTTCACCCCAACATAGGCTTGGTGTTAGAGAAACATATCTGAAAACCAAAATGCCATTCATGAGATTTTGACAGTACACTTGCAGTAACTGCACACTATTCCTAACAGCAGAGCACTGTACTAAAAGCATTGTTAACCCTATCCTAGGTAATGCAGGCTGGCTCCTGGTTTAGAAGCAGTGCATTACAGAAGTGAGGAGTACCTTTTTGTATATACCTTTCTGTATTGTTTTTTCCTTTCAATTTACAGGATTCAGTCAGTCAAAACTGTATATTCAAGCACAGAGCTTTTCTGAAAATTAATTGGTCACAAACCTTATCTATACTTTGAGAGGAATATGATCCCAAATATAACCTTGTAACAAGTTTTTTGATCTCCAGATTTATTACTATTATTAATAATAATAATAATAATAATTGACATTGTTGGTATTAATTTGGCTTCTACTTTCTGAAGTAGGATTTGTTATGAGTCATAACTCTTTTCAAAGCCAGCACCAGCTATGAGTAATTATGCATAATTAACCAAACTGCTTCCTATGAGCAAAATTCTAACCTACAGGCTCCATCAAGCATGTTCACTCTGCAGTAACAGTGGCACTTAAACAGCTGGTCAGGTAAAACAAGAGCGCCTTTCTATTCATTACTGGAATGAGGATTTTCTCTTGCCACGAAAGATGATGATGAAAACATAATGTTAAAAAATCGGATGTTTGAGGTGACACAAAATAGCCAGTTGTTGCCATGAGAATCACGTGGCCACTGAATAACCTTTGTGGCCTCTTGACCATCAAATATGAAGAGGATTGTTTCCCACTTGGGTGGGGAACAAGGGTATGTATGTGGTTTTAATGGACTGCTTTTTGTGCTCAATTTAAATATGTCAATTCTGTACAGCATTATGTGTGTCTATTGGAGGGGGTTATCTTGAATTTAAATGGCTGTGTGGCAATGTTGGTAACAACAGTATATTTAGTGCAGGTTTGGAACACGGGTGTTCTAAACTCTAGTTTACTCAGTTTAACATTGATCTGTTCCAAGATTAATCTTAGTCTTGAAATCATTCACCCTGATAGGAAAAACATCTCATCCTCCAGTATTTATAGAGACAATATTGTTATGTGCAGCATAACAGTGTTTTTAGTATTGTTTTCAGTATGTTCTGATTGAGCATTATATACTGGCATTGCTCTTAAACACAGGAGTTCAAATATTTGAGTATGCTTTCCAGAAACAAAAAGGGGCTTAATGAAGCTCCAGATCATTAAACTAATTATACATTTATGGTGATGTAGCTGATCTGTCGTCGGGCCACAGACAACACATTGATCATTAGAAGTAATGGAACATATATTTGAACCCTGGGTTTGTGACCTCACAGGACTAACACTGGCGTTTGAAATGACTAAATCACAATCAATTTAATTTCTGGCTTAAAGGTCGGTTTGCTTGTTTCATGCAAAGTCACTTGATGTTGTGTGTTGTTTTGTATTTTAATTAGGGATATACTTTATTTGCACCAGCATAGTGTGTATTGTTGATTTCAGTGGAACATTTCCCTTGCAGCATTTAAGGTGTTGAACTCCAAGGCAACACCTTTTGAAATGAAGATTTGTCATTTGGGTATTGCCAGGATATGTTTGAACATGGAACTTTGCATTGAAACAGGAAAACTAGCCCCCTGTCTTTAGCAGCTGTTCTGTTCAACTCTATTGGCTGTGCTGTGCATTAAGCTTTTGAAAGTTATAGTAGGCACTCCCTGTTACTGTGTTTCTGATTGTTTTAGGCCTCTAAACTGGAAAAGCAAAGCAGCATGCCGGACAGCGATTATGACAACACACCCAATGACTCTGAACTGGATGATACAGGGCAAGTGTTAAACTTCGTTATATTTGCCTTATGTATTGCACTGTATGTTTTTGTTATTTTTTGTATATTTGGCTGCATTTAAAATAAAATAAAAAAAAAAAAAAAAAAAACAAACACTGCATGATTGCTCCAGTATCAACGGTTCTGCTTAAGAGTCTTCCTTTTCCCAAATTACAATTCCTGTGCTATATAGAACTAGGATCTTCTGGTGGTCAGTGCCAGTGTTTCATGGTGGGTTGTGTTTCTTACAGATGCAATCGAAAGGGCAAGCTGAGAACTAGCGGGTGGCATGGAGGGGGATCCATCCCTGAGCTGGATCAGGACCTGGAAGCAGAGCCTGACTCCACCCTGCCCAGTACAGAGGATGTCATCCGTAAAACAGAGCAGATAACCAAGAACATTCAAGAGCTGCTGCGAGCCGCACAAGAGGACAAACATGAGAGGTAGGGGCGAGGGGCTGGGGGAGAGGGTAAGGTGGGACGAAGGATGGATTTCCTCTAACCGGTAAATGCTTTCTTTACTGCTGCCCACAAAGGCTTTGCTGCTGTTCCTTGTGCAATTGTGTTTCCTCAGTTACAGCGTAAAAGTGGAATATTGTCGAAGGTCACTTAATAAACCATTCTGGTTGTAAAAAGTGCCATTTGTTGTAGTTGAAAGCACTGTTTAGAGTTAATCTGAGCTGGTACATTTCTCATTGCCCCATCTTCCTCTTTTTGTGTTTTTCTAAATCTTTCTAAAAAAATATTACGATTAAGATTTATTTTCCTATATATATATATTTTTGTTTTGCCTTCTCCATCTCTATGATTTCACTTTTTCTGTTTCTGTTTCCTTCTCTTTCTTCTACTCGTTTTTTTTTTTTCCTTTTCATTTTCTGGTTCCTGTCCTCTGTTCTAAGCAGACCTAATGAACGCGAGAGCCTGCGAAAGCTCAGGCACAGTCTCGGCTGTTTCAGTACCCTGGTTCCATGGGCCGACAAAACTCCTTCCCTGCATTCTCTCAGCCTGCACCAGCCCAACCCTGCCTCCTGGTATTCCGGCTTCTGTCCCTGCCTCCCAGGCACAGTCTCTCCTCTCTCTCACTACATTGTGCAGCAGGGCTTATACATGAAAGGCTTGCGTTAAATTGTATTGATTGTTCATGGCATGCTTTAAATAGTAGAAACGACCCGTGTGTGAATTGATAACTCCGCAATTAACAGGCATGCATTTTTATGTATTGGTATTTGAACTTTCTTTTGGATAAAGTAATGATGGGTTATAGCAAAAAGATTTGAAATGATTGCCTTTCATGTGTATCCACTGTGACTCTTTTTTTCTGTTATTTTTACCCACCGACTCCTTGAATATGTGTGCCATGCTCCTCTATAGATGGATCTTTGTAGAAAAAAACTATCCAAAACATGAAGTACTCCTACAAGGCGTAGCCCAGGGGGTGTAATGCTTGAAGTCTGTGCTGTTGTTTTATGAATGATCTCTTCAGGCACCCTGTGCATGATAACCCAATGACCCTGCCCATGCAAGAATACCTTTATATTAATAAGAGGAACATAATGGAATAATGAAAACAAGATTGTGCTCTGAAGTAAAGTGATCAGAACTACTTTTTAAAATGTCTTGATTTGTGTGTCCTGTCATTTTTCAAACATTAACCAATATTGGGTGCATGTTATAATCTTTCTTAAGCTGTTGTCTCATTGTTATTAATGTTGTTTTCCCTCTATAGTTTTATACCATGTTCAGAAAGAATACACATCGCTGTAACCGAAATGGCTGCCCTCTTTCCCAAGGTGAGTTGCAGGTTTTGTTGGGTTTTTTTCCTCCACATTTTTATGTTCTTCCTTTTTGATTAAAAATGCTGCTTTCTAGTGGTATCAAAGTAACTTTGCATAACCTGCTAATCAACAAGTAAATATTCTGCAATGGGAATAACCATTAACACATTACCTGTTGGTATGCCATCACAATTTATAAAATGTCAGTTTATGCTGCCTATAGTGACAACACAGCACAAGGGTTAAACAGTTATTTTCTTTTGTCCTGTTTGCAGAAGCCGCGGTCGGAGATGGTCCGAGCCTCACTCAGGCTGCTGACTTCAAGTGCTTATCGTTTGCAGTCAGAGTGCAGGAAGACCCTGCCTGTGGAGAGCAGTCCAGACGCCGACATGCAGCTGGTCACCCAGCAGGTCATCCAGTCTGCCTATGACATCGCCAAGGCAGCCAAGCAACTGGTCACCATCACCACCAAAGAGAACAGCAACTGACACCAGCAGGGGGAGGGGTGCCTGTTAAGTTCCTTTATCACTTGGTTAAGATTTTATTAATTTTCATTTAAATAAATATAATAAATAACAAATGGAGACATTTTAATTTTTTTTTACAGGTTTCTATCAGTATTATTATTATTACTGTTATTATTATTATTATTATTATTATTATTATTTATTTGCATTTTGTTTTTTTTTAATAATAATAATAATAATAACAATAAAAACCTTCCTAGAAAACTTAGCCAGATTCCTTACCAGGGCAATACCTGTGTTTCCATTTTGGAGTTTCTATGTTCAACACTTGCTACCATTTACCAGCATTCAAAACAGCCTTTTAATGGATTTAACAACATGGAAACAAGGAACTAAAAAAAGTCTGAAGCGGATCTGATTCAATCGTGTAATTAATTGAAGGGACAGTAAATAAAACAAAAAGGGAATTAACCAAGAACGGTTACTGCCTTGGGACAAATAAGCTTTTATAAGAACATTTTCAGTGATTTTGAATTTATTTAATTTAGTCTAGGTTTTGAACCCTGATCACCTTTACCTTTGAGCTGATCTAATGCATTTGATTCAACTGATAACACCTCAGCTCAAAAGTATACAGTGTAGGTTTGAAAATGAGCCAGTTTACTATAAAATGCAGCACCCCCTAGAGGTTGCACCAGTACTAGAAGTCAGCCCTTCGGAAGATTGCTGCTGTGGAGAGAATCCATGATCAACCCTTGGTGCCAATCAGAAAGCTGCTTTCCCAGGCACTGACATCACTGTATTCTAATTCACAGGTATTGTTTGATTCTGACCTGATTTCACTGGTTTGTATTCTGTCAAGAACTGTGAAACTAAAAGCCATACCCCAGTTGTATTACAGCACTGATATACCTCATGCGTACCACCTTGGGAGCTAAACCACAAATGACTGTTTCTCGGGTCCCCGCCTTCTTTAAAATAAACCATGCTGTCTGATTGCAGGTTTGATAAGATTTGTTCTGTATCATTTGAGCAACTGAATTCCATCTCTGTCACTATCTGCCTCTTTTGTACTCTCACCTATAGAAGAAATGAGACTTTATGCATGACAACTCCAGGCTATGACATTTACCTGATACCATAAGAGAGCTTAATTATTTGAATTTCCATCCTACAGGGTTTATCTTTTTTTTATTTATTTCCCATAAAATACTTTTTTAAATGCACTTACTACTACAGTAGAAGTAGCTCATGTATCTATTTGACATATTAACCAAAAAACTGGTTACTTGGTTACCATCTGTCAATTAAAATCAGAAATAGCAATAGCTTCATGTGTTATTTTAATATAATTTGCTTCTTTCCATTTAGTTTTTTATATTGTTGTCAATTTATTATTCAGAGCTATGTTGTTCCAATGTTGCGTTTTATTAATTTCCCTCCTGTATCTGTTTCAAGTAAGTTTTCAGCTCAATTCACTGGTTCTGTGGACTGGTAAATTCTCAGGCATTTCATGTGATGTTGTGATCTATGGCTCCATCTGTTCTATAGTATAGTACGCTTTAGTTTCCAGGCACAAATGTGCTAAGTGTCTGTGTGAAAGGCCAAGTGCCACCGATGACACTGTGTACCTGATCATCTTTACCCAGTCACTTACGTGGTATTTGTCTTGTTTGTTTGGTGCCATACTATACACAGCATTTTGCTGTTGTGTGCCAAGATCCTTTCTGCAGCCAGGTTACTTCAATATCAGATGTCTTTTTGTTGCTGCTAGAATTTGTCCTGTAAGTAGCAGGTAGCAAGAGAGACCCCCATAAAACTAATGATCTAAAGCAGGTGCATACCCTCAATTCTCAGTATTATACTTGAAACTCAACAGTTGTTTGTTAAGTGTCTTGTCGTCTACAATGCAATGTGGGCAGGTCTTCGTGTATGTTACAGCCATTGGATAAACTCGCCTTTCTTTTATAAAATTGTATTTATAACTGACCTGATGTTTTGATGTTTTTAACCTTTATTGTATAAACTTGTTTACTGTAAAATGATTATCTGCTTTTTATGTGTTATAATATTGTTTTGTTTTTCTTGCCTGCTAATTATGTAATAAACCAGGCTTTAAGTTATCGTTCTTTGTCATTACTAACGCAGGACCCCATTACACGCATGGTGCTGGGGTGAATTTAGAAGGATCCATTAGACAGAAGTCTTGGGCCTGCCAGTAGTCTGGTTTTTGATGGAATGGCCCAAATATAGTTACTGTAATATTTTTTCCTTTTTTAGCACACAACTAAATTGAGCAAAATTAGTTGTAACAGAAAAACACTGACATACTTGCTATATAAAACTTTTTTTTATTTGTTAGAAAATAACACCATACTACAACGATCTTGAAGCTATTTAAAAAAATACATACTTTGAGAATACAGTTATTGTTAAACAAGACTGTAACAATCACTTAAAGATCTTGCTGGAGTGGAGAAATAATATCTTCGGGTGACGGGCTGCTATATTTTCAATGACAGCTTCACATGGTATCAAATGCTATAGCTAAACAAGTCCAGCTTCTTTCTAAAGCAGCAACTTGTCATCCTGCTAGGAGATGGGCAGGTTCAGCAACTTACTGATTAATGTAGCGTCCAAATTATTCCAATACCGCACAGCGTCTCCATGAGCCATGCTCTAGCTGGAGCAGGCACGGGTTGTTCCTTAAATACCATGCTGATACGGCACTAGATGCAGTTACACTTCACCTAAATAAAACACCATTTCCAAATCGCTGTATAGACATAAAATTATCAGAAATAAAAGACCCACTCACTTCATATCAGTTCATCATGTGTTTAGTACCCGATTTCGTTATTTCCAAAGCCAAACTCCTGAGAAGCAGCAGGTTGATATCAGTATTACACCTTTCAAATTGTAATTATTTATATACATATTAATGCTACCTAAAAATGACTAGTTTTTGAGAATTTAACGCCAAACACATTTTAAAATTTTAAAGCTTTATCACATACAAATCAAGCTTTACTATCTACATTCATCAGCCTTCTCCTTCACATCCTGGATTCGTACTGCTCAGCTCATTTTGCCCTCATGTCCATGCTGTTCTTCGGCGATTGTTAACCTGAAACAAACGGATGACTGTTATTATCAAATACCATTCCATCACCAACTGCACCCTTAGACCTTTTACAGATGCCAGATTTGTTTGTATCATTCTAACTGAGCAAGACTTCAGATAAGTTTCAATTAGAATTAATGGAAATTTAGCAGCTATAAAAAAAGTGAAATAAATGCAGCCCAGCTCTGTGCAGTCTGTTTCAGCGATCCCTACCTTCTCCTGGTATCCACGCTGGGTTATCCTCTCTGCCTCCTGTTTCTGCTGCTCCTCGTGGAATCGCTCAGCCTCTCTCTCCTCCTCTTCCTCCTCGACTCTTCTGCGCAGAGCTGCCCACGCCTGCCTCCTCCGTTCTGAAATCTGTTCCCCCAAAAATGAATGTTAAAACACTCAGTCTCACACTCTGCTGCAAGCAACAATAAAACGTCTTCAATCTTCAAAGCATCCTGTATATACCGCTAAACATTTATATGGATTAGCTTGCACAATGTGTTGATGCAGGGATATACACTGGATGTGTTGGAAATCGATGCAAAAGGATTAACAATATAAATGTGAACAATATGGGCCATCTCAACAGGAGTATCCAATGTAAAATGATCCAGGGTCGTTCCCCCACCCCCTCCGAGAGTGCACCTGTGCAGCGAGCTCTTGTTTGCGAGCCGTCCTCAGCTCTCCCTCCTCCTCTCTCTCGCGGTGTGTCTTCTGCTTTTCCAATTCCAGCTCTTTGATCAGCTCCTCCCGCCGCTGGAGAGACTCTTCTTGGGCATGGCGATTCTCATTCATCTGCTGTTCAAGTTGTTGCTGCCTTCCCAGGAGCACCTGCAGAGAGACCTCCAACCTTAGTGTATGCTTCACAGAACTACACCGCAATTTAATGAACTACTGCACATACGCAAGGACACTTCAAATCTATTTCAACATTTTAATGACCCAACTATTTTAGGGTTAAAAGCATGGAGTGAATCAGTATTTTTTTTTTTTACAGTGTATCATTTAACATTACGATTGGCAAAAAGGCTGTTGATTTACTTGTGTGATTGCTTTATTTTTTTACGACCGCTCTTGGTGGTAAAGCATTAACTGTTTCTAACCTAAAATAAATATCAGAACTTAAATATCAGAATTACTTTACGAGCATTATGATCAGTAGATTGAAAAAGCACTTACCTCCTGCATGAGCCGCTCCCTGGCCATGAAACAATGAAGAACTTAATATTAAGAACTTATTTTCCAATTTATAGTGTTGACCCAGCTAAAGTCCAACAAAAGCTGAAAGAATGAAAAGGTACCCAACCAACTGCGGCATATTAAAACCAAATGTTATACTGCAGAATAGCCGTATTAACAGAGTTAGGCAATTTTAGTTTGAGACAGCTTAGGACTTCCGTAATACTGAAAGTTGTGTTAACCTGTAGATGGTATCGAACTCTGCCTCCCTCTCCCTCTCCAGCTGCAGCTGCTCCTCGATCACTTCCTTCATCCAGGCTGCATCGGCGATGGCTCGCTCCCTGTGCGCGCTGTTCAGCTGCTGCTCCACCCCCTCCTGCTCCAGCAGAGCCTCCAGGATTCGCCGGTCTGCCTCCTGAGCACAGACGGAAATCACATTCACAAACCACACCAGCCTGCTGCTCCTCTACACACCCAACCCAACAGTCTTACAGTAAAAACAAAAGATAAAGAGATATATAGACAGATAGACAACTTTTCTGTAAAACTGTGCAAACTTCGTCAGCCTGGCAGTCAGGCTTTCCATCTTGTCTAGAATTTAAACTGAACCACTCCACTTACCAGCTCCTGCTGGATCTGTTGTGCTCGTCTCCGCAGCTGGGCTCGGTACTGACGGGTCAAAAACCGTCTAGAAGATAAACATAATAATAAAGAAATGTGTACAGACTAACCCTTACCTATCCATATCATCTAGTTTATAACTTTAGAACATCTGGTTTCTCAATGAATTACATTTTTTCACAAGCAGGTCTCTTTCTTCCATCCTTTCCTTTCTCATTGATCCTTCTCCCTGTGCTCCTCCCTCCATCCTTCTGTCTCATCCCTCTGCCCGTCTCCCTCTCCCATTTATCCTGCCCTCCCTTATTCCCCTCTTGCCATACCCCAGCTCAGATTTCTTCCTCCACTCGTCCAGCTTCTTCCTCTCCTCCTCCAGCTCTTCCATCTCCCAGCGCTGCTGTAGCAGAGTCTCCTGCTCCTTCCTCAGCTTCTCTGTCTGAAAGCACAGCCACCTCCTGCATCAGTACACGAACCCTCAGACTTCCACTCATTTAATACAGTAAAATACTTTATACATATGGGGGTGCATTGAATTTTTCCCCTCTGAGACTTTAAATGATAATTGTCCTACATCAGACAACAATACAAATGCAATGAAGAAGTATTTAACAAGTCCAAAACAATAACTGGTGAAAAGGTGGCTCCGAGGCCTGGAGTGGAGGACCAGTGCGAACCTCCAGCTCCCGCAGTTTCAACTCTTCCATCTGCTGCTGGAGTATCTCAACTCTCTCCTTCTCCTCCTGCTTCCTCCTCTCCTCATCCTGCTCCATTCTCTCCATTGCTTCCTTCCGAGCCCTTTCGTACTCATTCTCAAATCTTCTCTTCTCCTCCTGAGCCTTTTCCTCCCTCTGGGAAATAAAAGCAGTGTTGTAAACCACCCTAACTGATACCTGAGACTGATACTATTTCTGAACCAACTGCAGAATACATATGCAAAGTTTACAATCCTGGTTTTCTTTGCTAGAATGCCAGTGATCTTTATTAATGAAGTTAAACTGCAACACTACAGAAGTGGGTATCCTCTCTTGACACCTAACACACAGTTTGAGAAATGTTATCATACTAGCATACACTCGACTTCTGATACATGACAGCCCCTAAATGAAAAGCTACCGCACAGCCTGGGTATCACAGGGAGCTTGCGTTCAGTTGTGAAACATGGGATCAGATGTGTGAAAAGAGCATGAGCCCAGCCACCTTAGCTAGGCATTGATTGGTGTGACCAAAAGTCACATTTACCTCATAGCCTTTGGACGTTTATACATTTTTGAGGGATAAATTGTTCATGCCTGCTTCTTTTCAGTGATCTGGGATCCTCACTTGCTCACCACATGGTTTTTGTGTAAGGAAGATTCAACCTGCAAAGTGAATTCACACAGGTGTTAGCTCTGGAAGAGGAATACAGTAATGTTTTGAAGGAGAGGTTGGCTGTTCTTCCTCTATGCAAATCTAAAAAGACGGTCAACAAATGTGACTGAAGAGTTCCAGTAACAGTGACTTAGCTCTTTAATTTAGAAAACTCAAAGCAATCCCCTCAAATGAAAGACACAGCTCTGTGGGGGAAGGACACAATCCTGAGGTCAGGTTTACATTTAGTCATGGAACAATGACATCAGCAGACTTTCGTTTCAGGATCAGACAGTACTGGAGTAATAATTTTAACAGTATGTGATTCTATACACCCCCATTCTAAATATCAAGACTGCGCAGACACCAATGTAGACGACAATATTGAAATATCCTGCAGAGGATAACATTCAGAACATACGTCCACTGTATACGTGCAGAACTCGGTAAAGCAGTTTTACTGCTTGCAGTACCTGCCGTAGCTCTGGATTATTCTTTTTCCAGTGCTCCTGCAGCAACTCTTCAGCGAACTGTGAACAGAAATAAAATATTTTGCCACTATGCATCACTGTACCACACTGGTCCTAAGTTATTTCTTGCAATTTAACAACTAACTGTAATTAACTAACTGTGCTGTACATACAGTATTTATTAGAATTAATTAGTTTTAGTGCAGTATTAATTACAATTCTGCTGTGACTGCATCACGCCGCTTCGAGCCTGTAATGCATCTGAAACGTCAGAAATGTAAGTGCATGAGCAAGTGCAGTGGTAACCACGCTATCATTTAACACCTTAAGTATTGAACACCTCTTTGATGGATCAGGCTTCATCATTTTACTTCTTGATGTTTTAATTGTCAGATATCTACAACACTGTGTTTTTTTGGATACAGACTGTATGTGATCACAGTCCTGAAGCTGTAAAGAGAAGCCAGACAGACACCTGCTTAACAGCAGTGTCCTTACCCTCTTCCTGCGCTCTTCCTTGGCTGATTTCAGCCCTTCCTTCCTCTCCTCCAGCTCTTTGACCAGGCTGTCCCTGTTGGGGGCGCTCTCTTGGCGCTCTGCTTCCAGCAGGTCACGCTCTTCCTGGAGGAGGGACCGGACTCTGCCTCTTCTCCTCCTTCAGCCTATCCCGGTGGTACGCAGACATGCTGACAACAGAGACAGGGGGTTGTATTACAATAGTTACAAAACAGTTACATTTATTTTTTTAATAATATGTAAAATAAGATTGATGGTTCCTGCTTTTTTTTTATTACAGTCCTCCAGGAAACATGTCTGACTTTTAAGTTGCTCTGCTATTTTAGTTAAATTTATATTCAGATCAATTGAGGAGTTTTTCTTGTCTTTCATCCCGTTTTTCATTGAGGGAAATGTAAGGAATCCTTTTAAGGTCAGGCATTGCTAGATGTCCGTCAGTGTGAATGAGGAACTGTTTGTGCAGTTGTTAATAGCAGCCAAACACAAAACGCTTGGCAAATTTCTCAGGTGTAAACTTGTAAGCTGTGTGATAAGCTGAAAATGACATATATGTTTTAAGCTTAACTTAAAAGGTCTGCACTGTTTATAAGAGCCAACAGCAAGTGGTAGTATCACAGTGCACCCATATACAGCTGTGGCCAAAAGTTTTGCGTTACCTAGAATTTTAAGATTGAGACATAATTAAAAAAAAAAAAAAAAAAAAAAAATTATATATATATATATATTAACACCATTTAATAAAATAAACTACAAAATTATATCTCACAAGCCTACCGGAAGCCATAATAGTAGTACAGTAGTTCATGTTAGATTTCGAAATGTCACATTTTTCGTCTGTTTTTCATTAAGTCTATGAAAAACTACAACGCGGTATGCAATTCAATATGTTAAAGTAGCACTATTCAGCAGGTTTCATTCGACTTAATTGAAGCAACGTTTTTTTTTTTTTGTTTTAAACCTGTAGAGTAATGCAAAACTTTTGGCCATGGCTGTACAATGAACATCTGATTTGATTCTGTATGGGCGCTGTGCGAAACGGCTCACCTTTGCTGGTGGGACTCGCTGGAACTCCGCTGCGCCTGCTTGCTGCTGCGCACATCGTGCTGTTTGAAGTACTGCTGGTGCAGCTCCCATTGCTGCCTCCAGAGAGCCTCCTGCTCCCGCTGTCTGACTGTTTGCTGCTCCAGACAGCGAGAACGGACGGACCAGCGTGAAGATAGTGTGGGCAGTGCCATCGCTCCTCGACCTGAGCTCACCGTGTAAGACATTAGCGTTACTGCTGAAGCATCGCTGTGTTGTAACTTTCGAAATCAAGCTGTGGACACGGGCAGACAAGCAGGATTCTCAAATTAAGTACACCAGCGACTAAACTGCAGTATTATTTGTTGCCCACAGTGGGACAGCAGTTTAACACGAGTGCAAGGATGTAAACACTCACGTATTGCTGTTTATTGAGGATTTTTACCGTTGTTTTTGAAACTCTTCCCGGCTCACAGTTCATCAACAACCGTTTTGGTTTTCCATAACAGTTCCTCCAAACAGCTTCCTGTTTTCCCCGGTAACCAGATTAACTTCCTGGTTACAGTACGAGTATTTACAAAGGGCAAAATACTAATTTGTTTAGTTCAGATAATTCACAGAATTCAGATTTTTTATTATTATTTTATTATTATTATTATTATTATTATTATTATTATTATCTATAATAGGGTCAAGGTATGGCCAAGACATTTTTAGCAGATTTTTGTTTTTATTTTTTGTAGTTTCAGTATAACATGGTTTTGCATATGCGGCTGTTTTTTGGGGTTTTTTTCTGTATGGAAAAGATGTTTGAAAAATTAGCAAAAGTGTAGTGAAAGAGTAAAAAAAATAAACAGAAGACCAGGAAACTATTGTAAATCACAAATAATGAATGCATTGCAATGAAACCATGGTTATCACGGTAAAGCACAGTAAAATAACAGAGTACGCACAGGTAAACTACTGTAGAGATTAGTGATTAACATTTAAAAGATTTTATAAATAATGTTTAACAGACCCGTGCATTAAGACACTGTGTCGTTTTGTATCTGTATTATTTCCAAATGATCTATTAAACCTCATTACGATCATTTAGAATAGCAAATGCAGCCGCGGCGTTGACTCGACTCACCAGAGAAAGATTGAACTTGCCATATTCAATGTCATTGCCTGCCCCCTTGCATCAATAATAGATAGCACATGAATGTTTCATGACGGCCAGACAATGTTCGCTAATTGGGCCTTGAGTGTCTAGCCAGATATAAAAACGGGTAAATAAGGTGTAAATACATGAAAATAAATGTTGACCCTTTTAGCATTCATAATTCTGCAATGGGCAACGCTGCATTATTAACCGCTCCCTTTGTTCTGCTCTAGTGCCTTCACTGGCTTGAGCGCTCTGAATTTTAAGAGTATCAACATTTTCAAGACATGTTGTAAAAGCAGGACAGAAAGGTGCTACAGGTGTGATCTCGGGCGTGCTGACATGATGCAGCATGCACTTCAGAGCAACATTATGTACAAGGAGAATTAGAAGCGCTACCGGGCGAATCAGAGGTTTTAAGCTGCTGTTTTGAGATTTTATTTTTAGTCAGCAAAGGTCAATTATTATGTCATATTTCCTGTAAAAGGGGACACTTTACAGTGGTTAACGAACAATGGAAACCTACATCATGCTGTTGCTAGGTAGGTTACAGAAAGACACACTCTTTTTTTTTTTTCATTGGCAGACTATCTCCCACCTCCTTTTTTTTTGATAGGTCGACTGTGTAATCTCGCTGGCTGTGCGGGCCCCGGAGCTGCCAGTAGCTTCAGTGGCTTGCGTCTTGTGCTAGTTGAGAAACTTCGTCGGGAGTTCCGGGTTTGTTTGTTCTGTTTATTTTCTTTTTTAAGTCTGTCAACCATGGCTATTTTGATGGAGCACCAGTTTAAGCAGCTCCCGGCTGACAAGCAAGTGGATACGAGATCGTTCCTGGAGTCGGTGTCTCACATTCCGCCATTCTTTGGTAAGTTTCTTAATGTACCTGCGCGGACCGACTTACCTGCCGAAACCCTGGGTGGCATTTCAATTTTCTGTTAAAGTTTTTGCACATTTTTAATAGTTTTGACAACTTTAAACGTGAAGGTGTTAAGACTTACTGTATTGTTTCCGCGCTATTTTAAAGAATAACGATGCATGCTGTGTGGATGGGATTACCAAGCCGTCTCTAAGACGAGTGCTTAGAATAGAATGCATTGTAGTTTATTAAATCTATCTTCATCTGTTGTTTTACAAAATGTGGAGTTTGAATTTCCCTTGCTTTGTGTCATTTCGTTCAATCCCTAGCACCCCACCGTACAGATCTGTGTCATTTTGCCGTGTTTGCGTGTCTTTTAAAGTTGTTGCAGGGTGTGTGTCATACTTTTCTGTGTGTCAGTTCAGTGTCAATGTCAGACTCTTAGCAAAGCCATTCCAGCTGATGTTTTGTATCTCTGTTGTTTGTCTAATTATATTCGATGTTGTTAATTTCATAAACCCCTGGGGTGGCACTTACTGCAGTCTAATGGGAGAGCTGTTTTCCCTTTCCTGAAAAGATAGCAATGGAAATGTTTAATAAGACTGCTCTGATTTAAGAGATGTTTGAGCCAGGCTGAAATCCACATGCAATGTATCTGCCCCTTCAAATATTCCCCAGGACATACACTGCTGTTGTTTAGTTACTGTGCTTTTAAAGCAAACCCATTACACAACCGATGATCCCACTGAACACTAGTTGTGTTGTTAAGGGAGCTGCAAGCTAAGAGTCTTTCCTTTCTCCTAAAGCTTGTGACTCATTACATAATGCACATTCAGTCAATTAGCCTGACCTTTATCTTTTCTTACCTGCCTGGGTAAGGCACAGTTATTTGCACAATACAAGAATCTGAGTAGAGATTAGTCATTGCATTCTATTAATAAAGATTAATAATAATTAAAAAAATAAGAATACCAAAAATATAATTATTTACTACAGTGGTTCTTTCACATAACATTTAGACATTTTTTAACTTAACATTATGGGTTAAAAAAAAAAAAAAAAAAATAAATATATATATATATATATATAAAATATATATAATACACACACACATATATATATATATATATATATATATATATATATATATATATATATATAATGTGTGTATGTGTGTAATGTGTGTGTGTTTCTTCTAAGGATACCAGCATAGCAAATGATTGGGTGGAAATGGGTTTCCTTCCAGAAGGACTCCACAGAACTTCGGTGCCATTGTGCATGGATGTTTGATGCCTTTTGAGTCTCCTGCCAGCGCTAGTTAATCGCTCTGTGGAGAAACTCAGTGTGAAGAAAGTGTTCCTGGACTCGGCAGCCACGTCTTGAAGAAAGTTAAAGCTATAATGCTTACCTTGGGAGTGTCCTGGGCTGCAGCTAAACATATAGATGATCATTACTTAAGACGCCTGCTTCACTGTCACCTCAGACAATGTGATCGCATTTCTGTCTGGTGATGTTGTACACACCCAGGGTGATCTATTTCATTCTAGACCTTCCATATGTAAAATATCAAGCCGTGGTTTAATGACGTAGCTAACTGCAACTAAACATGCCCTCGCTTTAGGGCTTTTTTTAAAGTTAAATATTAAATCAAGTTTTAATAGTTTTCCCTACCAAACAAGCAACACCAATTCCTTATGCCTGTATTCTACCAGTCTCCAAACCCAGTACTGACCAAAGTGCGATCTGACTAGACTGATGACCAGAACTATGACTACAGCCAGAATTTGAGCTTTGATTTTCGCTGTATATAAAACAGGTTTTGCTTCAGTGTGCTCAAATGCATATTCCCATGATGTCTCCTCATTGCAGATAGTGCCCTGATTTCCTGTACTGTAGCTGGGCTCTATGCTTTACCCCACAAGGCAGCATGTGGCATGAGCCACATTGTTTGTGTTTGTGTCTCCACTTCACATGTAATCAGTAAATAGAATTGTACCAAACAGCGTCTCATACAGTGTTGAATGGGGGTTGAGCGATCATGTCAATTGAATTCAAGTTGTGAGTTGAGCTCACAAAAAGGCATGTGATTTAAGTGGTGGTGGAGTGATCAGACAGATGTAGGTTTGGGTATGATACTTCCATTCAGGGGATTAACATTTTTATAACACGTTATTGCATTTGGAAAAATAAATAATTTCTAGTAACTAATTGTGGTTTAGTTCTCAAGGAGAATGTAAAATATTGCATGATTCAGTGTAACAAGTTGTTGTCGTCTTTAAATTCCAGGTATGTGGTATTGGGTGCTATTTTTTTTTTTTTACAAAGGCCCATTCAACTGATGCTGTACAATAATCTTTTTTTTTTTTTTTTTTTTTTTTTTTTTTTTTAAGGCTGTTATTTTGCTTACTGTTTAAAGAAGTTTGTTAAAGACGGTAATGCCAGCAATGTTTCTCAGCATAGACCTGTTTTTCAGGCTTTCCCACCTGACCCTCCCTTACCAAGTGTCTAAAAGGAAAGGTCTAGCAGTTTCAAGAACTGAGATCCAACAACAAAGTGTAATTGAAATTGGAGAGGAGTGGAAACCCCCAATTAAATATTGAGGTGGTATGTGAAATATCTTCATTATTTTGCAAACTTCATTTCAAAGGGCATTGTTTTTCCACTACAAACTACAGTACATGGTACCTTGTCTCACTTTGGATTGCATTGTGTGTTTGAAATCGATAGGGCAGGCAGGTATACCTGCAATATATTCTGTGATTGATCTGTGAACTGTCCGGGTACAGCCGCTGTGGTCCTGGCTGTTTCCATTAGTGTTACAAATCTGTGTCATAAATTATTTGTGATACCTTCTCATCTAACCCATTAACCAGCCTAAAAAAAAATGTGTCCAGTCAATTAAAGCCACTGAAATATACGGATTACAATCTGGCTTGTAAACCTGACTTTCCACAAATGTAAAAGATCACAGATCTGGAGAAAGTACAATAACATAAAAAAAAAAAACCTGTTGTACAGAAAAAGTCTCACATGATAATGTTTGCTGTGCATCACAAGCTATTGCTCAGATCCCTCAAACCTTTGCACTGGATCATTGTGGTTTGTAGAACTTTGTGTCTAGTGTGGGATTCTTTTTCAAAGAATTGCAACATTCCCTACATGCTGCTGCTTAACCTTTCCCTGTTTTGAATCTTGTGGTTTTTTTGTACAGAAACAATCCTTGGACCGGCAGGGCAGCTGGACAGTACTTGCTTTAGGAAGGAGCTGTGGAATGTTGAGGGGATGTGATGATGGAATTCCATCAGTCCTCTTGTTTGTTTACATGTCTTCCTTCTGCAGACAGATTTGTATAAAACAATGTAGCATTAAGTGTAAATATCCAATATAGCTATCTCCCTTTAATTTAAGCATCCTAATTCCACATCAAATTGGATATCTAAATAGTGTAGAATTACATTTAGTACATGATCTATGCTCACACTTCAATTTGCAGAAGCAATTGTGGGCCATCATGGTTAATCTTTTGTATCAAATTTCTGCGCCAAGCAACAGCAGACCAATTGCATACATAATTTAATTTCCTGCCCTCAATTTACTTTTAGAAAATTGATTAGTACAGTATTGGGTTGCTGTACCCATTCACTGGCATCACAGTCACTTCAGTAAGTTCTTTGTGTTGCATTTTGTGGTAAAGCAGCGTGAAGCCCTTTTAAGAAGTTCTTGGCTCAAAGAAACACATTAGTCTGTCCTCTTCACAATATTAATGTGTTAGTTTTAAGATCCTGGGAGTTGTCTTTTTTGAAAGTTCACTTATAACAAACTGCCTGATACTGTTTATTGTGTGTGAGCTGCTGCCTAATTGAAATTAGATTTGTTGCTACTGCTATTGTGAATTTAGATGTGTTGCATCTTGCAGATAGAAAGAAAGAGGGAGGGTCATGCAGGAGAAAAACGTATCAAATCTACTAGAAAGAGGGCTCAAACATTGAGGAATCCAGAACGTGACATCCTCCAGAAGAACAGTGCAGTGTTAAAATGCATTCATTTAAAAAAAAAGGGAAGAAAGACTTTATTATGTTTGTTGAGAACAAAGAAATGGCTGAGAGAAAGAGAGCATTCAGGACATTTCATTCTTTCTCTGAACAAGGGGGGGTTGCATGGAATCTTTTGTAACCAGAGATGTACTGATCATACAATACTGTACATGCCGTGCTTTCTTTAGTTCTCTTCTGTACAATAAAGAAACCAGAGCTTTCCACCACACAAGGCTACAGTATCCACTGCCCACGACTCTCAGTGCCTCTGTCTAAAGCCAGCACAGTGTCCCCTCACTCTGCTTGAGTTCTGCAGCTGATGCCTTCTGTACACATACTCTCGTCCAAGGAGGTTTCCAGTTGTTAACAGTAATGGGAGTTTCTGATGGTTCCAATACAGCTGAGGTGGAGGGGAGTGAATGTCACCGCTGGTTTGGAATGCTGCTGAGCCTCTCTGACTTGTTTTGCCGTTGGGCACAGTGCCGGTGTGCGGCCATGCTGCACTAGAGATAACAAAAAGGGCAGCCTCATGCCAAGCATTGTGCCCGGAAGCAGCCTTCAATAATGCATGGCGTGGCATTATCCTGACAAATCTGAAGGGAGCAGGTGGTCCAGGATGCTGAAGCAGTTCAGGGCTCAAGGTGAACACACTTGTGGCTTCAGAGTCGGATGCGTTTTGCTCCAGTCCAAAATGTACACATTATTTCTGAAGGGCAATGTAAAGTGTTATTGTTTCATGACTGGTAAGAATTATCATAACTTAAATAAGACAGCGTTTCTAGCCTAAATTGAACCCATGTATAACTTGATTATGCATACTATGCACATTTATGGCCACTCTTACCATAAAGTAATTTCCATGTCTTACATCTGTCTAATACCTCCAGTTATCCCAATAACTTGAGTACATGTGGATGTGTCGGTGGCAGCTAACGCTAGTTTGTCTCATTGCATTTCCTTGTGGGGGATATGTAGGTTACCTTCAGATATTCATGTTTCTTTTCTCCTCAGATTGTCTGGGGTCCGCAGTCTTTTCACCAATCAAGTCGGATATAGTGGGTAACATTACCGTAAGTGATCCTTATTTCTTAAATCATAGTATTTATCTACCAATTATTTCAGAATAAAATGATGATTGGTGTTTTATTTGTTTATTCTTTTATTTTGTCTTGCAGAAAATCAAAGCTGTTTACGACACTAACCCCGCTAAGTTTAAAACTCTGCAGCAGATCCTGGAGGCAGAGAAAGAGATGCACGGAACTCAGTGGCCCAAAGTCGGAGCTACGCTAGCGTTAATGTGGCTGAAAAGGTAAGGATCGGGGGCGGGGGGGTGTGTGATATGGGTTTAAAGGGGGAGCAAATCCATTGCAAAGCAGTCTGGCATTTTCCAGTTTAAATGTAAAGCCTCACACTTGCACACTGAACATTGCATGGTTTCGTGTCATGCACGAGCAGATGTAACCATGTAAGCAAGCGTTTCCTCTCTATGTCCCCAACATGAACATTAAAGAGACCGATTGCAGATCTGTTTGTTTTCTGTGGGTCAGGGGTCTGAAGTTTATCCAGGTCCTGCTGCAGAGCATCGCGGACGGGGAGAGGGACGAGGCCAACCCCAATCTCATCCGGGTCAATGCCACTAAAGCCTACGAATTGGCACTGAAGAAGTACCACGGCTGGCTGGTGCAAAAGATCTTCCACGTAAGTAAAGCCACGGCAAGATAGGACCTCATTTAAAAATGAATTCCTTTTTCCCAGGAACAAGTCGTACATATGTACACACACACACATATATAACATTTCCATTTGAGAACCATTTTCCTATTGGGATAAATTGTAATTTCTTCATGATGACCTACTAGGTCTCTTTCCCAAAAAAAAAAAAAAAAAAAAAAAAAAACAACTTTATACTGACATTTGTTACAAGAAGCCTAGGAATAGCACTGTCAATGTAGATCAGAGTGACCTACTTCTTCATCTTACTGATAACTGTAATGTGCCTCACCCTGTCTGTTGCGTCTCCCATTGCAGGCAGCTCTCTATGCTGCCCCCTACAAGTCTGATTTCCTGAAGGCGCTGTCCAAGGGGCGGGAAGTCAAGGAAGAGGATTGTCTGGAGAAGATCCGCCAGTTTCTCATCAACTTCACACCCACCATCGACGCGATCTACGTGATGTACACCAAAATGAACGCTGAGCTGGACTACAAAGCCTGACCTCTGGTCTCCCACCAGGACACTTGGACCCCCTTTTTGTCTTCATCCTGCCTTCATCTCAAGAGCAATTACGTTGTGTCATTAACTCCTAGACTTTACCCTGTCGCCTCCCAAAGCTCCCTCTTGTGAATGTAAAGGAGATTAGCTGACATCACAGAACGCTGTGTTTCCACCACCAGTGACAGGAATCTAAGGGTCGTCCTGGAGCTGCTGTGGTCTCTGTTTCTGAAGGTCTCAGACTGGTTTCTTGCATTAGAAAGAAGAAAACAAATGCATCATGCCTATAGGCAGCTCTAGCTGGAAGAGAGTGGAGGTTGTAGTTTTATGCAGTGTTGTGTGCCTTACTTAATTCAAAGTGTCGTCTGCTTAAAATAACAAAAAAAAAAACACAAAAAAAACCCTCTCTGAATCCAGGAGGCCCTATGTGCATATTTGGGCTTTTTTTCAGTTACAAAAGCATTGCTTTTATGTATACTTAGTCAGTCTGCATTAACTAGAAATTGGACTTAAGTAAAACCTAACTTTAAAATTGTTCCAGCTGGTTGGTATGTAAACATCGAACCAGCAGTCTACCTCCAGATTGCACATGCAAAGTTCTGTGGGAGGATCTTCGTCAGATCGTCTGATGTCTTTATAATCATAATGACAGCTGCTGATGGCTCTTTGCTATTGTGCAAACAGCACAATGAATACCAAGAAGAAAAGTGTTGAAATATATCAATTAAAAAGTCTCGTAGCAGGGATAAAAGAGCTCCCGTTGCATATTAGCCTGAGCACTTGCAGGTTTACAATACATTACACAGAATTAGATAAGCTTGGGATGACGTCGTGTGTGATTCCTGCTAAGGGTTTAATGATGCAAATGGCAACAGACTGCTGCTGTTCAGAGTATTAATACTGGACCCTTTCTTTATTTCTTAGTGCAAATCCATCATTAACAGCATGTTATTCATAAAGGAAGGAACAGATTGGCCTGAACATGATACTCTGGATGATTGCAGGAAAGTTGCCTGCACGTCTTCTAACTCATAGTAAATCCTGCAACGGCTCAAGCTGCTATACAATTGGAGTGTTGTTTCCTACCTAAATGATTGCACTGAGAAGGTGGCAGGTGACCGGGAAGCTCCAAGCACTGATAAAATAAAGACTGCTGTATTAAGTGGCCTTGAGTTAGGATGTATA
The DNA here is from genome assembly GCF_017654505.1 of Polyodon spathula. Lineage (NCBI taxonomy): Eukaryota > Metazoa > Chordata > Actinopteri > Acipenseriformes > Polyodontidae > Polyodon > Polyodon spathula. The sequence goes on along the minus strand of NC_054555.1, from coordinate 26,972,105 downwards.
GAATTGATAACTTGCAGTGTGCAGATTTCTTTTTTTGTGTGTATGGGATTGGCTGGTAATAGATGGACACAAGGAGGTCATGTAATGTACCAGAGGCTGAACCAGAAGCATCAGCCTTCCAGCCTGGGGTGTCAACCTCTTCAGAGCTTTATTTTAACACTGGACTGCTGCATGAAACACTGGATGGTTGTTTTAATTAAAGAACTCTGCTCAGCGGCCTGCAGGGATGCACTTTCAGGGAAGGCTGTGTAGATCTGCGTGCGATTTTCAAGCAGACACCTTTCCAGGAACATTTGCCTTTATTCTGTTAAGTTTATTTTCTGAAATGTATGTTACTGTTAGAGAAGCACTGTTTGTTTTTTTAATTATTATTATTATTATTATTATTATAAAAAATAGTCATTTGTGTCAGGGTTCTTTAAAAAGCCCTCAATGCTCAAGCCACAGTGCTTGCATTAACACACAAGTGCCTCTTTGTGAAGAGCTAGGGTTAGGTTGACATCGATACAGTAGAGATTTAAATGTATTGCTGTGCTCTGTTTTATCATTGTTTTGTTTTTGTGTTACAGAAAGCACAGATATTAGAACGTCTAGGTTGTTAGCAAGAGCGTGATGCTGACAACTTTTATCATGGCTGAGCTGAGTAATCTGTGCTGGTGGGATTCCCATGTATGTAATGAGTTTCTTGTCAGACCTTGGGATCAGTTCAGTGGATCTCAGCCGTGGCCACATTTAAATCACTCAAATCGTGGTGGTAGTTCTTTTTTTTTTTCCTCTCCATATTTCTACTGACCTAAATAAACCAGATTTCCTGTAAGCACAATTCATCTTTCATTAATAACATGCAGTAAGAAAAGTGTAGGATGTGTGATCTTCATCACCTTGGTAGATGAAGCATTACTGAAACACTGTTTAAATCCTGCCGTGTTTCGATTGTTTGAATAGACCCCATTGTCTTCAGTAAGGGGATAGTGTTGATGTGAACTCTTTCTTTCAGTGCTGTTCAGCATCTTGAACAGGCTCTTATTTATAAGACTAGCTGAACATGTTTTATTTTTCTGCTGTTTTTTTTGTTGCTGTTGTTGTCTTAATCAGACTGGCATGGGCCTTGTTCTGGTCAGAGTCGAGTTAAATGTATATTTATGCCTAGGTTTGAAAATAAATCCCAAAGAAACACCAAACACACTAGGGGGTCTATGTTAATGATTCAAACAATATTCTATTATATGGAGATTTGTTGCCCCCATTTTTAACTACTCCAAGTATCCTACAAATACAAAGTATTTTTTTATTTAATGGCAGCAATGTTGTGGTAAATCATAAACTCAATTAGAGGTGAATGATTGCCCTGCATTTTGGGTGTTTCATTACTTCTTACTGAGTATAATTGAATCATCACACCAATTCCCTGAATCTTTTGGGTGTTTCAGATATATATATATATATATATATATATATATATATATATATATATATATATATATATATATATATATATATATATATGTACCATATCTATATATCACTATTTAATAAAATGGTGCTCAATCACCTTTTTTAGGTGTGCGTGTGTGTGTGTGAACAGTGCAGCGATGGAAATCATAACTGGTTTCAAGAGGATTCCTGTTGAATTATCACTATCGCCTCACTGAAAGTCCTATTAAAAATCCCCCTAATGGAAGTGCAACTTTCATGAATAACAAAAAGCCTGCCAGCTCCTCAGAGCTGTGCTTACTTGAAATCAAGGAGGAGGTTGTCGTTTGCTGCCTTTCTGCAGTACGAGACTGGAGTGTCTTGTCAGGTCTTACAGAAGGGGAATAAAGCCCTCTGGTGTGAAGTGTCACAGGGGAAACTTTTAATATTAGCAGAACCTTAATAAAATATTTCATGTCGTTGATGTTATACACGTGATGGATTGTTCTCGCTTGTGTTTTGTTCGCCCTTGTTGAAGTGAACACCTTGTGTACTTTTCTTCCTGTGATGGCACAGAACGTCATGTTATTCTGGAAGTCATACCCTGGGGCCAGATGTTCAAAGAATTAGCGCTTTTTTTTTTTTTTTTGCAATCTTATATATATTTGCAAGACTGCAATTCAACAGAGTTACAGGGAAATACACTTGCTCAGGCAACACTCAACTGATGCAGGTGTATTCGCATATGAGGTGAAGCAGTGGCTCAAAAGGATTCAAAAGCATAGAAAGGGCAGCTTTACTGAAGAGAAGCTTGTAATAATAGCTGGCAATGCTTTAGAAAATAAAGCAGTTTTGAAAGGGACGGAGGGGAGGGGAATACAAGGCTGACAAAAATAAGATTGAGCAGACAAATGCGGGTAAAGTAAATGCTGTTTCAACTGTTCCGTGGCACAGAGATGATATTAAAAAACAAGATTAGGCCATGACGTTATTGGGAGGGCTCCGACAAAATACTTTTTATTTTTTTTATCAAACTGTACCCGAGACTGATAGGCTAAACTTACCTGGGACATCAGCATCTGTTGGAGCTTCAGGCATATCAGAAGCAATGTGTAGACACCGGTATTTATTTTATAATACATACTAATAATGCAACCAATAATTTTTTTTTTATATTTAGCAACAGTATCTAATTCGTATTGAATGCTCCCCTACCCCTCACCCCCCGTTATCACACTGCTCTTGAGCAACCTGAACTGAAGTTAACTAAAGCTTTGTCAGCTCCCTCTTGTGGTCAACATTGGTACCGTAGCGTTTCTATTTCAAATGTTATTGCATGCATGAAAACAATAGGTTTGCCATACACAGTGCACACCTGGTGGCATGCTGTGCAAAATATATCCGATCACTGCTGGAGTGGTTAGACGTGTCATCACCCAAAGCATAACCACTGTCCCATATTTGAAGAAAGATAGAAATGCTGAATACATTTGAAGTGTGTTTAAAAAATGTTAATGATCCCCCAAGGCTACATAATAAAATAGGCAAATAAGAAACGAGCTATACACAACGACTAACCCGGATCCATGTAGTTTCCTCTTTAAAGTCCCGTACACAAAGCGGGCAGAAGAGACAAGAGAAGAGAGAGAGAAGTCAATACTTCATTCTACAACTCAGTAGAGGTGTGGCAATCAACTAGCAGGAAACACTAGTCAACTAATCTTGTCCTCCCAAAAAGTACCAATATTGCAGTTTCCGGACCTTGGCCAACAATGGTACAGGCAACCCGAGCTGCAAGTCTGTTCAGAATACAAACTTACACAAACACGGACCGCACTCTCGATCCGAACAGGCGAGAAAACACCTGGGTGAAATCCACAACGCTTCTCCCTCGGTATTGGACCCAGCCGTGTTAAACAAGGTAACAATTAAAGCAATCTCAAACTATGAAAGGAATTAGTCCATTGGAGCGAACAACACAACTGCAGCAGCCCCTCTGCACAACAAACACAAGTGCAAAAAACATATTATCACAAAAATACAAGTGATCTCACATTACCAAAATTAAATATGGACGTAGTGAAATTCCAGAACATAAAGAGAACAGACATAAAGAGCTCAGATAGTTATTAAAAACACCACTCGGTGCCTTTGCGAAACGCGCATCTCTGGAGCGTCGGGCCCCTTATCAACAGGAACAAGACATGACAGGTATGTGGCTGTTTTTGTTGATGATGATGATGATGATGATGCTGACTATGTACGGTGGGTGGATTTTGATTATTCTGAAAATTAGGTTTGGCAGATATTTTTTTATTGACTCCCTGCTCACCAAGACTTATTCAGACGTTGTAAAGTACAGTATATGGTCTAAGTGACTGTTACAAAGTCATCTGTTTTTCAACTTTTTTTACAGTAATTGAATAACGAAGTATTTTTGCTTTGAAACACACACACACACACGTGGAACTTTATAGTATTGATGAATAAAACATTATTTTTACATGTACACTAGAGGGAGCCTGCAGATTATTAAAAGGAGACCTACCTATGCTGGCTGACACAAAATAAAATAAATAATCCATTAACATAAATGATTAACAAATATAAATACACAGAAATATTTAAGAAATAGTTTTTTTTTCACTTTTTAAAAACAATCAAAAAACCAAGTGTCGTTAATAGGATTGATTGTACAACTATAACATTGATATATATATAATATACAATATATATTATATTATACTATATAATATATATATATAGCAGGAAAAACATCTTCATAAACATAAGTAAGATTTTGTATTACATTCTACAAATGAGGGATAAAGTATAACATAATGGTATAATAACAAAAATTGGACAATTACATCCCTCACTGGGCAATTAAAGCGCCTAGGTTCCAATGTATGCATTTTTTCATTTATTTAGCGGTGTATCCGGGGCGGTGCAGCTTTACGGGTGTAAAGGGAAAGGCTGGATGCTGTTTTTCATTCAGCGAGGAAGGGAGAAACATATTCAGGAAGCGAGGTGCGTGTGAGCCGGTGCAAGAAAGTTTTGCAAGTAAAACAAATCACAGCAAATGACTCCAGTCTGAGCTGAGCCCTCAAAGGACCTGGTTATGTCCTGGACTAAAACTAAACCGGGTTTATGTTCTCGATTGCTTTAAGTGGAAAGCAAAAAGATTTGGAAGGTAGAGCTTTCTTGGTTTCTGTGCAGAACTTTGTCAAAGGATTCTTTCACTGGATTCAGGTAAGGACGTCCTTCTCATTAATAGCTCGTGTGGTTTACGTGGCGGATATTTTTAAACTGGGAAATTCGTGAGGTTTTCATTCAGTTTGAAAGTAGGTGTATCGTAAAGGGCTGCGCAATACATGGGATTCAATAGGTTTGCCTACCCGCATCATTTGAGAACCGGTATTTCGTGGTAGTGCTGAGCCCGTGCACTTTGTTTTAAGACATGCAAGGTTACTGTATTTTAGTGTCTCATGTGAGAGTGATATTGATCTCAGTACAGTTCATGGTATCAATGTTCAGAAATACGGATCTTCCTTCAACGCGTTGTCACTGGTGGAAAGTTCGTGGCCCTTGCGAAGGGAACAGAATCCTATTTAAGTCTGAAGACCAGGTGTCCTGAAAATGCGCAACTGCTTTCTGGACCGTTACACGCCAGTTTAACCCCAGTTCACTGAATGCATAACTGTCAATTAATTCTAGAGACTTTAATAATTAACTACTCAACTGCTGCTGGTGTCTCAATAGTGTTTTCATTCTTGTTCTGTTTAAACGTCGATTGCTATGAATGTATTCTTTGTAAGATGTGTGTTTCCACAGTGTGCTGTTCTGAACTCCTGGCTTCAGCCTGGGTGTTAATGTTTCTTCAAGCACTGTTAAAGGGATCTCCTATTTCAGATTGTTGTCTATTTACACTCCTAGCATAATACAGAGAAGTCCAATAGATCAGACTCACTAAACTGATTGAACAAATACAAACAATACTTCTTCCAATTTAGCCTTTTGTTTACAGTCAGTGGTAACTAGAACACGTTATATGGTCCGCCGGCGACCTGGCGCTTTTCACTCCGCCACTGTGAGGTCTGCTTATAACGAATATACAATTAAACTCAAACTAACTCGGTCTACGTTGTGGATGTTTTGTGTGTGTGTGTGTGTGTGTGCGTTCAAGTTTATTCTGTAGCTGCAAGTTCTACAAGCTGCTGAAGATTGTAGACAATGACAAGAGTTGAGTGAACGCCAACTGCTGGCTCAGAATGATCCGATCACATATTTCCGTTACCACATGTCACAGAATGAGAAAACATGACCGAAATAGACCCTGTGTGATGAAGACACAAGAGCAGAACTGCAGTTAAGAGCAAAGGAGTGTGGGCATGCGGAGTGAACTTTCAAAAACTCGAGTGAAACGAACCTTCGCGATGACGGTGATTTGCTGTCCAGTTTGTTTGTGTACAGACCATTTTACAGGAATATACAGATACCCCACTATCTCTCTCTGCCCTGGTCACCCTGCATCCACTGCACATGTCCTAATGAACCTCATGTACTGGAAGCCCGTACCTCAATGCAGGATACACTGTTTTTGCTCAAAAGAGCCGACTTCCCAACGTTTCAGCGTGTTTAAGGGAAAACACACAGTGGAGGTACTTCTAGGCTTCTGACACCATGGTAACACCACTCGTTTATTTCTGTTTAAATCTATTAATTCACAAATGGGCTCTTGGGTATTCTGAAGTTTTCATTTCTACTATTGTGAAATTTTCCATGTGGATTTCCTCCTAGTTATAGAAACCTGTCAGCAACTTTCTGGCAAGTCTTACTCCGTATTGAATTCTTGAAAAATCACTTTGCTTTTTTTATTTTAAATCTTGACCTTGCCCCCTCTTAAGTTGTCCCCTGTAAAGTACACTATATACTGTATGAGACTGCATTGAAAGGGGTTGGTCTCCATCCCATAGGAAGCCTCTACAGTTAGTAAGTATGTCATATAAGACAGCCGTGAGGATCCCTGTTTTAACTCTTTCAGTTTCAATTACTCTGCATCTTGATCCATTTTCCCCTTCGCTTCGAAAAGAGTAAATAGAGACTTGAATAGAGGAGCTACATGAACTATTTATTAGATATCTTTCCCAGGGAGAGCGAGCCTGGGAGACAGCCCTCATTTCAAATTGGATTTGTTGTTAAAATGTTATGGCGCAGGATGGCATTTTCCCAAGACTGTTACAGACCTACAAGCACAAATCTAAAATCAGAAACGTGTACTGTACAAGTTTAACAGCTCAAATAGATGTGTTTGAATATGTTTGTGCTTTGATTGGAGGGAGTTTCTTCTGCGGCGTTTCCTTGGAAAAACAGTAGACTGATGAAATGAAAAGGCTTCCTGTTTAATCTAGTGGGTCAGAAGGAACTGGGTGGGATAGACTAGATTGACCTGGTCTGTCGGCCAATTAAATCGGACCAAACTACATTGCTGTTTTGATTTCACTGATTTTAAATTACATCTGTTCCTTTGGATGAGACATTAAACCAAAATACGACGTCCTGACTAAATACTTATTCAAGCAAAACATAAAAAAAATCCTTGTCTAGCTAACCCCCTACCTAGAAATGCACGTCCTTCAATTACAGTTCAATTGTTGTCTCGTAGGGGTGTGCAAACACAGTCTCAGACTCTAGTCAGTTTGAACACCCACTATCTAATTTAAGACTCCCCTGCACTTGTGGTGTCCTTTTTCAGGGGTAAGAACCCAACCACCATCTACATATAAAATTAAAATGAAAGACTGGGGCTAGGTCTGCCCCGCCCCTTTTGGCAGGGTGTGGTCAAGGCTGGGTTGCCATGGAGTCAGAGGCTGAAAGCTTACAGAGTCAGGCTTGGGCGTGTACTCTCTGCTTAAACCACAGCGTTTTAAAGTGTGGAGAACTGCTACTTTTCACTCTGTAATTACAAGATGAAATGCAAGGTCCGTACACTGGGTATCTAGCGTGTCACAGATTTAGAATCTCCTGTACTGATGTTTTCAGGACTAGACTCTAGTAGACTCTCTGCTTGCACATCTGTGAGCCAGTGGAGTGCATTGGATATAGATCCATCAGTCTGCAGGCAAAGGTACACTGTGCTTGCTGACCCACATACATACTGCTGCAGTCTGGGGTTTGATCCCCACATGCATTTGGACGTTCATTTGGTAAATTTCCCTTATCAAAGAGATTTGATTTATTTATTTTTTTTAAATGCTAGACGCAAACCGGTCTCAAATTGCTTTCTGTGGCACAGTAGACGGGTTTACAGTACTGCCTCCTTCAGCTCTGTTTATTGTTTTCTTTCAGTAGTTTGTCTTTGTAATTACCCAGGAATGTGTACATGCAAGCAAAATAAAACGTTTGTTAGTAGCCTTGCAGTAAGTCAACCGTCTTCAACACATAGCTATCTTTTTATAAAGACATGTTTCAATCGTAGTCTTTCGAAACGGCTGACCTGTAATCATGGATCCTGATGTCTGTTTCTGAACCTCTGGCTCCGAGAGGATTTGAACATGTGTGTGCAGGGTTCCTTCCCTCCTCTCAGGAGAGACTCGCTGTGCAGGGCTCTGCTGAATTACACAGCCTGGCATCGCCGCTATATTTGTAAGACAGATTAAAAGCTTGCTCTGTTGTAGAAATAGCTGGCCTGCCTGACCACAGCACTAGAGCTGCCAGACCTGGAAAGATGCTGAAAGGTGAAAATCCGCAGAGCTTGAATGCATGCTAGATTGCGTCTGCAAACTGTTTGCATGGATGGCGTTTACTGTGCTTTGATGATGGAAAATCTCTAAGACAAGGTGGATTCAGCAAAATGGACTCGGAGCAAAATAACAGAAGGCATCTGTACAAAAAGTGTCTGTCTGAATGATGATACACACTTTTTTTTTAAATTCAGTTACTTGCAATGTGTGTTTTTATTAAATGCCTGAGATACCCAGCTTCATCTGTTCTATGTGTGTACGGTATACAGTTCTGTACATGCAGTAGCAGTGATGGAAATAAGACTCCTATTGCATTGCAGTTTTAGCAATGCAGGTTTTACTACCAGCTTCATTAGCCACAGTGTATAGGTAACAAGCTCGGGTGTGTCTTATTAAACTCATAGTAAAACCAGGAATGGATGAAACTGCTATGCGATGGGAGTCAGTAGGATAATTGCATGTTGTTGGTAGCTGGTGTCGCTTCATACCTTTTGTTTACTGTCATATTCAAGGAGTAAAGCAGGTCTGTTCATAAACAATAGATTCTGCTAAAGCTTTGCATTGGTGGCATATATGCAGTTTTGTCCTTTACATAATATACCTGACCTGCAATATAATATGCCTGACCTTTTTTACAGACCCGTCACCAACATTTTGGGGTTCCACCGCGTGACTATGACTGACCCGGAAGAACACCCTAATGTCGCGGGCTCGGGTTCTGGGGACGCAGGGGACCCCCAGCCTGAGAACGACTCCTCGTTCCCTCTGTCCTCCCTGGCCAATCTCTTTGAGGGGGAGGAGAGCGCCCCCTTGCCTCAGCCCCGCCCCGGAGAGACCCGGCAGAACCTACGAATCCGCTTCCAGGACGCCTTCAAGAAGGGCATCTCCAACCCCAAGGACCTGCTGGAGTCCTACGAGTCGCCAGTGGCCCCTGCGCCCAAGAAAGCCCCCATGGATTCCCTGTTCGACTATGGCACCTACCGGCAACCCAACGCCAACAAGCGCCAGAGGAAAAAGCTGCTGCGCGAGTGAGTGCTCTGAAGCTCCTGTCGGGTTCCTCTCCCTGCCCGGGACACTCTGTGGCATTCATATGCACAGTAACACTAGAACTACATGCAACTACGTCCCTTGTAACAGGGCGTCCAAATCTGGCCCTTCCACTCCTGGTCTTTGTTCCAACCTTTTTCTCAGTTGAACCAATCAAACCTCCATCCAGACCCTGACATAGTTAATTCTATCATTTTACCTGTTAAACCTGGAGTGGAATGGCCCTGCAGGACCGTGATTGAAAAATGGCACAAGTATAATAAATTGGTTTTGTGCAGTGATTCTGAAGGGTTCTACACACAGTTCTGAAGCCTCATAAAGGTGTTATGAATGCTACCAGGTTTGACTGGTCTGGTAGAAATACAGAGGCGTCTAATTTTCATTGATTTATTTGTTTTTATTAGTGGTTCATGGATCAGTAGTGGTTGAGAAGTTAGGTATCGAACAGTAAATGAAGACTATTCGTTCATGTCATAAATCCAAATTCCTCCTAAGTGTAAACAAACTTTCATAGTGGCACAAGCTAAACGTATTACTCTGTGTTGGAGATTGAGGTATAGGTATTGCACAAAAAAAAAAAAAGTTAGTGAGACTGACAAGCTACTGTAACTCCCCCCACCCTCAAGTGAGGTAATGGTTTGGGTTGGGGTGGGGAGTTGCTGTATGGTTGTCTAGCTTGGCTGATAGAAACCTCTTTCATTTCATGAAGTGAGGTCTATTTATGGGGCTGTCTGTGTTTTTTAAAGCTTAGTTCCAGGTCAGGGCGGGATCTTTTTGAACAGGGCCTCTACTGAGCACTAACAACTTTCCTGTTCACTCCCTTATGAATAGGCAGCTTTCAGAGAGGAAGGCCAGAGTACTGGGTCTTGTTGTTTTATTATTATTATTTGTAGGTTTTTCTGTCAGAGTGGTATTTCCAGTGTGAGTCTGATTGGCATAGTTCAGGTATTCCTCTGACAGTTTCATTAATAACCATGTGTCTTCCACAAAACTGAAATAAACATAAATTTAATATATCTGACGAACAAACCAAAAATGACGAGAAGAACACACGCAGTGCATGGGTGACGTAAACTCCACTGTGCAGCTGAAGACCCTCTGTTAGGGATCGTCTCAAAAGTGCAGATATCCTTACCTGAGACCAGTCTCTTCCAATTTAATGAACAAGATCATTTTCCTTGGTCCCTGATTGTTGCACAAGCACGCTCGGACAAAAATCCCTTTTGTTGCGGTTTCTCCCTGAGGCAGTTTCGTTAATTCCCAGAGAACAGTTAGTTTTAAACTGTAAATGTTTCATGAAGCAGAGCACAAGAAAGCGGGCATACTGCCAGCACATGCACCCACATTGGAAAGCTGCATTATAGCAAGGGGCTTGCTTCAGAAGTGCACTGGACCAGGTCTGGAACTTTAGCAAGGCGGTCCATGCCAAATGGAAATACGGCAGGAAGGCAAAGTGGTGCAGTGCCTTGTACTCTCCAGATCTGCCAGTCTAGTATATGAGCCAGATTAAAAAACACCACAGCAATTCTAACAGAAGCAGTAAGAGAAATGCACAGAGGTGCAGAAGGTTAACCTCTCTCTCTCTCTCTCTCTCTCTCTCTCTCTCTCTCTCTCTCTCTCTCTCTCTCTCTCTCTCTCTCTCTCTCCTCAGTAAGCGCAATGTCTCCAGTATTAAGGGTCCTGCCCCGGACCCCCCTCTGGTGCTCAAGGTGTTTACGCGCTTGCTGCTCTTCGACGCGGTGTCACGGGGAGACTCCTCCGACCTGCAGGGGCTGCTTCCCTTCCTGCTGGCACACAAGAAACGACTGACTGACGAGGAGTTCAGAGGTGAGGCCTGAGGCCGTATCGAAGAAGGGACAATTAGTTCAAGGCTAGTTCCCTTAAGAGGAAAGGACCTAAGGGAGGGACAAGGGTGTGGTAATCATCAGAGAATGAGAATTGCTTTACGAGGTAAACTCAGAGCCAGGCCATGTGTGACGTGTCACACGATCAACTGGGCCTCAGAGGAACGATACAAAAATCTAGTGAAGTTTACAGCAGATAGCTTTCGTCTTGAAGTATGCGAGGAATGTCCAGCCTTCATGGATTTAGGAGACAGTAAATAAATCTTTCTGCTCAATGTACTCCCCTCCTGTGTGTGCTGGACTCAGAGAGAGTGTGTGAGAAATAACAGCAAGCTGTTTCCATGCCACTCCGCTCTCTCCCCTCAGAGCCCTCGACTGGGAAGACCTGCCTACCCAAAGCCCTGCTCAACCTCTACGGTGGCTGCAATGACACCATCCCTCTGCTGGTGGAAATTGCCGAGAAAACGGGCAACCTGCGAGAGTTCATCAACACCCCCTTCAGAGATCTCTACTACCGGGGTGAGCAGGGGGCTCGGCAACATGATTTGAACTTGCTGCTTGTTGAACCACCTCGGGAGGGAAGTAAGAATCCTGTTGCATAGCAGTTTCACCTATTCCAGGTTTTACTATGAGCTTGATTAGGTGTGTCTTATTAATTTCATAGCGAAACCAGGAATGGATCAAACTGCTATGCAAGGGGGGGTGGGGGGTGGGGGGGGGGGGGCCTTATTTCCATCCCTGATCTAACTCTGAAAGTTGCCTGACAAACTGTTCCTTATGTGGTCTGGCTGGTAGTCTTCTGTCCCTCCCTGTCCGTCACCTTCACTAATGTCCATCGGTACAGCGAAACCTGACCTTTAAACTGCAGGAGTAAATTTAAATGACAGCTGATGCTACTTCCTCTATAATGAAAAGCCTATTCCAAATCCCCTGCTCAACCCCTATTTCATGCATTAAAACTATTCTTCAGAGTGAGGGAACAGTGTATAGTGGCCAAGCACAGCAACACTTTTTTTTGAAGGCGTGCATGTGTCCTATAGGGCTATCATTGAGAGTGAGAGCACTACAGTCTCTTCTATTGTATAGTGCAGGCTTGGCATGTCTCAGGATTGAAACACATGCGGACACATCCATGGATAGGGATCATTTTAGCCTAGCTCTTGCCACAGCTCCCTGTGCAGACTTGAGATCAGTAGAGATTGGTAGTGATCACAGAATATCACCCCCGCCGCCCAAAACACACACACACTGACACGCACATTCTAGTTTCTTAAGCAAAGTATATTTTGCAGTAGATGTCATAGTTATTCAGGCATACAGCACAGTACAAAAATGCCATTAAAATGCATATGAGCTGTTTATTTCTTCTTTTAAAGCAACAATTTCAATGTATTGTACTGGTCTGTTTGCTACAGTCTTCCACAGCTTCATGCAATTGTATTGCAGCTGCAGGCACTCGCACCTTGAACAGACGCGAACAGACATGCTCCTGTGGGGCAGCATCTGTAAGCTCTGCTGTAACACGGGGTTGCAAAATAAAAACACGTAGCAAGGATCCCCAGACTGTTTGTATTACGCAGAGAAAGTTTTCAAGGTTAAAACGAAACCAAATATATGCAAAAATGACTTGACGCCTATGCAAAATGAAATGACTGACTTGTTGAAGCAGTCTGTCTGCTATAAGCAGATTTCCAGCAAGCGCCTTCAAGCACACACAGGTGCTATCACAGGTTTTGACACGCTGGGGGGAAGCGGCTGGCGATCTGTATTCAACTTCTCTTTGAATCCTCCATGGTTTGGGAAAGAAAACAAAGATGAATGACTTTGAAGATCATGATCTGTCAGCATCACTCAGACTGGATTAGGAATGCTACAAACTGCTGCTCAGGGAACCCCAGCTTCCTTCCCCCAGCCACTACCTGCGGGAACCAGCCTTTCAATTAAAGATGTCTCGCACAATTATGCACCTTTGAACCTGTGGACACCTAAACCCCCCCCTCGAATCGCAATGCAACAGCTCTGCCTGCATAGAATTTCAAGTCTTGCAAAGAAACAAATGCGTATCTTATTTAGAAAATTTGTAACTATTTAGTCTGTGATACTCAGGGGAATGCACACATCTGTGGCCCTGCCCACCACAGCATTGACTGCAGCTGCGTCTGGCTCTGAAATAAGAACACTGACCGTTGGATAGTCTCTGCTGAAGCTGGCTTTCAATGAGATACAGTGCCTTAGAAAACTGGGCTGTGGTACACCATGGCAACAGTGTGGAAGTGCGAAGTAAAAGAATTGTGAATTCATGGCAAGGCATGTAATGGATGCGTGTGTTGAAAACCCTGTTGATGGCGCAAGCCTGGTTAAAGAGGTAGGTAAGTTCTAACATTCTCTGCTTCCTCAGAAAAGCCTCATGCCAGTAAACAAGACCACCAGTTTATTTCTAGCCAGTAAATTAAAGACCTGCTCTGGGTGTGTCTGCTCCCTCTGCTTCTCAATCCGGACTTTTATGCGGCTCTCCTGAAATTGCAGTGGTAAAAACGTTGGGCACTCGCAGCACCAAATTGGGAGTCATTACCTCCTAGTGCATGCAGAACAGATGCAGCGTGGCTCTGATGGAATAAACTCCAGCTTCTCCTTGCCAGTTGGGTTAACTTGATTGAGAGGTTTTGGGACAGGGAGGAAACCCTTCCAAACATTACATGCAGTGCTACCTCAGTACTCGCTGCTGCTATTATTATTATTATTTTACATTACAATGCCAGTAGACTACTTTTAGTGCTAGGCAGCTGTTATCGGGGTGTGTTTGCTCTTTATTAGGGAGGGGGATTATGCACAATAGCTGAGAATCTTTTAGTACTCAATATTGAGATACAGGGTAGACAGCTGAGAAAATGTTTGTGTTAAATAAAACACAACATATATTTTATCTATCTATGTATTCATCGATGCTTTAAAATAAATTACAAGAAACAAAACAGGAAAGTATAATACAAGCAACCTGTTTGAATATATTCCTAAAGAAACAGGTCTGGTTTCTGTGTTGCTGGGAGGCTGCACAGCAGTAGCCCTCATTGCTGGCTGGGTGCTGGCTCGTCCTCATGCTTCGCCGTGCTTTACCCCCCAGGTCAGACCGCTCTCCACATTGCCATCGAGAGACGCTGCAAGCAGTACGTGGAGCTGCTGGTGGAAAAGGGGGCTGACGTTCACGCGCAGGCCAGGGGACGCTTCTTCCAGCCCAAGGACGAGGGTGGATACTTCTACTTCGGTGCGTGAATCTTCACAGTGACGGCCTTTTATTTTGTGTCTGTAAACAGTATTTTTGCTGCTGTTTTATTTCAGCGACCTTGGAGAAAGTCTCCTCACCTCCTTCAGCTTCAATAGCAACCAGTAGCAGAGCTCCACCTACTGAAAATCAGGTAGAATAGATTGAAACATTTAGAATTAATAAATGTGTTAATGTAGATGTGCTTGTTTTCTTTGTTAGCTGTGATGGGTTGTAGTTGTTTTTGGTATTATAGACCACTGCTGAGACCACCAGAACTCCTCCTATAGAATCCATGTTCCAAACAAGGAGATTTCTTCGAGCTGTGCCACAAGAGTCAGTGAGCTGAGGGTGGTGAGGAGCAGTGGTTGGTTAACTAGGCCGGTTGCCATGGTGAAATGAGGAGACTCATGAGACCCGCATTGTAAACTGAGACGTTGAGAACTTGGCAGACAGCAAGAGGTGTAAAAAGCGCTTTATTCTTTCAAAGGCGAGGGGAAAGTAAATGGGTAGCTAAAGAGGTCCAATGTTGGTTTTTATTTCTGAAATAAAAACAAGGAAAAAACATTTGGGTCAAACAAACCCACCTGGCAGACTCGTATAACTCTAAAAGGTGCTTCTGTACAGAACACTATTAAATGTATATGGAAAATGGGTCGTTTTTTTAAAGGAGCTGGTTGGTTGAGACTCCTCCTGTTTTATACAAGACAGTTCTGTAGAAAGCTCAGCAGCACCCTCTCCTGCAATCCTGCAAAACTGCAACCACACTAGCATCACCCAATTAGAACAGGCAAATGGCAACTACATATTTAAACCAGGCATCGCAAACGTTTTGCGAAATTAGAACTTGGCAACAGAGAAAATGTAATTTTAAACAAATTAGTTCTCAAAATTAAGTGTGCACAAATCACTGGAACTCGTAACCTGTTGTCATAGCAACGGGCTCAGCAAGGCAGTTGGAGGCCTTTTCTCTTTCATTAAATCTGCTGTTCTGTTAACCAGCAGCACCAGAGATTAGGTTCTAATTCTGTAGGTGCGAATTAAGGAAGTAAGTGGTCTCTCAACGGAACAGAATTACAGTGGAGGTGGAAATTAGGTCTTTAACATGCAGAGACACACTCAGAACGTGGGACCTGCCAGCAACGCCTTTTATTATGTAATATTTGCTTTAAGCCTTTCATGCATGAAATATTGAAAGCTGGAAATAAAAAAGTAGTTTAAGCAGGTTGTTTAACCCCCTGCCTGTGCATGCGTCTCAATGCTTTGTGTGCAGGTGAGCTTCCTCTATCCCTGGCGGCCTGCACTAACCAGCCTGACATGGTCCACTACCTGGTCCAGAACGCACACAAGAAGGCGGACCTGCGGCGGCAGGACTCCCGCGGGAACACGGTGCTGCACGCTCTGGTGCATATCGCTGACAACACGCGGGAGAACACGCGCTTCCTCACCAAGATGTACGACCTGCTGCTCATCAAGTGCGCCAAGCTCTACCCAGACTGCAACCTGGAGACCGTGCTCAACAACTACGGCATGTCCCCACTCATGATGGCAGCCAGGCTGGGCAAGATCGGGGTGAGAGGCTGGGGTGGGGAACGAGAGTGAGGAGGGGGAAGAGACATGATCAGGGCTTGTATTTAGGTAAGATGTGCATGATGGGTGTATAAGATGGATGTTAGAAGATGGAATTGGGGGTGGGGTACATGGTACAGCCCTTCCAGACAGTATACATAATAACTAAGACTGAGCTCCCCTCATGCCTGTGGTTACTCGACAGGTGTTCCAGCACATCATCCGACGGGAGATCACGGACGAGAGCGCTCGGCACCTCTCCAGGAAGTTCAAGGACTGGGCGTACGGACCGGTCTACTCCTCCCTGTATGATCTCTCCTCGCTGGACACCTGTGGGGAGGAGGTGTCTGTGCTGGAGATCCTGGTCTACAACAGCCGCGTCGAGGTGTGTGTGAGAGAGTGCAATTGTTTTGCTGTCATAAATACTGCACTTCCATGAAGAACAGTGACCTCTGGTGGGCATTACACTCACAGCTGTATTGTTTTTATCAGAACCGTCACGAGATGTTGGCAGTGGAGCCAATCAATGAGCTCCTGAGGGATAAGTGGCGGAAGTTTGGCGCTGTCACCTTCTACATCAGCGTGGTGTCCTACCTGGTTTCCATGGTGATCTTTACTCTTGTTGCGTACTACCGACCCTCGGAGGGAAAGGTGAGTAACAAGAGTGCTGCGGTCCTGAAGACTTTACTTTATATTGACACTGGGAGCAACATGTTTTATCTAGCTTGGAAGAGCAGACGTCCATAAACCACAATGTATAAAAGCTATCGCGCAAAATGGGAAAAAAACAAAACGCAAAATAAGTTGAAACACTCGATTAATAAGAGTGCCCAAATGTTTTAGCACTGCTTTTGTGTGTTGGCTATGTGTGTGAAAGTGGTCTAGTTTTCTCCCCTAATTTGTTTGTGTTGACGTTGGCAGTGTGAGATTTTTGCACCATGCATCATGTCTGCAGCATGCCCTAAATACAAGGCTTGTTAGTACGTGCAGACCCCGACCCCCCCCCCCCCCCTCTCCTAACCGCAGCAGTCCTCTCTCCCTCCCCAGCCCCCCTACCAGTACCAGAGCAGCACAGACTACCTGCGCCTGGCGGGAGAGTGCATCACCCTGTTCACTGGAGTCTTCTTCTTCCTCACCAACGTGAGTCTCTCGCACACAGGATTCTTTTTCTATAGAACACACACATTTCTTTTGCCCTGTATGTAAAATAAACTGATTTGTAACCTTGTCTCTGTATGGTGTCCCCTATCTCTCTCTCTCTAGATTAAAGATCTGTTCCTCAAGAAGTGTCCGGGGGTCAGCTCCTTGTTTATGGACGGGTCCTTTCAGCTGCTTTAGTAAGGAACTGGTTGGGTGTATCTATCTGTTTCCCTCCAGCTACTACAGGGTAGATGGAGTTGCTAAGAACTCTCCCCCTCCCCCCCTTGATTATGTGCTCCCCTGTGCTGCTTGTTCCAGTTTTATCTACTCTGTGCTGGTGCTAGTGACGGCAGCGCTCTACCTGTCTGGGATCAATGCCTATGTGTCTGTGATGGCAATGGCGCTGGTGCTGGGCTGGATGAACACACTCTACTTCACTAGAGGACTGAAACTCACCGGGACCTACAGCATCATGCTGCAGAAGGTGAGGTGCAGGGAGGAGGAGAGCTTCCAGACCCAACAGCCTTGCACTGCTCCCAAATAATCCCATCCCTTCTTCTCCGCATTTCAGATTCTCTTTAAGGACCTCTTCCGGTTCCTGCTGGTCTACTTGCTCTTCATGATCGGATACGCTTCAGGTAAGAGCCCCCTGTGTTTCCTTCATGATGGCACATAAACTCCATGTGATGGAGAAAAGGGTGTAGGGATTAGGAACTAGCCACAGAGGAACTGTGAGATCACAAGTTGAGAACTTCATCAGGTGATTAAAAAAAGGTCAATTTTTTTAATCATTTGACCTATCCCTATACACGTGATGGTATCAAGGGCTTTCCCAAAAAAATAAATACGTTGATACAAGTCACTGGTGCAAGGGGTCCAGCAAACCCCCCCCACCCCCATGGCCAGCTTGAACTGGACTGACCCAGTAATAGATTGAGATATTGAAATGTTGCTCCCTCCCCCAGCCCTGGTATCCCTTCTGAATGTGTGCCCCAGCTCTGACACGCCCTGCCCCGAGGGAGAGTGCCCCACGTACCCCCTGTGCCGTGACAACACCACCTTCAGCACCTTCCTGCTGGACCTCTTCCAGCTGACCATCGGCATGGGCGACCTGGACATGATCAACAGCACCCAGTACCCCACGGTCTTCCTCACCCTGCTTGTCACCTACATCATCCTCACCTTCGTGCTGCTGCTCAACATGTTGATCGCTCTGATGGGGGAGACGGTGGGAAAGGTGTCCAAGGAGAGCAAGAAGATCTGGAAGCTCCAGGTGCAGATGCAGCATATTGTGCTGCTGTCACTATCTTTCAGTTTGCATTAAGAGGGAACCTCTAAAACCTAGAATTGCCTTTAGTGCCATAGCAGGGGCAGTGTGTTTTTGCAAACAATACTGGTATACTTGCCTAGTACAAATACCCTGTGTATGTACCTTCTACTCTCCTACCATGGGGCGAATTCTCTCTCTCTCTGTCTATAAATCTCTTACCCTGTGCTCATGTCTAGGGGGTAACGGCACACTGTCACGATACAGGTTGTGATATGTGTATCGCGATACATGCGATGGCTCCGATTGGCTACTTGTATGATGCATGAGAAGATCATTTAATCATTTCATAATGATCATAATCATTTAATGATGGATTTTGTTAAGACACAATTTAAATGGGACAGAGGGAGTACGTATCCACATACCAACTGTAAAACACACCTTATTCTTCATTGAAGAACCGTTTTGCTGAACTACAATGAGCTATGTAATATGATTTCTATCCTGTAAAGAAAGGATCACGATTCAGCGATCCATTGCAAATCGTTACCCCTCTGTGTTCACGTCGGTCTCCTTGTCCCTCCCGCAGTGGGCCACGACCATCCTGGACATCGAGCGCTCCTTCCCAGTGTGTCTGCGGAAGACGTTCCGCTCGGGAGAGATGGTCACGGTGGGCAAGGGCTTCGACGGGACCCCCGACCGAAGATGGTGCTTCAGGTAGGAACAGTGTGCAGGGAGGCCTACCTGGGTTTTTTTTTGTTTGGTATTTGCCTTAAGCATGTAAACACTGATCTATCATTTACAAGCAGAGTGTCCTTAAACAGCTGACTTCTATCTACTTCCATGCAAATAAATGGAAAACATATAAGGAATGTGGGACACTGTGAATTGAATATTAATACTAGATAGGAATGCTGAAATGGATTGGATTTGGGTAGCATTTGCCCTAGAGGTTTATCGAGAGCAGAGTTGCAGCCTGGTCGTATGCTAACGGCTCCCGTGTTGTCCTGTGCCAGGGTGGATGAGGTGAACTGGTCTCACTGGAACCAGAACCTTGGCATCATCAATGAGGACCCAGGGAAGAACGAGACGTACCAGTACGATGGCATGCCGACCAGTGTGAGGGGTCTCCGCAGAGGTGAGACACACACACACGCTTGTTTATAATGTTGATTCCATAAGCACTACAAACAAGCCCACTGTGACAGAGACACAGACAGCAATGTGAAGGGCCTGAGGAGAACCCAGACCAGCTCATACTGGCTGTTGTTCTTTTACACAATATCTCTCATACTGGTGTGTGGTGCCCAAGGAGAGGCGAGAGTGGCATCCACAACTACACAAGCATAACTCCTACCTCCCTGTCTATTACTCTCTCTCTGTTTTGCTTGTGCTCGGGGGTGACCCTTCACATATTCCTCTGAATTTTTCCTCCCCTCTGTTTCAGACCGCTGGTCCTCGGTGATCCCACGCGCGGTGGAGCTGCACAAGAGCCCTCGCTCGGAGGAGGCGGTGGTGGAGATGTACTAGCGGGACCCCTTGCTTCAGGGCAACCGGAAAACTAGACACCTGGAGAAGAGACGACACCAAGGTATAAAACACACTGCTCCCCAGCCACACCAACCACTGCCCCTCCCTCACAGGGACTCAGGAAGGGGCTCTGGCTGCTTGGTGTGACACTGCAGATTTGCACAGAAGCCAGTTTTATTTTGTCTTGTTTTAAAAAGAACTGACCTGTAGGATCAACTGATCAATTTTTAAGTGTTTTTTTTTTTTTAATGTTTTGCATTTTTATTGTATCTTTTTACACCAATGACAGGCAATGTACAGGTGTCCTGTTCTGCTATCGCTCCTCCACTTGAGCAGACAACCACAGCTGCGTCTCACATTTACCTTTTATTGCAGGTACAAACGTAAGCACTCCAGGTTCCCTGGTTAAATCATTATAAGGGTTTACCTGGTAAAATAAATAAGATACTGTGTGTGTATAAAAGCCGAGTAATTAAATCCGAGGTAAATGTTTGTGTTTTTATGTTGCGCAGGGATTCGATTAACTAGGTCACTATCACCAAAACAGACAGTGTGTCTTATGAGTGTCTTTTATTGAGAGTAATTAGGCATTTTCTTTACCTCCCCTGTGGTGTTCAAAGAAAACAAGAAAGTAAAATAATGTATTCCAGGAATACATTATTGCAAAAACTCTGAGGTCAATTTGGATTTCAAGAACTGCCCCAGCTTTTAAGTCAGTTCTTGCTTGTGTAGAATGCAGAAAATGTCAGTGTGTGTGTTAACAGTTATCTGCCACTGGGGGGCAGTATAACACATGCAATGTAATGGAATTCCCCCAAGTCTGAGGGGTATTTAATCACCTGTTAATCTGGATTTATAGAAACACTGCCTGATTTTATCAGAAGCACCACAGGGGTTATTTATGAATCCTAAAATGCATGCGCACAGAAGGGCAGTTTAAAAGCCAATTCAGGGATGTTATGTAATTGTGCATTTTGTACTTTACCAGATTTATTGATTCACAAATTTGGATTCAACAAACATACTGTACAAAACCTGTAAAAAATGCTTGTCATTCAACAGCATGCTGCACATCTTTTTTGACGAGTATTTGTACTGTATATTAATGCACCCCCCTGTACTGGCTTGAATGGGTTTTCAACATTAGGACCCCAACTTCAAGCTTTACAATCCAAGTACTGCGATCTCATCCCTAGAGGGAGGTAATGGTTCTGTGCAATCCAGCCCTTGTGTAAAGTTACAGTGGTCTAGATAATTGCTGTTGAAAATATACCTCAAAGGATACCCGTATGTCATATTTATATAGAGATTTTTATACTGGTAGCACTCTACTAGCATTAAGTTTCATATTGCATGTTTCCATTCTGGTAGAGAACTGTTGTAGTTTTAATGTATGGGGCTCTTTTTTAAACTTGTTTTTATACAATTTTGCCCTGCATGGTTGCATTTTTCCCCATGATTACACTGCGCTTGCCCTGTTTATTAACATGCTTCACAGTGCTTACCTGTGCTTTACCAGACTTCACTACACTTTCACTATGGGGAAACCTTTAAAGGGATAAAACTGCCTTGTACAGTGGAGACCTCAATCAATGTATTTGAGATTTATTTTGTTTTTGTCACATTGTCTGTGCTAAACATTGGCGCCAGAATGGAGACTGAGATAAAGAACATTTTAAAATAGCAACTGGTCCTGTCTGTTGGCAAGCTATTCATTCATGGAAGTTACTGTCTATGCTGTATTTTATTGCATTCACTTTAAGATGGTCCCAAGACCCTCCTGAGATGTGCAGAGTGGTTAAGTCATCACTTTACATCAAGGGGCAAATTGGTAAACAAAAAAATAATGAGGAAAGGATAGCGTTTTTGTTGATAGACCTAATGCCACTCTCTCCTCAAGATTTTGCATCTCAAGGACACGAGGAATCTCTTGCCACCTTGTCAGAGAGGTTAAGCCTCTTTGCTGAAGTTAAACTAGGACAATAATCCCTGCGGTTTATCATGCAATGAGCACCTAGCTGCTGACAATCCTCCCACCAACCTGCTCAGCTAAGTAGGACAGGACCGGGCAGCGATTTGTCACAGTCAGCAAGTCTGACTCAATCCAAACGGTTTTTAAAACACTCACACTTGACCACGTTATTATCAATTGAAGAGAATGTATGTTTTAACGCTCAGTGTGGGGCGATGCAGTGTCGTTGCAGATTTTGACACCTGCGGCATTGTTGAGAAGAGATCAAAAGCTCTAGAACGATTCCAGCGATGAGGCTGCTTTACAATGCTCGCTTGTAGTGTGTGGTCACCGTTGCACATATACAAATCTCATAACTTTTAATTGAAAAAAATCAGGACCATACAGGCCAATATATATTTCTTATCTAATGTACCCAAGGCCCCAAGTTTAACAGGATGTTGATAATATCTCAGTGTCCCCTCTGGTGGACTGAATATCAGGTTTGCAATCGGTGACTAAGCTCCAGATTAAACTTTGTGCTCTTGGAAGAGTGCATGTAGCAGCTGAGTTTAACACCCTACAGCGTCTCTTTAAGGTTGCTGTGGAATTATCAATGCTGTTTAAAAGCGAAACAGTTTGGTGTGATTCAGAAGCTGTAAACTAGTGCCACCACTTGTGCTGCAAGCGGTGTGCAACGTCAGTGCCTGTCCGAGCTGCAGTTCGGAATCGTGGCACAGCGGAAAAGGCAGTACAAGGAATGAAAGAACAGCTAGAAATGGATTATTAATGAAGCTGGGATCTAAACCCAGGGCTTCTAACTCCTGCCTCACTCACTGCCCCCACCCCCCCATACTATAAAATATTAAAATCTGTCCAACACAAACACTGAAAAGGTTTTATGTGTACAGATACCAGTATGTGAGTCAACAACGACTTGCATGACAGCAGCCAGGAAAACTACAGCACCTGTCTGAACTGACAAATACACTTTCATTCGCTTTTACTAAATAGTTATTAAAAATTACACAAAATGACTTTAATTTATTAAAGAAATTCACAAATACTAGTATCATTTACTTCAAATCAAAGTATTACCTACAATCCTCTGAATAATGAAGTTTAAAAAAATATATATACTTAAAAAAAAAAAATTACTATTTAATAAATAAATAAATAATAACGAAGCAGTAAAATAAGTGTTTTGAAATTACTTCACACGTCTCTATAGAAAAGCAATCGGGTTCTGTATTTTTAACTGTCCTTCCTCTATTCTGGCGTGTCCTACATTTCATTTGGTGTCTGTTCTCGGAAGTTGCTGGTTTGGTAGCCCAGTCCACAGAGGAACCCTGGCCTCCCCAGCCTGGCTAGCTGCGCTGGAATAGCTGGACTTGCCAAGCCTGTAGGCATGCTGTATTAATCAGGTTGACTTCCAGGCGTCAACCCCGAGGTAAAGCCACACAGAGCATTGTGTTTCCTTTGAGTAAACTCATTAAAGAGCTGTTACTTCCTTCTACGGTTTCATCTTTTGTAGTGTTGCTTTATAATAAAACAGCATTTACCTGTAGAGCACAGGTGCATGATTCCAGACCTCAAGGACTGGACTGATACAGCAAGCCGTAGAAAACGTTCTGGTGTTTTATCATTGGGATTTTCACAAATCTGAACAGTGTTTCTCTCAGTAAATAAGGCTTCTGGTTTATTTAAAGCCTGGAAGGTTGCCCCCAGGGTCTTCTGATGGAAGGAATCCTGTCCGCTGAGATTCCACCTGAGCTGACAATAGAATCGGAGTGAAAAAAAAAACACGCAAGCCCGTCGCCGTCAGTCCGTTAATGACTCCAGAGTCATCCTCCCGCGCACTGCTTTATACAAGATGTGAGAGCACCTGGGACTGCACGAACGGGGAGAGGGGAGAGGGGAGAGGGGAGAGGGGAGAGGGGAGCCGGGAGCCGTACAGGCTTTCTGGGATCTGCACTGGAGTTCCCAATGCTAACCAATGTTAAGGCAAACAAAAACACCTTAAAAGGGGATGCAAACAGTATTCTGTTTGCACTGCAGTCCATTGGAAGACACTGCCGTTGCTCGCCCATTAAATGACTGCTCCTGGATCGTGTTGTTCTAGTACTGTGTGGCTGTGTTTAAAAAGGATCTGTACAGGTCCAGTACATTTCATCATGAGCTTAAAACGATAAGCAAAGAACCAGGGTTTCATGCATCACGGTATCCGACCTGCGTTCATGGCCTCTCCTGCTACAGTCATAGCCCATCAGGAGTATTGATATATAAAACCTGCTATATTAGATTAGCATCATATTTCAAATGGTCCATTGTATGATGGTATATTTTGTTAAAATATCCTGCTTTTAAAAGAACTAACTTGAAATAAAATGAAAAAAGACAAGAAAAACATGACTGGCTAATTAATGGGGTGAGTGTGTCTGATTCTTTAACCTTTACCCCATGTGCATTGTTAGCGAATGACCAACAGATGTGTGCTCACAACACCGCTGCATCTTGGTGGATTTCAATGCAATTAGTAGTCAAGTAAGGATGGAGAATTTTGTAACCACTGAAGCCTAACTTCTTCATGCTCATGCTTGAATTAGTGCCCAGCGCTAATTACCAGCCTCCAATAACCTCCCATTTCAAAGAAATAATGTGACTTCTCTTTATGAAATTGCAATCACTTTGGTTGCTGTGATCCTTTTGAGAATAACAAATAGACTGTGCTGGTTTAACAAGAGAGAGGTCATTCTATTAAAAGAGGACACCTTGGAGAAAATGGGGTTAAAAAGTAACAAGCATAAAATGGGCCAACTGATCTTGCGCATATCATCTCAAAAGACTTCAGAAATATACTATAACAACGAAAGCCAGGTGTATTTTTACATGAATGATAAACTAAGGTTATAAAAAGGGAGCATCTTTCAGTCCCCCTGTTTGTTTCTCTCTCTTGCTCTTTCTTTCAGGAGGCAGTGTCAAAATAAATCTCCCCCCAGGGCAGGTACTCCAGAGAGTTTCATACTCACTGCTGAAATACTGCACTCAAGTGGGACATGCTTGACAAACGAGTCAATCGGCTGATCACTAGAACGAGGGCGCTGTGTGAACCGCTCTCCCGTCTGCCTTCAGACATTTCATTCACTGTTCATTCGGATCAAAGACGTGTGTGTGTGTGTGTGTGTGTGTGTGTGTGTGTGCGCGCTGGAGACAGAGGTCCGCTCTCTGTGAAACTGCTGCTGTTAAAATGTGTAACCGCTGAGCTCTATAAAGACCCTAGAGATCAATTTGTCAAGTCAAAGAGGGTAAGCATATTGAAGCAAAGGCAAATTCTGAAGAAATAAACCAACAGCAGGAAAAGTAGAATCAACTGACAATGCAGCTGCAAGAAGGAATGGTTAAACTGGCCGTCTTTGGTCAGTTCAATGCATGGCTTTGTAGCTGAATGCTAGAATTATTATTATTATTATTTCCCTATAGAGTTCATGGGGGATTAATACTGCCCATGATCCTTACCTGAATCCAGAGGGACTCACTGAAGAAGGCCACAGAAGCGTTCCCGACACACAAACACGGCAGCTCCTACAGAACACAAGACATGGTTCAAAGCAGTTAAACACCTCCAGATAGTAAAAAGGACAGCTCAATGGATGCCTAGCAAAGCGATTGAGTGTTGATTTATTGCAAAATTGCCAGAGATTCAGAGCTGCTTTCAGCTGAATGAGTTCTGCTAATAAGAAATGCATTTATGCTTCAAAGCCCATTTGTGCCTGTGAGCAAACCCATGAGAAGATGTTGGTGTAGTTAAGACTGCAATCTAGCTGCAACACTGCTTCACCCACAATCTGAGTTACTGATGATAGCAGGCTATACAGTTCTCCCAGTTTGTACATTACTGACCCTGTATAATATGGACAGGTTCCAGATGTACATATTGTACTGCTTTGATCCAGGATACATGGAGACGAGGCACATCTGCTCTGAAGTGGCTTGTTTTTCTACCCAGGGTTTGGCTCTTACCAGGGAACTCATCTGGCCAGCCTGTAGGTTTAGCATGAAAAGGACTTAATCTGAAGCTAAACCCTTATCTCAGCCTCTCTTTAATCTCTGCCAATCTCGGGGAAAAGGTTCCCAAGGATTCGGTCCAGTGAATGCCATTTTTCCTAATCCCAGTCGGCACTAAATCAGAGAAGGTATCTCCTCCACGCTCTGCAGAACACAAGTGCTCCACAATCAAATTGGTGGTTTCATGCCTACAGTGCATTAATGAGATCCTTCTTCTCCCAGACCGAATCAATGCACTTGTACAACAGCATGTATATGATGCACAACCCGAGACACATTTATGTATAGAGCAATCCACTGAGCTGTCCCTTTTACTATCTGTGCGGTCTGGATCTGGACGCTGCACTATATTTGTTTAAATTGAACAGCAGTATACAGCAGCCGTCTTGGGATCGTGCATGGATTGATCCCACAGCAATAAACTGACTTTAGAATGGGCAAGGTGTGCAAGACAAGAATTTTGCCTACAAGGGACAGCCTAAAACTAAATATTTACTATGGAAGTAGTTTCACCTTTAAATGGAACTAATAATCAGCACAAGGGGGTCTGCCTGGGCCGCGGTACAGGAACATGAAGCACGTGGCAAATGTTCATTTCTTAAAAAAAAACCAAAAAACAAAAGGTGAAACAAGTTCCTTTTAAATATTTAATTGAAAAACAGCAAAAAGTACAGTACTAGCTCTGGCCAGGATAGACCTGTCAGTGCTGGAGTTTGTAACTGGGTAAGCACAGAGCTACTCACCTTCCTTAACTGTGGAGACAAATGCCACCACGCTCCTACAATTCCATGGATCCTTGCCATTCACAAAGCAGATGGGACCTGCTTTCAACGTCTTATCTGAAGGCTGAAAAACAAGATTACAGCAGAGAATTCAGCCCCCCCCCCCCCAATCTCTGTCACATGGTGACCTTGTGAGGAGCAGGTCTGAATGAGAAAACAGCACAAACAAATACGCAGCTGAGGGTAATTTTTTCCAGCACGAAGGTAATTATTATTTAACATAATTACTGTAGGGAAAAAGAAAAAAAAAAAAAACAGTGTTTACAGCCGTAATTTTCTAACAATTAAGCGCTGTCTAAAATTCACAAAACATTCCTGTAACCCCCCCCCCGAGCTTGTATTTCAGAGGAGTAGACTCGGGGACTATACCTTTTTCAATGGGTTTAGTTTTTCAGTCTCGGTTTAGTTTTCTAAATTCACTGAATGGGAGGCTGTTTGGGAGATTTCAGGCCTTCAGCAAATCATGTGCTACACTCCCTTCAATGCAGATAATAGTTTGAAAATCCAAAGGATTTATTCCAAGAGAAAACTCTGGCCCAGTACACTGCACGTACCGACACCCAGCGAGACCGACTTGTGCAGGAGCCCAGTTGCTCGATCCAATAAGCTACAGACGCCCAGGGGCTAGTGTCACAAAGCAATACCAGCACTTCGCATTCTGCTAGCTAGCAAGCCATCTTATTTTAGCCAGTTTCAAAAAACAGTATTTTCAGACAGAACGAGAACGTTTAGTAGAAATCCACTCTATATGATTAAAGGACAATAGGTGTTATTTTCTTCAATTTTTTTTTAATGGAAGCAAATTGGATTTAGCAGACTGCTGCCTAGAACTGCTTTGTGAAACTAGACCCAGTTTATTACTGGATTACAAGGAGAGAAAGATGAAATCCTCTTTATGCCCACCACTGATCTGCAGCACAGATCTGAAAGCAGCCTCTTGAAGGTCAATGGGGAGGGAAAGACGTTCAAATAAAACACAGCAAGTCAGAAAGGAGACAGAGGCCGGAATGGACAAGGAATTTGCTTTAATTGCTTCAAGTCAAACAATAATAAAAATAACAGAGGAGAGAATAAATTAAACATCTACATTAAAATAAAGAGATTTCGTCCTGAGATAAAAGCAGGGATTCATTTTTTTTTTTTCTGAAAGTACAATAAGTTTATTAATAATGATGCTAATATTCAGGGAAGTCTGTGGTTTTGAAGACTTTGGGGTGGGGGGTGGTTAAAGTAAGCAATCACAGGGAGACAAAGGGGCTGTAGGCACATTCAAGGGTTGAGAATCCCAAGGCTAAAGATATTACAGCTTTGAGTCAGGCTCCACCATTAAATCTTCAAGCCTTCTTTAAAAAAAAAAAAAAAATGAAATAAGTCATATTTCTTTATACATTTATCCTGAGGAAACGTACAGTTTTCAAAACATAAATACAATACTGCAGGGAGAGCAATGAAAGAAGATTAAATAAAGTGTTTCCATACATTTGTTGTTTTACCCCAGACACTGGCTGTTCCCAGGTATCAAGAGAGCTTTGTAAAAGCAAACTTTTAAGTTTCCTTGAATTGGCCGAAAAGAACAAATTGCAAGGCAGGTTTCCCCAGACTTAGTATGCGGGTAAGGATGACTTGCTACATACAGCACATGCAAAAAAGGCATGTTTTTATTTTAAATGTGGCATTATTTCACATTTAGTTGATTAAAAAAAAAAAAAGAAATGTTCAATTGCCGAAAAAAATGCTTTAACTCCCACACACTTGTTTTGTAATTCCGCATGCAATTAAGACAGTAAATACACAACTACTATGCTAGTATTTATGCTGTCATTATTGGAAATGTACCTTTTTTGTCTTTGTTAACCGTAGTTGATATTGAAGCGCCAGAGGCAGATTACTTTAAATGTATCTTCCCCGCAGAACCAGTATACCACTTCGTAGACAGATCTAGTCTATTTTTGGGGATGCGATAGGAAATGTTTTTGGCTATGGGAGTATTTGGAATATGGGTATGCACAATACATATTCCAAACAGGACAGCAGATTATTATATAATTTGATATTTCTTTTGAATTTCATACCCTCCGTTTGAAAACGTGCATGACTGCGGATGGCTTGGGAGTGCAATACCTCATGCCTCACTCCGTGCTGGACTGAGCGAAGGAATGAAAAGAGTGCGTGCGAGTGTGACGGACAGCCTGTGAGGGCAGAGCGATGAGTCTGAGCATTGCTCTTCTCACTTATTACATGCTTTTAAAGCCATTCTTCCAGTTTTAGTTTGCATTTCACCAGGGGGTCTATTTCAAAAGCTAATGGAGACGAGACAGTCACATATATGAGAGAGAGAGAGAGAGAGAATGAGAACTAGTGGGATTGGAAATCTGATGTATTCGGAACAGAAGGAGAATTGCCACAAACTGCTAGTAAGGATAATATTACCCCCCACCCAAATAAACAGTTTGTCTGCTTAGATTCTTCCATTGTTCAGGTGCTGATGATCTATTATTTTTAGTTTCCTGCCTGCCACTGCATAACTTTCAAACAAGCAATCAGACGGAATGGGACAATGCACACTTCAAATCTGCCTGCTATTTCTCAGCACGGCTGGATGGGGCTGCGTGGTACCAGGGGGACAGAGCCCTCCCTGTTGCCAGCGCTGGCCTGGGTGAATTTTATTTCCACAGAGAGAGCAGCTGCCTTTGTTTTTCAGCATCTTTCCTCCCTTCCCTCATTGCCTATCTCCTTTGTGTCTCATTTTTGCTGAATTCACACACTGGTTTGCCTTGAGCTTCTCACAGCCACAATATGCGGAAAAAAAAACAACAAAAAAACAAAACTGTATCAAATCTCTTGTGAGAACAAGGCTGGATTGCCTTGAATAAAATGTTATGGACTCGACACACAATTAAAGAGCGTATATCGTATCAGGAGCCAGATTCCCCTATCGGTCAATATAGAGATAGGAGTTTATGAAATCCTTAAACTGATTAGCCACTTGTCATCAAAATCAGCCATTGCGTGTGCAATACATTCAGACACTGCCTATCTGCATAGATATTGACCCAGCATCATAAATCCACAAATCCAATGTCTTGTGTAGGATGGAGGCAGAGTTTTTCCCTCTTTTCGCGTCGCTCCCAAACAGGAGATGAAAAATGGGTGGAAGAAAGCCGGCTAATGAGGCAGTTTCTGGGCAGCCCTTCCTCCCCACTGCCCTCACAGGATTTGCGCTCTCCATCCCTCTTGCTCTGTCTGTCTCAACGCTGTGCCCTTGAAAATGTTGATGAAGTTAGTTGTCGTATCGAGTAGCCGAGGTTTCGGGGGAAAGCTGATTAGTGACTCTCCTGGGGGGGATAAACAAGCCGAGGTGAGCCACACGATGCGCTCGCGAAGGGGAGGAGGAAGAGGGCGAGTGAAAGACGAGCGTGAAGGTGTACTATTGAGTTATGGGGCTATGCCTAATTTCAACACTAGGGGGTGTTGAATTACAAAATACATTTGCAAGTAAAATCAATGGCACTTACACAAGGTTACAGACTCGTATAACTGCTATTAAAACTTAAACAGGCTATATCTTTAACAGTTACTGTATTGGTAGACTGCTTTGTTTTAAGCCAAACATTATATGGGAACCACAGTACAGAGGTTAGTTTAAAAAAAAAAAAAAACATTGTCTGTAATAACACATACTACCTATATTTGGTTGGTGAGTGATGCATATGCACTGTCAGCCAGGCACTGAACCAGACTGCACTTTGAGATCTCTTGGTGTAAAGTCACTTATTACTTTATACAAACACAGCCTCCTCTTCCCTGTGATTTAATTACACCCTCAGATGCACACTGCAGGCCGACAGAGGAGCCCCTTGCTTGCTTAAGCCCGTTCCCCGAGACTAGGCCCAGTAGTGGCTGAAAGCACTGAGGCCGAACACTGAGACGAGCAGAGAGGGGTCCTAACAAACCTCTTGCCTCAAGGACTGCAGAAGAATTCAAAACAAAAACCGCACCAGGCCCTTAACCCAAAACCACCTCTCCACAACCTCACACCTGTGAAATCTTCTACCGTGAACTGTGCGTCAAACCTACAGCAGACAGGCTTAACTGTATGAGCTGAAGAGGCATGTGTAACAAGAGGTCAGAACTGAGGGACGAGGAAGCAACGTGACCAAGTGCTTTGTAACGACAGCAGGACGACTCAAGGGGTCCGAGCAGACGGACTGGGAAGCAGTGTGGGCTGAGACACCCCTCGCTAAGCATTATCCCCGAAAATCACAGGCTCTCAGCTTGTTTAAGCAGTAAGTGTTTTTCACTGGCCCGTCCTGTAAAGAGGGAGGGGGTTCAGATAATGATACACCACCATATGTCACTGCATTTCAACAGCTGAGAATACCCAGTGTGGATGAGTGAAGCTCTGAGCTCAACTCTATTTGGAATTTAATACCATTATCCTAATGCGAGCAGCTCATTGTTTGTGTCAGGAATCTGCTTGCACTGCTAGAGTGGAGAGGGTCACTGTGGGTGGAATATATCCCCCCCCCCATCAACAGTTATGGTATAGAGAGCGTGGTGCCCGCAGCAGACAGCATGGAGCCTTTAAAAAGACCCCCACCCCATCCCTCTGTGGAGCCGAGTGCATCGTTCAATCCACTGAAGACAAAGACGCTGTATTGAGGCTCCATGCTGTCCCGCCACTGTTAAACTTGGGCATTTATTTAGGTCCTAGTATAAAAACAGGCACTGCAAGCCATTTCACACCCCCCTGCTCAATGAGGGCGGGACGGCTCTCTCTGAGGTTCCCTAAACCAGATTGAGCTTGCTCTCCAATATATGGAATATATACCAGAAACTAGCAAAATCCGCCCACTATCCGATTGTGAAAGCTAACAGGTGCCCACCACAAAACCTGACTCCCAAGCCCGAATACAGCACTGCCCTGCTGCAGCTTCCAAGGTCTCATCAGCTTTATGTGCAACAAACAGGAGTTTGTATCTTCCCAATCATATTGAAATAAATGTCAATACAGCTTCCTGTCTGCTCTGTAAATCTGGAAGAGATATACAGTCGCTCCCCTAGTTCTTTTAGTTGTAACCCTAATGAGTCTAAGATGTGGCAGAATGCAATGCCTTGCTTGAAGGAGGGTTATATCAGCATTAAAATTAAATTAAGCCATCCTGTTTTTCCTCAGTAGTTAATCATTCAATCAATCACTTTTAAGACAACTCTCCTGAAGAGAGCACTGGGTGCAGTACGGGTTGTGGCAAGCCTGCTTTAGTCCTGATTAGCATAACGAAATAGGACTGATGAAAGCAATCCAGAGAAGTTTATGGAGAAAGAAAACGCTGGATTAGAAAAAGTACACAGGGACTGAATGTCTTGTTTCCAAAAGCGAACCGGGAAAAGCAGTGGCCATGTGAACAGTGGGGAAATATTGTCTGACAGTCTGTACTAGTTCAGTCTGTCTGCCTGTATAGGAAGACTGAACCTGGTTATGAGGGCAAACAGATCAAATTAAAAGAAAAGCGTTAATCTTCAGGTTCTCAGGCTCTTGCAAGGATTGTTCTGCCATATCATATTGTGTTCAGTTTTTTTTTAAAAAGGCAAGCATTTTAATACTTACTTATAAATACAGCACATTCATATTACAGCCCAGGTCTACATTATACACCAGTATCAGGTAGAAAAGATTAATTAATAATGGTCTGCAAAGCCCAAGCCAGTGCATGGTGCAATACACTACATCCAACATGTCACGGCTTGAAAATAAAACGCATTTAAAATGTTTAATCAAAAGAAAACTCGCAAGAGAACCCTCAGATCTGGTCTTTTTTCTAGAAGAATTTTAAAAGAAGCTGGGGGCAGACAAGTTCTGATTGGATCCTGGATTGCCGTCACTTGACTGGATACAACTGGCTCCAAGGTAAATCTCTCTCTCTCTCTCTCAAACACACACTCTCCAAACTGGCACAACTGGGACTGAAGCCAATCACTTGGGTAACCAATCAAAATTCAAAAGATGCAATTCCGCTGCCTTCAGAATTGATCTGGGATCAAAAGGTGGCATTTCCCTGATCCCATTCATGCTGTTATTACTAGAAAGGAGCTTTCTCTCTTCCCTCAGCGTATACAATTTGATTTCTGCACTTAACTCTGATTGTGGAAACCATATAAACCAGGATCAAATCTGAGCTCTTCAATCTTACCCCCATGAACCTAAAAACTACCTTCGGAACCAATTCAAAAACGAGAATCAAAGGCATCTTTTTCTACTTTATTTGAATGTATATCCCCAATAAGGCAAAGACATACCAAGTCTGGGGAACACCTGTAAATTTGAACAGTGGCGAGACCATTCATGATACATGGTTTGTTTTTTGCTTGTTGTTTTTTTTTAGTGCACCACCAAACACCTCAAGCCCACGGTTCTTGCAGAACCAAAAGCAACAGCCTTGTTTCATTCAAGGAAGCTGGAGACAGCTTATTAAAAAAAAAAAAAAAACAACAATTAAAACCCTGAAACAGAAAAATCTAATAAGCAATAAGAAATAAAGACCTTTTCCCTTAGCAGCCAACACATACATTGTATATCAACCTGAAAAAAAAATAAAACAGGTTCAAGTTTTCAAGTTTCTTAAATATATTTACTCCAGATCACCCTGCTCTCCCTCCCACCCATTTTCTAGCATTTATACTCCAAGCAGTGCAATTCACATTAAATTTTTTTTTTTCCCACTAAAACAGTTCTTGCAGCTTTCATCTGTGTAGCGGCAAAAGACGATTCTTGTCTTCCCTCTTTTTCTTTGTTGTTTGCAACCATTTGCACGGCCTTGGCTTTTGTGTTGGTCCTCCGAGGTGTAGGGGGCGCTTATGTGCATATTTCTTTCACCTGTGTGCGCCACATCCAGTAGCAAGCTCACAAAAACAAAACCAGCAAAAGCAAACCATCCCCCGTTAGCAAATCTCACTCCAACCAGCAATCAATTTTCCCAGCGTCAGAACTGAATTCCAACTGCCTACCACCCCAGACACACACACACACGTGCTATTCCCCTTTCACCTTCAACCTTTGCCCCTTAGAGCCAACACCTCCTTGGGGAGCTGCGGAACCATCTCCATGACGAATCAGTCCACCTTATTACCCATCCTTCTCTTTTCAAAGCAGTGCCAATCGCATATCTATAGATATTTATATATAATAAAGATCTCCTTTACTGTTTTAATAACTTTTTTTCTTAGTTTTTTTGTTTCAATGTTATTTACTTTTTTATATTTTTTTTTATCTATATACCGGCAGTCGAATGTGAGCGTGCTGGTGATCCAATAGCCTAGGCACCGACACTGTCTCGTAGCCTTTGCCCAGCATCTGCTCCTTGATGCAGGGAGGGTGGATGTCGTTGATGAGGTACTCCAGCGACTGGAGGCTGCTGCTCAGGATGGAGGTGTTGCAGAGGGTCTTGCTGGGCAGGCTGCAGCACAGGCCGCTGTCAGAGGGGTGGTGGTGGTGATGATGATGGTGATGGTTGGGGAAACTCAGCTCTCTGTGCCCCCCGCCGCCCCCAGTGTTGGCCCCCACAATGTCATGGGGGTTGTAACAGTCGCTGTCGGGGGTCACCAGCACGCTGTTCCAAGGAGGGGCAAAGTACTGGCCCACCGAGAAGTTGCCGTGCATGCCAGCGCAGTTCACCGGAGAGGAGCTCACTTTGTCCAGCCAACCGGCACTTGCAGTCAGGGCGTAAGGCCTGGAGGATACCAGGGCGCTGCCGACCACCCCCAGCGCGCTCCCCGGCACACACGTTTCCGGAGATTTGCTAATGACTCCACCTCCTCCGCTCCCGGCACTGTACATCCTCAGTGCAGCCTGATGATGCTGCTGCTGCTGCTGCTGCTGATGCTGCTGCTGCTGCTGCAGCTGCTGCTTTTGCTGCCAGATAATATAATCCATGCTGTCCATATAGGCTGCCCCAGCTTTGACAAGCTCAGCCCCCTGTGTAGGCAACACCGCCCCAGTGTAGGCCAAACCGCTCTGGGCCATCATGCCGCCAGGGAAGCCTGCCATGTTGCCAGAAGAGTTTGCAGAAGCTCCCGCCACCTGTTTTGCTGGGCTGGGGTTGGCGGTTGTTGCCGGCACCACCACCCCCTGGCATACCTGCTGCAGAGCCTGGGCCTGGCAGTGCTGGTTAATCTGGTAGATGATGCTCTGAATGGAGGGCAGGTTCGAATGCGGGGGTAAGGCCAAGCCACGGCCACCTGCAATGGGGATAGCGGAAGCAGCCAGAGTGACATTAGGAGGTACCGGTACTGTGGGAGCTTCAGGGGGTTTGGAGTGGCCTGTGCTGTACTGTATCTGCCCGTTGCCCTGGGATAAAGTGCTGCTGCTTGGTGGAGGATAAGGGGCCGCTGCAATCTGGGCCGGGGACAGCTTAGTCCGCTTGCCCTCCGAGTTTTTTACCACGCCCTTTCCCGTTGTCATGGGGGGCGTGGTCTTGACGATGGCGAGCAGGCCGTTGTAGCCGCCCGTGTGCAGGTGTGGGTAGGGGCTGTAGCGCTGGCCCGTGGTGTCATAGCCGTTGACAGTCCGGTTAAGGTGCTTGTGCTGGGGTACCCTGATATTGGTGGGGAAGATCTTGATGGACAGGGGGCTGCTGGCTGTCTTCTGTGCGTAGGCATCTAGCTCAGCCGTGCTGGGGTACCGAGGGGAATGCATGGGCGCTACCAGCTCACCTGCAACAGAAAACAAACAAACATCCGTCACTTAAACTGCTTACAGTAGAAATGCTGACAGATGCAATTTATCAATCAGTTTTAGTCATAGGTTTAATATATTTTTTTAACTGAAAAGTCTTTTATATATCCTTATGGCAATTTATCCATTGAAACTTGCAGCTGGTAAAACTCAGTTCTGTACCTTAGGCATTGTTAAATCAGAGCACTTAAAATTAATTCTGACTTATTTTTTTAATATAAAATTATCAGTACTGTCCTGGGAAATCCCGAGTTAAAACAGTCAATTTAGTTTCCGTGGCCTAATTGAGATTCAAAACCAAGGTCTCCAGACTCCTGATCCTCAGCGTCAGCCCTCAGTCACTTAGCCTCCTAAATGTTTATATCAGAGCAGACCTAATGAAAGAAGAAGTGGAAATTTCAATACTGGCACTACATTTATCAATGACTGACTATGGGCATCATTTACCAAACCTTTGTACTTCAGTGCAATACTTGTACAAAGTGGTAAAAGGAAAACCACTTCTGTATTTGAAAACAAGCACACACCCCCACCGCAACTACTGTACACAAAAACAAAACACACTCCCACATCCCTAAGCTCCAGTTTTGTGTAGTTTCTTTCCGAGACCACAAGAGCTGCCTGCAACGATGAAACCATTAAGAACATGTAAGCTGTTTACATCAAAGTGGAGATCAAAACTAGTCGACAGCTTTGATCAGAAAGAGAGGGGCTGCAGTGTTCTTGACTCATCGGCTAATTTAGCTTTCGCGGAAAAAACACCCGATTTCTGACAATCGCTGCCTTGGGCCATCGTTCTGTCTGAAAGCCGATGGTTAAGCTTTTGTTCCTCTGGTTTGTTGCGGTTGGACTGCACTCCTAACCAAAATAATAATCTTCTCTGCACACCCCCATTCACTGCTAGAGAACCCCCAGACTCCAGATCTCCCTAACCCTAATCCCAGATCCCAGCTTTCAATTCAGTGGTGATCAAACACCAGGCACGGCCCCACACTGTCCCTTATTTATAAAGCCAGTGGTTAATGAGCCTGAGACAGACTCAAGTGCAGGGAATGGGAATCTCAAGAGGAACCAAAGGGTTGGTGGGGGGATGGGGACCTCTCTGTGAGATTGGATTTAAACTACATTATTCAGGCAATTTCATGGCTACTTAGCTCACCGCTACAAAAAAAAGAAGAAAAAAGGCAAGTGCTCCATTTACAAGTAATACATCAAACAAGTGCAAATTACAAGCACCCAAAACAAATCGATTGAGACTTACGCAATTTTACAATTAACTGTGATAACACCCTTAGCAGCTAAAGCCATTGAGACTAGGAAGAAGAAACAAAAAATAAACTAATTTATTTTCTTCTAACAAAACCATTTTAGCGACTCCCCAATGCTCTACAGCCAGAACTCATTTGTTGTTCCCATTCACGCTCTCACTCAGACTTCATTTCAAGCACCCAATGAGCCTCCAACTGTGAAAATGATTAAAAACCTACAAGATCTATCCAATAAAGGAAAACCACTGTGTGTTTAAAATGGAAAAGAGAGGCAGGATAGTGTTGCAGTGCTCACATGCTGCAGGAACCTTTCTGCACCAGTAATGTACTGTACTCTGAAACTCCTACCTACCAACACACACAACTAGAGGTAATCAGGCCATCTCCTTAGAGGACAGCTGTCTAAACAAACTCAAAGCAAAATAAGGGAGATTTTTGTACTATTATTTAGTAGTCGCAGTGGTGGGAAGCACTAATTTGAGGGCAGGGTAATCTTTTAGAACTTGCGCACTCCCTCACGCTCACTATCTCTCTCCCTCTCCTGCCATTTGTAAACATTTAAAGCTTCAAATGCCAGCCTGACTTCAAAGGGTTTCACCCTTTACAGGCTACGGAGATTAGAGGTTTTTTTTTAAAACATCTCCCCAGCACAAAGGTTTGATGTTATTAGGCCCAGAAGTCGCTCTGGTGGCGAGCGAAAGGCAAACTCGGTCTCACATGTTTTGTATCCAGCTGACTCCGCGGCCCTTCGAGTTCACACT
This sequence comes from Polyodon spathula, assembly GCF_017654505.1. Lineage (NCBI taxonomy): Eukaryota > Metazoa > Chordata > Actinopteri > Acipenseriformes > Polyodontidae > Polyodon > Polyodon spathula. Next base: position 26,934,732 of record NC_054555.1, on the reverse strand, counting down.
AACTGTAATGCTGTGTAGTCACGCTACCTGGCAGGCTTTACTGACAGGTTTTTTCCAGCCAGCTTTAGAAGTTTAATTCTTATACCTCAAAACAGCACAGTCTAATTCTTCCAGTGAGCATGTACGTGCGCGCGCGCACACACACACACACACCAACTGGCTGGCTGTTCCACGAGATATCCTTATACTAAACATGGCCATACACAGTTCTGGGGAGCTGCTAAACAGTGCTGGCTGAGTAATCCTTACACTAAACAGTACAGTAACCTCATACAGCAAAGGCTTCAGATAGCAGTCCCTTATCTCTCCATCTATCTATTGGCTTCTTATAACCAAACAGCAAAACATGCATCGTGAAAAATAGTACTGGATAGTGGCTTAATGTTTAGTGTCAAGAGCCGGGAGACAAAAGATTTGGACTCGTAAGTGCAGAATTTACAGGGCCATCTTCCAGTGAGACCAAGTCAGGCTATCTCTGTACAGCCATGTATTATTAACTCGCTTAAAGGTTGTGCGTGTGGGGGGGGTAATAGATCACAAAGGGGGTACCCCCTCCCCCAAAATAGACAGCCTTTGATTTGTGAAGCGCTCACAGCTGCATTCTCCTTCATGCAGGCTCGGCTGTCCTTGGGGTGGCAAGATCCTGAATACTCAATTAACACGCTGCTAATTAGCCACTGACATGCGCTGAATTCTGATGAACTCATTTCAGAAGGCAGATTACGAGAAGCAGCAAAAGAAGCCGGGTTTTGAAAGAAAAGAAAATGAAAAAGACATTAATTTGAGCTTTTTTTTTTTAAAAAAGGATCTTTGTAATTGCGATAATCAAAAGGCAGCTGTGGCTCATAGAGAAGGCCAGAGAGAGAGAGAGAGAGAGGGGAGAGCGGGAGAAAAGGTAATTATAATAATAAGAATGCGTTGGCCGAGACATCTGCATAAAGTCTACCTGCGTAGTACGATATATTCAAGTTTATAAAATGGGAGCAATCTCACGGACGAACAAGTATTCCATCCTCTGTAAATATGGCTCTGTAACAGTACAGCTTGGAACTTTTTGAACCACTCAGATTAATTGGACAATCTATTACTTTAATAAGGGTGCGATAGGATGGGCATGTTGTTTGTAAGCCCAATAACACAGTCCAGGGTGTTCAAATGCGGTTTAGCGGCACTTGGCTTTGCGAGTTATTGCTTTGAAAAAAATTCAGGGAATTTTTATTTTTTTTTATTGATTTTAAGAGCAAGGCGATAAAAAGGGAACTGCAAGATAAAACAGATGTTATAATTCAACCTGCGGTATGATATCTTGGGCAACACTTAATCAATGTCAACAATTAAATTGAGACAGGGATATAGGAAAATAGGGGGAGAGATGAGCCTTAAATGAAGGAAGGCTGACCTAACCAAATCTATTGTTCCGTTTTCTTTTGGCGTTTTTTTTTTTTTTTTTTTTTTTTTAATGTTTTCACCCTCTAAGCTTAAATCGGAATGCAAAGGCAGAAAAGACTATAGCACCCTGAACAATACCTGCCTTGTGTTAATGGAGGGGTCAGCTGGCACAGACCGATTAAAGCTAGACCTCAATTGCCGTGACAACTGTTTGTATGAACACAATAGGCCCTGATTGAGCCAGCTGTTAAGGCCCTCACAATTAATCCAGCTTCTATTCTGCTTAAACCACTGCTGCTTTAATTCACTAAGCGCAGCTACATTAGGCAGGGATAACCACAAGGCCCCCCCTGAAACACGGTCCCAGAGAAGCGCAACCCGGTCTCTCAATTCAAATAATAGACGTGGTCAGCTTGCTCAGCTGTTTGCCAATGAAGCCTCATGAACACCACAGGAGTTTCCTGTCAACATTAAGTGGAGAAGCGTCTGCGACAATCACCAGACCCTCTTTTGAATAGTGGGGCAAACAGGCTTTATTTCACCGGCATTATTGACCTGGTTCTAAACGTAGACAAGGCGATTCATCTTAGGGCCCACAAGGCATGTTTTAAATACTAAAGATGATTCATCAAGGTCTGTTTTTCAATAAATACCCCAGTCACCCTGGGCTAAATGAACACAAACTCGGATTTCCGTTCTCACTATGCCATCGTTGGAAAACTTTACTCTATTTAAAAGCTGTTGTCCTTACACTGCACTGGAGAAACTTATACTGCATGATTCATTTTTTGCGAGATTTTACTTTTCAGTCTGGAATGGGGGAAAGTAGTTGGGGAACAGGTGAACGTGATTGACAGAGCAGAGATTGACCCACATTTTAAAAGAGACGTCGTGGGACAGTTTCAATAAATTCTTATAATTGGGTGTGGGAATTGACAACCTTTGGTAAATGCAAATAAAGCATAGAGCTGTTTTTAACACCACTAGGATAGAAGGACCCCCCCCCCAACAATAATCTACAGGGATGTAAAAAGACTCCCATTTGATAGCTGTTTCACCCCATTCTAGGTTCTAATACAAGGCTGATTAGCTCCAGTGTGCAAGTAACAAGTGCAGGTGTGTCCAATTACCCTCATAGTAAAACCAGGAATAGAACTAAAGGAAACAAAAAAAAAGCACACCGGTAGTGCATAGCTCTTTGTAAAAATAAAAAATAGCACCTCTTATCTCTCTTTCGTGACCCAAGCGGTAATGTTGCAGTCTCGTCTCTGCCAGAGAGCTGTGTGCTTGGTAGGAAGCCACAGCCCTGATCAGTTAGTGTGAAGGGGGGAGTTCTGATGCCTGCTGTGGTTCCGAGGCATGCTCCTTCACCCCCTGCTCCGAGCTCAGCAGCTGCAGCCCCAATCTCTCAATCTATCTAGGCCATCGATGTGTTCTGGACGACCACAGAGCTGCAGCGAGAGATGGGGAGAGGAGCAGCAGCCGAGGCGATGGCGTTGATAGAGCAGAGAGCGCCGATAAGAGCAAGGAGAGACAGAGAGAGAGAGAGCGCCGACAGGCAGCAGCTTCCGTCTCAGCACAGGTAGAGCACAAAACCACAGGCTGTGCTGCTAAGGCAGTGTGTGGGAGTGTGTGAGCAGGTAAGTGTCTGTGTGAAAAAGGGTTTACATGCAAGGGAGTGTATGTGAAACGCTGGGGTATGCATTGAGTTATTCATGGGATCTGATGTTGTGTACAGTGTGTGTTTGGTGCAGTTGTCTTTTTTTATGTATAAACAAAATGAATCTGTTATCGCAGCCCCTAAACTAAATGTGCGAAAAACAAAAATAAACCACACCTTACTGTTGTACAGCAGTGACAATTGTTTGTAGCAGTCTCAAACTGGGCTGGGGTAATGAGGTATTCTGCACCATGAATGGCGCTCCCACCCACCCAAAAAACAAACAACCGATATTCAAAACAACCTAAACCATGCCTTCACATCCATTCGACTGCCCTCTATTTTCTATTCCTTCCGGTAACTCTGTCATTTCAGAGGAGTCTGGGTTTTCTTTCCTTTCTCTCCCTCTGTTGAGTAAATGAGTTTCATCGGAGGCGCTCGCTGAACGCAGTCACCTCGGGGCGAACACTTTATTATCTGCAGACGAAGCGTCGGCACAAATACCATTCTACACACACAAGTGTCACTTTCCATTTGTCTCCGCTCGGAGGTATTAGACGAGCGCGGCCGCTGCATGCTCTCATCTCAAACCGGCTAGCAGAGGAGAACAAACAGCGTGGGAAAGCAAAGGAGCCAGCTCTGCACATTCCATATGGACCTCCTTTACAAACAGCAGCAATCTCACACTACATGCACACACACAATATATGGTTTCATTCTATCTTTGTATTTTGGGTACCAGACCTGGGGTCAATTATCATTAGTTACAGCAGGGTTGTTTTATTAAGCCAACAATGCTATTTTGTTGAATGACAATTAGGCTGCAGTAATTATAAATTGCAATTACACAAAAAAGTTACATAAAAAATGACTACACACATTAACATTACTAATAATTACAGGTACAAATTCAGAAAATCGACTATATAAAACTTTTTTTTTTTTTCAAGCAAATGGGGTGGAAAATACAAGAATTTTCAGAATACAAGAAGGTTAACGTTACATTTTAATTGCAATGAATTACGAATTGCACAGCAGCTGGAATTGAGCCCAGGTGTGTTGGACACACTATTAGATGTTACGGCTTAAAGCAGAACTACATCACAGAGTGGAGCTCGTGGGCAGTCTAGTTTTTTTTACATTGAGAATCCTTGAGAGCTATCCTGGTGCTCAGCCGGCTTTTAGTTTTTCAATGACAGACACTGCTGAGGGGACCCGCCTTCTTCACATTCTTGCAGTTTCAACTGCAATCAGCTCATGACATCTTAAACTGTAAGGAAAAGTCCCAATAGCTTCAGTACCCTTCGCCTGTTTCACGAGTTGTCGGAGTCCCCATCGCAAGCTCCTCGGTACAAGGGGAAGCAGCTTGGGCCGCCCAGTGGAGCCTAGAAGCTCGGCACAAACAGAAAAACGTTCCGGACTAGGACTGGCACACCAGCCAGTGCTGTCATGTCTGATTAGCGCCGGCGATGTGCACTTCACGGGTCTGTGAACTGATTTGTGTTCCAGCCTCTCTCTCACAGCTAGCTCACCACTTTCACAACAGCAGCCAGTCCCGGGCCAGGAGCCTGCAGCTGACAACTCGAAGAATTGTCAGTAACTGATTACAATATGGGTACCGTTTGTCCTGACGCATTAAAGAGAACATAAATTCAAGTAAAATGCAAGATTTTCATAGGGATAGAGAGATGTACTTAATCTTCATGGTGTACTGAAAATGATGACGGCTAACAAGCTCCTAAAACACATAGGGGGCTTGGAGACATGCAGATCACAAGAGCAATAATTCTGGAAACAGAAAGAAGATTCACTACATAACCCAAGAAATGTGCTGCACAGCTAAAATGTAAGTTTGAATATGCGGTTTGTGAGATGCAGTAGGGGAAAGCAGACCAGCAAGGCAGAGTTACGCAAGAGCTTGGGAAAAGCCTTGGTTTATTACGCCACAATAAGAAGCTCAGTTGAAATGCAATTCAAAAAGCAAAGCACAAAACACCCAGGGGAAGAGCCGTCCTGTCATTAAAAACATAAAACTGTGCAAAACAGGATGATGAAAACCCTCCAGCAGAATTGCAGGGCTGCTAAACTCCCCCTGCAGAACAACGAGAATTTAACACACACGGGTACCTCAGAGAAGCGACAGCACAGACACATGCTGTACCCAGTGCTCGACCAGCACAAGAACACGCTGTATTAAAAAGGCTTCTGAAACTTCAGGGCCCTAATTAAAACTTCAGTATGAAAGCACGGCTATTTTACACATTTACAATCACTTTAAAGAGCTTCTAAATCACAGCTAGCACTTTTCCATCCTCAGCAAAACTGGTTTATGATTTTCTTTGATTTAACAAAGGTCAGCCAAAGCAGAGGGTACAGCACACGCTGCTCAATAAGAATTACAGGGTTTCAAATTGTACTCAAACTTTGTAACTTCTTGCTCTTGTTCAAGATAATAACAATAATAACATTATTATTATTATTATTATTATTATTATTATTATTATGCATGAAGAACGAGTATAAAACAGGTCAAACTATCTGCCCTGGGAACACTGGGGTTTTAAAATGACAAGGACAACAAACAACAGATTAAGCCCGAACAAAACTGCTGTATTATAAAGATCTGCAAGAAAGAAAAGTGAATTCTGTACCTTCGGTAAATGAAAGACTATAAAACATGTAAGATTAAAAGATAGAGAGAGAGAGAGAGCGAGCGCACACGTCTCTCTGGGCCTGTCAGTACATAGGAAGCGGCCGTGCGCAGGGCTGCAGGTAAATGTGAGAAGAAAGGAGCCTGCAGGCCGCCCAAGGCGATCTGAGCCCTTCTGTTCTATCATTTAGGAGACATGTCCTCCACTGATTTCCAATTAATATTTAATACTGCATAGAAAACAGTACATTTCAGAGAGAGACAGCTCCCCATTGGCCGCCAGTGAACTGCAAATTGCTTCAATGTTTTATAGCAGCGTGGGGGGGGGGATTTTCATTCTATTCTCCTGTGATATCTATACTGGCAAGAATGACACCAAACAAGGTTCATACTGAAGTACAAACATACAATCTATAAAAACAAAAAGGGCAGTCTGTACCTAACCAGAGACCTTGTTTATGCAACACTGCAGTATTATTGTCCTTGCTTTGAGACTGTGCTGTAACCGCAGCACAGTTCAAATTATAAAAAACACTTCCAGACGTGGAACGGCAAAGGTCTATCGCTCCCCTGCATACCTGCCAGCCAGAGAGAATGAGAACCTGACTGGGAGGGGCTGCACAGAGCAGCGTTTGCTGTGGAATATGGAGAAAGGGGGTTTCCATGGAAACGCTGCTTCCCACACCCCAGTTAACTGACTGAACACACAATCACTTGCTTTACACAACACACTTAATTAACACACCTTTTGTTTAGTTTACCCCAGACCTCTGGCCAGACAGAATTGAACATTTGCTGTTAAAATTTACAGGTACATTACAGTTATTAAATTCAAAAAGCTTTGTTTGCAACTTCATTTGAGAAAGGGCAGAGTGACCCCCTGCGTCACACTTTAATTAGAAGTATAAATATCTCAATAAATTAATTCTCACATTGCAGCCAACGTTTTCCTGTAATCTGATGCCAACTTTCACCCTGCATTCATTGCAGACTGGGTTATGAAAATTCATGGATTGCTTTCTTTCTTGCACAAAGAAAAAGAAACAATGTCCAGGGTGGACGGTACAGTGTAGCGCAAACGTGGAAAGGTTTTTAAGAATAAAGTTATAGAGAATGTTACTGAAGAAAAGGAAATCTAATGATAAGCAGACTTATTCATAAGAGTGTCTGAAGACAGTATGCAATACAGGATATTGCACAGCACTGCAGTTAAATAAAACAGATCACACTGAACACTTTATAGGTTCCCTCCAACTGCCGATCGGGTATCTGTCCATGTGACCTACAGCACAACAAATGGATCAGGATGCAGCAGTTTATCTTCAGTGCTGAAATGTTTGCAGAGAAGTAAGAGAATCCATTTTAAAAATCACTCCTTTAAACAGTAAAAGTACAACCTAGAGGGTCTCTTTATGGTCGGAGAACATCTGGTTTTAAAATACAAGCTATCTAGGGATTTATGTGTATCAGTTTTAACGATTGCAAATCAAAAGGAGATTATTCCCGTCCGTCTCGAACAGGACGCTAGTAAAGCCAGCCAGCTCACTTTAAGCATTCTCCCAGGCCCCCTAACCAGCACCTGTGGGTCTCGTCCCCAATCCATTACCCTGCCGCTCCCCGGCCGAGATTGACTCCCAGACTAGCTAATTTATGTTAGGGATCCCTGTGGAGCAATGATATAAACATTTCATTGCGAGCGCGCTCTCGCTTTCTCTCTGTATATCTTCTGCTGTACACCAGCCTTTCCCCGTTGTTCTGCATAGATAATAGGCTTACGAAACCACACATTATAAAAAACAGTGTTACCACTGCCCAGGCTCTACCACCTCGGTGTATACACTGCTGGTCTTGGTCTCCATTGTTAGGAACTACTAGCATTCACAAAAAAGCATTCAAAAATTATTTTATAAAAAATGCATGAAACACGTCTTTATGCTCTTTGAATCATTGTGTACTCAAAAAAAACAAAGCAAGAGCTGTCAAGCCTAAACACACAGAAGAACACCCTGCTTTGTATCAGTGCACTGTCCCTGGCTGGGAGATAAGGACTGCTAGTGTCTGGCTCTGCAGCAACGGAAAACAGATACGAGATGGGTGAAGGCGCAGGGTTTTCTCATTGTGATAATGAAAGCCTTTCGATTGAAACCCAAGAGCTTCAACGATCCCCAAACCACGTGCCCAGCACATCGCAAACACCAAACCCTTTCATGTGGGCTGCATTCTCCACAGCGAAGAAACCTTCCATACTTCCAGAAGACCCAGTGCTTCCACCCCCCCCAGAGACACAATGAGTCTGATTGACTTCGATTCAAACTCTTGAAACATATTCTGAGCTGCAATACTCCCCGAAAGAATCACAGCGAGAGGATCAAAAGGATAAAAATTTAAAAAAAGACAAAAAAAGACATAAAAGCAGCTTGTGATATCCTTGTGGGCATATTACTTTACCAACAACAGAAATCAGTATTGTATTTTTAATTTCAAGATGTTTATCAAAGCCTATGTTCTTTGAGCTAAGCATGTTTACAAGAGAGTCCTTGTCCCCGGGCCGGAGCGAGGAAGGGAATTGGGAATAAATAGCGACACCAGCTTCCCATCCTCTACAAAAATACAATACAACAGCCTGACACCCCTCTGCCAAACATATTGGGAGGCATGGCGTGAGTAACATGCAGACAGGGAGGCCCAAATGTTCCCGAGCTGGAAAAAGTGCACTGCCATCACACTGCCCGAGCCAAGAGCATCCAGTGGCCTTTCATGCTGAAATAGATGCCTACATTGATGCTGGATCCACCCTCTGCAAAATCAGCAAGCATGCATGGTTGACAATCCAGTTGATTTAAATTCTCGAAAGGACACACACTCCCTTTGAAATGCCTTACACTTTAAGGTAATCGATGGTTACACATTTTAAAAATGAGATGGCCTTGCCCCTCTCCAATCCACCCCTAAAACATTTAAATCGCCATTGTATTACAGAAAACACAAGCAAATACATTCTGGGCATATAAAAGGTACCAATATCACCCAAGTAAAAAACTTACTTTTTAAACCACATGGCATGCAGCATGCTTTAAGCTCACCCACGTTTACCCAGCAAGGGGATGCACCGTTCCCCAGGCTTCACAGTGCAGCAGTGGGGTGATATCACTGTCCCATATGTACCGATTTCAGAGCCAGCCTCACTTCCAATTAAGAGAGCAAGCCATCAACAGGGCAGGGCAGCAACTGACTCGTTCCCCTCGTTCTACTCGGCTAAGCCAAGTTACCGCTGGTACCAAACAACAGTAGAACTGGCTTGTCAGGAGACATGTTGATCACACTTTCACAGTATGTGGAGGGACTGGAGTAACATACAAAAATGTTCGAATCTGGAATAGAACATAGCCTTCAATAGCCTGGAATCATGCATAGATTATGAATGCCCAAACCAAGTTTCTACATAACTGGTTAAGCAGTTCAAAAGGCGCAATCAAAACACGCAGCAAACACACATCTATACATATGCATCACATGTCACACTAGATCCCTGACACAAGGGATATTCACCTTCCTACAGACAAGTCATTTTCTTTACTTTGCTTAGAGCTGAATTAAAAAAGAAAAACAAAACCACCAGCAGGCAGTTAACAGCAGTCAAGTCAGTTGACCTCGGCTGCAGGCACAAGATCCTGATTCCTGTCCAACACGGTTTGCAAACTGGCCCTGATGATGGACACAGCTGACAACCAGAACAGCAAGTGCAGTTCACTGCTAAACAGCTGTGCTTTTACAGAGGGGTGTCATTGGAAGCAAGCAGGGCTCTGTCCTTGATTCAGACAGGGGCCGGTGAAGATCTTCTCCTGTCACTCCCTCAGCCTGGGTCAATACTTCACTAACGAGCCCCAATCAGGGCAGACGAAGGTGGATTAATACAAACAGACTACAAAACTCTTCCACGCCACATTGGTTGGGGCTGGGGAGAAAAAACAGTACCGTGGTAAAGCGGAAAAGACATCCACTGCACACACGGCTACAAAAAGGAGAGCTTATTTATTTATTTATTTATTACATCCACAACAGTAGCCGACATCCGGAAACAAAAGGGGGTTGGTGGCAGTAATTTTAATTTAAAAAGACAGGGAGTGCAGCCGTAGACAGGGGATTTGGAGAAGCTGAAAGCAGCGCTATGATTTATAATTTAAGTAATGCTCGGCATTCCTTTTAATTCAAGTCGAGCTGAAATCAAAAGGCCGCCCCTGAAGCTAATCCGATATGATATTTACCAGGGCACTCGGTCAATGGCTTTTTAAAACGGCAGTCTCTCTCTCTCTCTCTGCCTGTCGAGACTGCGAGACGACTGTGATAATGGAAACGTCCCTCTGCCTCCCTCGGCTCGTTCGCAAGGCTCAGCGCTTGGAAATTGATTGTCTGGCGAGCTGATTTCAATGCTTCCAGCGGATGTATACAGCTATACAGCTCTCCATGCAGGGTTATTTTATTTATTCTCCTCTTGCTTTTGAGCAAAGCGCAGCAAGCATAAATACAACCATGTCTCTTCTCCTGTACTCTTTATTTTGTATCCATGGCTGATCACCACATCACAAATCTCAGAAGCTGAGCCAGGCTCAGCACGCCAGCATTGTTATTGCATATGAAGATGGTATAGTAGGTTGTATACGATGGGGCACTTGCCCCACTACAGACTGGATGACATCATACTCCAGGGTGCCTTCTTAAAAAGGAGATGCATTCCAATACCCCGTTACTATTCTGGGCTACAAACCCCCTTCACCTCCAAAGCTTTAAAAAAAAAATGTTTGTAAAATCAATACTGTATTTTTATAGCCATATGGCAACAGTGTTCTTAAAGGAGGTTAGTTATTACTCGGTATATCAATGATTATATGCTGAAACTGTCACATGAGAACATGTCTGAACTGGGTTTGTGGGTCTCCCCATTAGAGCCTACAGCAGAACCATATTCATTATCTTCTTTTCCAGCCTAGCGTGGGTTGAGAAGGTCTTAAAGCTCCAGCAAAAAAAAGCCTAACCCTGTTCTAAACAACACGAAATAAAGCAGTAAATAAGAGCAGCACTCGATCTGCAATGGGTTTCACCCCATCAGTCCTCTGGGGTCCCCGTTTAAACGATTCTGAAACCTCATTAATAAAGCTTGCTGGCTGCACCAACACTGCCCTCCGCACAGCAAATTCCATTTCACTTAAATGTAAATGTAATGCAGATAAAAGCTGTACAGACAAGGCTAACCTTGTCCTAGTTCTTCCCAATGAGCAAGCGGGCCGTGGAGGGCTCGAGCTGAAGGAGTGATTAGCTGGAACGTTATTGGAGAGCTGAGGAGTGCTGCTGGGGTCCCGGAAGCCTGCCGTCAGGTCTCATTTAATAGTATTGATGCTGAAGAAGGGTTGGTTTCTGAAGTGTCACGTTCACAAAAATATATATATTTATACACCAAATGTGCTCCCCCAGGCCAGACTCCAACAGGCCTTGAAAATGAGTAGGCAGATCTGAAACCGGGACGGTTTATAAGATTAGCACAACGCTGCAATCCTCGCAGGAAAACGCAAAGTGTATCTACTGTAAAAGCAACTTCATATATTTTACAATTGCCAAATTTACAAATGTGGGGATGAGCAGGGAAGCGCCCCTTGACCAAAAGCAGAAACAAAACAAAGACACTATGATAATAATTTCTCATAAAGTAGCCAGCCCCTCATCACCACCCACAACTGCCTTTCTCATGAACCGCATTTCAGATATTGCAACAGCCCCTCCTCCCACTCCCTGACTCACATTTGTGGCTGGTGGGGGGGGGTGTCTCCAGGGTCTTGCTGGGGCAGGCCAGGTGCTGAGGCTGGGGGTTCTGCCTTCTCTGCAGACAGGCCAACATGGTGGAGCGTGGGGTCGACTACCAAGGGGAGCGCCACCACACAGGAATCTGTGGAAACAGACAGGGGGGAAAAAACAGCATGAAAGCGGTATCCATCACAAACACATGGGCAGAGAAGCACAGGCTAGAAACACATCGCTTTCTGTAATCCGCTCTCACCAGAAAGAACAGCTTTAGGAGAAACAAAACTGTACCAAAAGGTGGAAAGCAGGAATGGGCTGAAAAAAAAGGCTGCAGGGTCACTTAACCCTTTCAGTGCTGGCCGGATCTCAACGTCCCACTATCTTGGTGCCGGCTGTTGGCATATGTCATTTGGAAATCACACTGGAACCTCACTGAGCATAGTGCCAAGCGTACAGCAGGGCCATTGATGGCTCTAATCAATCTCCCATCAAGCCATAAATCTCCTCTCAGCCAGGGCGCTGCAACAAGGGCAAGGAAACCGCGGGCTGAGGAATTCACAGACACACACTAAAAAAATTACAAAAAATAAATAAAAATCAGGAGACAGCAATTAAAGAGCAAACAAAGCAAATTTGCTGAAGCAGCTGTGTTCCTGTTGCTGCACTAGCGTCTCCAGGTTGGGATGCATTTGGAATTATGATGCAGAGAGCTGAATTTGCTAAATGCCAGTCTACTGGCCTAACTTTGTTGTATTCTTCATGGATATAAAATTGCAGATTAAAACAGCAAACATTTTCCAACAGCCAAGGTATTAGAAAGCTAAGGATAGCTTCTATAGATTTCTCTTCAGTGGCTGTCTTAAGCCAATCAATAGCAAGTGTAGGGTTCCTCACCCCCGCCTCCTTTAACCAGTTGCAAAATGGAAGATGACAATATTTTATTACAGATAATTAACCTCACTGAAAATGCTTCAGTTAAATACAAAGTGTTGGAAGATGCTACTGTCTGATTCGATTCAAATCAACACTACTAGCTGAAATTAACAATACAAATAAAATCCACTGGAGCCGAAACTGAGTGAGTGTGCAGGACAGCGCAGGCAACAGCAAGGCTATGTTATTTGGAGAGCCGGTCCAGACAACCGTTCACATTAGCGAACATTAAAAAAATAAACAGCTTTCGTTGCCTGCATCTCTTCTGTGTGTGTTTGTCTCGCAGCTCCTCTGTCACTTCCCGTCACCATCAAACATTTAAATTTCCAGACATGCCACGCTACCTAGTCTCTAACAAAAGAACAAAACCAAATATTTCATTCTGGCTGTCAGCGCTACTGTCTAGAGCAGTGATGTACACTGCATCAATTCAAGTTTATTTTTCACTTCCTTTCTGTGTGCAAGCAATTGCCTTTTTAAATTATTATTGTTTCTTTTTATTTATTTATTTATTTTTAAAAGGGACTAATAATCTCCCCGATTCATTATTTCACTTTCCTTCAGAGCTTTTTATTCTGAAAGAGGTCAATTAGAAGAATTAAGAGCTGAACGACTAATGCGGAGCACTGCTGCCACCCACTCTCCACTAGTGTGTCTATGCCAAACTATCTAAACAAACACCCCACCCAAAAGACACTGGCAAATCCACAACATCCACGAGAAACCTCTTCAACCCTGATTTTCATGCATCAGTCACAGGGACATCTGCATTGAAGCCCTTAGACGCAGAAGCAGTGCAATATGAAACAAGCAGTGCTGGCTGGAACAACTTTATGAGCTGCACCTCTAAACGAGAAGAGGGGAGAGAACAGATTGCATTCCAGTCAGATGCCATGAGAGGGGTTTATTCAGGAGATTAAAAAAAGAGACAGAAGAAGATACCGCATGTCTATCGGCATTTTCATCTAATTAGGCTTTTAGTTAGACCATTCTCTCCTTAAAAGCCTCTTTCTGAGGATACTAATTTCAAAACAAGCATCCTGTTAAAAGAGCAGTTTTTACAAGAAAACCCAGCCCCCCTCCTCTCGCTTGTCAGTCTACCCGACTCTGTAAATGAAAGAAAATTGTGTTACTCTCCATCTTCTCTTCAGCAAATGTATTCTGAAAAGGCATTATCCTCTCTGAATGGAACTTTTTTTTTTTTTCAAGTTTCAAAACCAATTTTCTTCTATTACTGCTTTTAAGAGAATAAAAGGAAAAAAAGATTCGCATTTCAGAGTGTAATGTTTGTCACTTTTCTCTTCTCCTTTCCACACACTCTCGTCTTTACTTGGGGCTGCATTCCCCAGCACCTTCTTCGGAGCTGCAAATCGAAAAGCTTTGGCTTTTTAATTAAATTATCTGGATATTTTCAGTTGTTTTTTTGATGGACATCTACAGTAAGCAGAGTTTGTGATTAAAAATACAGACCAAAAAGAAAAACACAGATGTTCAATATTATATATTGAAATCTTCTCAAAAAGCCTGTACAATATCCTCTTGCTATTTCTGTACTGATGTTTTGATTTATACCGTGTGTATATATATTTCTTTCTTTCTTTTTTTTCATTAGTGCTAAAAGTAGTTTGTTATTTCCGAAGATGAACAGCTTTTGATTGAATGTTTGAATAGCAAGATCAAATGTTTTGCCGTGTTTGAGATTAAAGACCCAAATTCTCACCGGTGGCATACGGGATACCAGCTCCCAACACATCACAGCACGGGAGAAACAGGACACCTGACACAGAGTCGTATGGAAGAGCATTCCCACCCACCAGCCAAACAAAAGGAATTACAATGAAACTCTGCTCACCTCTGAACTCCAGAGTCAGAGATCAAACTCAGAGCGGCTCTAAATCAACACCTTAAGATGGGAGCAGCCGGGGGTGAGATTGAAAGGAAGCTTTGGTGGAGCAGTAAAAGATCACCGGGGACAGATATCTCTGCGTGTCCAGCCATCCGTCTAATCTATCCACCTATATTGTATCTAGCCTTCTATACAGCGCGTCTCTCAAATTATCATTTCCACCTTGCTACTGTCTTTTGCTTGTGAATTTGTTTTGGTGATTCATATATATTTGTGTATTAGGAGGTAAAAAAGATATCTAGTTGTGGGTTTCCCTTTAAGATAAATTTGTGCATTTACAATAGTAAGCCACCTGATGGCGCTGCGTGCAATGAAAAAAAAATTACAGAACCGCTACTGTATTTGTCCACTTAGTGGCACAGTGCACAGTAGCAGTTCTGTATAAAAAAAAATTCATGTAAATGCACAAAATATTTATGCTATGGTCCCTATTACTGAGACACTGAGTGCCAGATTTCAAACAGGGGCAGTCTGTCCTTAATTGAATGGGAACCTGCTGACTGCTTCAGAACACACTAGCCTGCCCTTTAACCAGCCGCCGTGCCTGCTCTTTATAAGTCTAGGCAAGTTAATCCAATCAGCCTGCTCAAAACTTCCAATTCTGTGTCCCTTTAACAAGACACTGTCTGTCCCTGCTAATCCCGCCCCCCCCAGCTGACAGATGAATGCAGGGCATTTGAAAGACCCCATTAGGAGCCGAGACTGCCAGCCCCCCGTCACAGCAAACTGTCCCCTATCTGGGGCATATAATGCGCAGGGATGTGCGAGTACAAAAACTCATGAGAGCTTGGATGTGCAACCTCTCTCAAACTGCAGAACCCGCTTAAAATGCAGTTTGATAGAAGGCAATTCTGTGCATGGGGTTTCCTATTCTTTAGAAGTGATCAAAAAGAGTGTAAAGGAAATCTTATCAAGGGAAGAAAACATAACGGATCATCAGCTTTGCAAAAAGAATGCTAGCGTTTGCCAACAAGGACAAAACCGTGGGCTGCAATGCATGTTGAATCTCTCCATAGGCATTACCATCTATCGATCCTCTCACCCCCACCACAGAAGCAGCTCCCGCCACTTCTTGCTAAATTATTTGCTCAGAACTGCATTCATCACTCGTCCCTTTATAGCAGCATTACAATGGGAGAAAGAAAGCTTTCAATGCTGCAAAACCAGCGAGAACAAACCAATAACTCTCACAACTAAGACCGCTGGCATTGACGTTTCTATTTTTTATTCTAGCTTCGCGCACGCAGCTAAACTTTCCTCCTGCGGGAACTTGCTGTTAAAATTAGACAACTCAGTGAGGTACGTTATCGTCATTCCAACTCGTGAAATCAATAATAATAATAATTTTAAAAAATACAGTCCGTCCACATTGCTCTGCTTCCCTGATATTGTGGCTTTTTTTTTCTTGAGCAATATTTACTGCTCTCTGCAGTGCAATACAGGTTTATGAGCATGCCAGATTGCTTTATGAGAAAAAACTGATCCGCTGGTTCAAGCCATGTTCCATACGATGACAGCTGTCCTGTAAACACCAAGCATTTTTGGCAAAGCAACTAAAAAATATATTAATCTACAAACACCTACCTTCAGATCCAAGTTCTGTGCAAACGATAGTGATAGCGCCGCAGTTTTAAACAGCCCACAAAACATCAGTAAATCGGAGCAAAAAGAGCTTTGGCGAATGGGAGCATTTCAAACTGTAACCTCAAACAGGTTAGGGTCACTAAAAATAAAAGAGACAAGATTAGGACTTTCTGGGCTAAACGTTTTCAATGTACCTTCCAGCAACGGCAACCAAGTATCCTTGTATTCCTCTTAAAAATGTCATCATCTTGAAATGGGATGCTTAACCACTAAAGTTAAATATTGAGGAGCTCAATGAGCCATATATAGCACAAGCGACATTCCACAGCCCTGCTGTGAATGACTGTGGAGGGGTACTACTGTAAATAATCCACTGTTTTGTCTTCAT
Organism: Polyodon spathula; assembly: GCF_017654505.1. Taxonomy (NCBI): domain Eukaryota; kingdom Metazoa; phylum Chordata; class Actinopteri; order Acipenseriformes; family Polyodontidae; genus Polyodon; species Polyodon spathula. The sequence goes on along the minus strand of NC_054555.1, from coordinate 26,918,429 downwards.
TAAAAGTACAAGGGGGAGGGGGCTTCATTTCATAAGCAGTGTGCATTCCACAAGAGAAATGCAAAACATAAACAAGCAGCTAACCTTGGGCTATACAAATCGCAATGCCTCTGTCTCGGATTGTAAAGAGTGACCGAATTGTTCAGTACGGGTCACACAGATAATCTTCTGGAGATATGCTTTGACGGGGATAAAGGCACGAAAACAAACAATAGTCTGTTGTGTCCTCGTGGCGCTTGCTTTTTACATTTACACACATCAGGCAAAGAATCAACTCTGTGCTTCTAAAAGAAAACGAAGTCAGGCAAGACATGTTGAAATCAGTAAGAGACAACAGCTAAAGTATTTCGAAAACAGTTGAAACCAGCTTACCACCTGCTTAAAGATGACACACAGTAGAAATGCAGTACCAAGTTCACCAAACACACACATACGAAAAGACACATTTCTGTGTTGCTCAAGCCTATCAACAGCCTATCTCTTCTGTATCATTACTGTTAGACTTGTTTGATTTTATAAAACTGTTGTGTAGAACACCTGGCTGAAGTCCAGCTCACTGCACCACATTAGCTTTGTTAGATCCATCTGTAGTTCAAATAATTCCAATCAGCCTGATCCAATTTAGCTCAATCTTCTCCTGCTTCTCCTTTCTTTTTTCCCCTGCTGTGCACTACAAGAACAAACTGCTCCACAGGAGCCCCGTCTCCCAGCCCTCTCACCAGCCGCACCGATTAATGGAGCCTCCCGCTGGGCAAGCTAAGCAGGATCCCCCCTTCCCTGCTAGGTAAGTAGATCCCCTTTCACAAGCACAGGGAAAGGAATGGAAGTCCCCTCACCAACACATACTCTGCAGGAAGTAACAGAACGCATGCAGGTGGGCAACTAACCATGCACTGTGTCACAAGCATTCAAGAAGCTGCAGACGTTTCAAAAGAAACCGATCAGTCACCAGGCGGAGAGAAGTGACTGGTATCAGATAAAGGAAAAACAAGAGCTGTTGAGAAAGCGATAAATACAGTGCAGCAATCAATAATGCACAATTAAGCAAACTGTATCTACCAGAACAGCAGGCAGACAGCGGATTTCTGCTTTAGATAAAAGCACGCAATAAAAAGGAAAATAAGGTCCTGTATTAACTAGCCACACATTGCATGCGCAATACATCTCAATATGCTTGAGTAGGTGTAACTAGGTTTGGAGCTATACACTGTTGTGATTGTTCAGATAGACAGATGCCCAGACAGTAGCCCACACTTCCCCTTCAACAGCTTCCTCTTCCACACTGAAGGAACATCAGTTATGGAATCCCGGATCTCTCTGTCTCATTAGAGACTTTCTAATCTGTCTGGTATAGACAGGTCCTCACTTCATGTACCACGCTGGCATATATTCCCAGCAGGCACTCCAGGGAACACTGCAATCTACTTTTTTTTTTTTTTTTTTTTTTTTTTTTTTTAAATCTGACATCGCTGTTTTTGACAAAGTCGTTTAGACGAATTTTCCATGAAAGAAATTGTACGATATCAGTTAATTTATATATAAATATATATATATATATATATATATATATATATATATATATATATATATATAATTATATATATATATCTATTTTTTTTTACAAAAGGAAGATGCAAAAATTGTACTGTTGCTCGCATTTGTCAACACAGCTTCATGTACAGTAGACACCGACAGGGCTGCAAAATAGTGGAAAGAAATGCATTCAAACTTGTGAGCTGCCAAATTGATTTAAAAAAGTTGTTTATAACTTAAAATCTTTCATGGATTAGGGCCATCCTATCTCCAAGTATTACTAACTCTGTATATTTCTGTTTGATCTTTGAGATCAGAAAAATGCTGAACTTAAAATCAACTGGAGCCAGAGCTTTATACTTTAAACCTAAGAAAATTCAGCTTTAACTTTCTCCGAACTTCCCAAGAGGCTTGAAGGGTGATATATATAGATATAAATATATATATATATATATGATATATATATTAATAGATATATAACATATAATATATATGGGTCTTGACATTGTAAAACAGTGCATAAGAGTCTGGAGGTAAGATTTCACAGTGTCTGTAACGAAGTTAGGAGTTCCCCTTCTCTTGCTGTCTTGGATCACTTGAGCACACAGGCTCCTGATACGCTCCAGTCATTCCAGTACACACTGTTCTCTTTCAATGGGCGACTCACTTTTTTTTTTTTTTTTTCACTGCTAATTTCCATGATTCATTTCATTAACCTCATTTCCCAGACCCAATCAGAGATCTCTAGTCTCTATTTATACTTGCAAGGCAAGGTCTTGGTGTCTTTTAATAAAGAAAAAAAAATTAAATGTAAAAACACATCGAGCCATAATGACACAAAATCGTTTGCACTTTCTGCGACACGGCTGGTTGATAAGGCCCTCTTATCTGGGAGCTCTGGCCCGGCGAAGGTTTCTGCAAGGAGATAACACGCCGCATCCCGCCATTGATCTTTTCATTCCTAAGGATTTTGATAAGGCTCCCTTTGACAGGCCAATTTTCCCCCAAAGTTTTAGCCTGAAAAGGTGTCTAATTATAGAGCCTTGTGTTGATTGGTTAGAATCTATGAGCAATGTTAATTCCCCAGGCTGTGTCTTGTATTAAAAGATAACAGGGTCACATTGCTGGCAGCGCACGGGGTGCAGTTAAATGGGGCAATAAAGAAAGGCGCATGTTTTAAACACCTTTCAAAATCTTTCAGCGCCTCAAGTCTGTGCAAACTTGAAAGCGAACTTGTAGGTCTCCAAATCAAGTTTTATTTTTTTTTTGCTTGCTTCAGAAACAAACAAAAAAAAAATTAAAATCAACCTCTCCCCAAATACCTCACTCAACACTAGGTCTACAGAGTGCTACAAATTCACAGACAACTTGAGAACTCCCATCAGTGCCACAGACTGGAAAAGCCAACAGACCACAGGTGCTTTACAGCAGAGACAGGATTCAGGAAGCCACCCCTTAACAAAACATCCGCTATCCACAATTACACAAACAAAAAACTGAAAAACGACTTGTGCATTGAAAAACTACAGAAATAAAGAAATACTCCTGTTGCAACTGCCATTACAATCACAGCCGGTCGGACCGCAAAGGCTTTCCACTCAGTTTCAGAAAAGTGGGACTTCTCAATGAATTGCACCAAGGGCTTAGATTAGAGAACAAAGGCGTGCCTTGTCCTTTTTGAGTTGTCTAACCCCTTTTCATCTGCAGTATTAGGTGTCTTTTCCCAGCCTCTTTCAAGGAGTGTTGTTTGGGTTTGTTGTCCCAGTCTTCCCTTTGGCCTCACCCTGCATGTCCTTCACACAGACACAGCCAGGTAGCACGGGGGACTCAGCAATTCACACCTGCAGATGGAAGTTGGCATATTTTGATCAGAAATGGCAAGAAGCCGCATTCTATGAATTCCAGCACAGTAGATAATGGGGGAAAAAAAAGCAACCTTTCTCCCAACACCTTGCCGAAGGCAATAATAAAACATGGCATGCTGCTGTTGTACTGGCAAACGACCTTCGACTCTCAACCCTCTGTTTCACTCTCTCTCCACGCTCGGAAATGTCTCCATTGACCCTGCCTAATGCATAGTGAAATGGCTTTAATTCTCTCTCTCTAAGACATACACGACCCCCAGGCCTTTCAACTGGGGTCCTGTTAATAATTAAATGTTAATCTAAAAAGCAATTCTAGCTGTGCTTTTTTCTGTTTGAAGATCCAGTTAGAGATTACATTAGCGTGCAAGAGCAGGAAGGATCATTTTCTTCACCTCTGCTCCATGTGATCCTTTTCGTTGCGGGTGGGGGGTATGGGGGGGCTTGTCTGGATGAGGTTGTGATTCTTCTCTCACTTTTGAGATAGTGTTCACATCACAGGCCAGGGATTAGTCAGGGTGCACTGAAGGTAACCAGGGCTTAAAAAAACCAAAGGGGCTTAAACTTTTAATTCCTGCTCTCCTTGGCTTTTGAATTTTAATAATGCAAACTGAGATTTACGGTTAGAACATAAAAGGGGCATTTTTATAGAAGTGCCCTAATAAGTACAATCTGAAACTTCAGGGAAATGCAATGCTGTTTCAAGGAGCTGTCAAGTAGTGACAGAGATTTAATGAGTACCAAAACTCTTCTGAAGTGCTTGGCATACTAGTAACTACTCTTAAATTATGAATTTATTTTGAATGTTACCATCAATATTGCAATTAAGTCTGCTGTTGAGCGTTTATTTCCCAAGTATCTTTAAACTGAATTAAAGCGACTTTGATGGCCTGCATTCAGACTCACTAGTACTCTAGTTATACAGACGTCACGGCTTCAGAGTCTGGATTCACTTTATATACGATGCACACACAATGGTGCATCACCATCACATCACAATTAAAACTCAGTTAATAACTTCATGTATCAAAATGGCACTTTAAGTCTTCACTGTTAAACCCCCTCTTAACAATCATCTCAATTTACTTCAAACTCACACACCTGTACAGTCAGTCTGCTTCCACTGTGGTCTCAAAATGAAACTAGTCACAAAGCTGCTGCTGTGCAGACAGAGGCTTCTTTAATAAGTCTGGAACAAGGTTTCCAGGAATGATTTTGTTGCAACCAAACCTGAGCTTTCTCCAGTATTGCTGAACAGAGACAATAAGAAGGTGTTTTAATGTACTCGGAAGGTGGTTAATTCAGAGGGCATCGCTGCCATTCTAATAAAACAGTCAGTTCCCCTTGTTTCTTTTATCGAGACAGTAGACCAACGTTTGGGCTGCCACTCATCAGCGAATACCAATTAAAAACATCAGAAAAGCGTGGGCTTCACGTCTTATCTTCACAGGTCCACAACAGACTCCTACATCCACTGGAAATCAAGTCTTATTGAAATAATGAAAACCTAACTGGAACCATTCCCCTCTGCTGAGCTCACACTATAGAGACTGGGGCTGGCATTTGACAGACACTAATTCCAGTCTCATCTATAAAGCTTTGCTCATGCATTATTTAATGGAATCTATTACTTTTGGATTAAATAATAAAAGACTGTGCTGGTTAATTTTTAATAGTTTGCATAATTGGCATCACAGCTGAATATAAGCAAAATGCTGCTTTCAAAAAGACCGCAGTGTGACTTGCCCAGAAAAGGCTTCTAAATAAGAAGCACCCAAGGTACTCTCTATCCAACCTGTAGAAATCTGGTAATACAAACTTCAGCTGCAGAACTGGACTTGGATCCACATACAACCAAGCGGTTTAACATTACAAGAGATGCTTTATAACTACAGACAATAGCATTTTAAGTAGTTGATTAATTACTCCTACCACAGCCACCTGACCGAATACAGTGTTATGAAATATACAGTGCCCTGCAGCCAGGATTGAGCAAACCGCTTGAGCATTCCTGAAAAGGAGATGCTGCAACGCGCCATGCTCTGCACCGCAGAAACACCTTGACTTCAGTACAGAATTAAATACAGGAGCACATGCTAACCAGCAGCAAGGTCGCTTTTTCTCTGCTCTATTGGGATGTAAACGACTGAAGCCTGCTTACTCCCATCAGATCATTTGTCACAAGCGATAGACAATTTACTGTGGGAGCCTATTCAATTTATTCATTGTGCCGTCACTGCAATTTTTTCCCCTCATTGAGGTCTGCTTTCGAATGAAGCATGGCTGTCTGGGCTGTGCAGATTTCTCGCTGGCTCTTTAGGGCGATACCTGTGTGCGGTGAATAAAGCTTTCCAGCCCTGTTATTTAGCAGAGGACAGTAATGCCGGTTTAAATCATGTTAATTGCACAAGAAGCACAGAGGGCCCCGGCGGTAGCTGAGAGAGACACACAAAGACGATATGCCCTTACTTCACCCAGCCGGGGGTTTCACTGCTGAGGCTCCTCAATAAGGAGCCAGCACCTCGCCAAGCTGGTCAGGAATTAGCTGCTGGCCGGGAGAGATACTCGAGGGTTAGGAGATAACAACGCCTACAATGTTCAGATTTAAGACAGTAGTGTAGTCGATGGCGAGGGACCAAGGGCGCTGGAGCTAGGGGTGCTGGGGGTTCGGTAGCACCCCCTGGCTTTGCATGGCTTCCATCATATACAGGGGTTACAGTTTTGTTCAATGGCTTTACCTGTCCAACTTGAGCAGTATCAGGGAGAATTAGTAAAACAAAAGTACTTCACTATAGAGAGGACACCTGAATCTGTTCCACACCAAGAGAATAGCATAGCCATGCGGAATGTGTCACTCACAACCACACTTCTGCTGGTGGCTCCCTCTCTCAAGTCACACACATTCAGCCTCTGATCCTAGTCTTCCCAAGGTACTGGGATCTGCCTTTTGCTACAATGTATTAAACAGCAGCCCTTCCACAGTCATTACTGTCCCACCCCCACAAGCTGAAACTCACGGCTGGGTTTAATGGACCCCAGCACTGTGTCTGCATGCAGCATTAACTCCGAGCAGCTCAAGTGTTTCAGCAGTTGGAATATTACTTATACTTTTAGCTGACAACGTTAAAACGATCTAGGACACATCTAGGCCAATCTGGAATCACAAGCTGTTTCACTTTGTCAACATGCCCCCCAAAAAATACCCACAAACAAACACTGGGTCAGGATACAATTCTCTAACCAGCCTCCAATTTCAGAGAGGTGGACAAGGACGATGTCTCAGTGTTTTTTTGTTTTTTTGGGGGGTTTCATAGGACACTGTTTATACTGTGCAATAGAAACACAGTTTAAAAAATAATAAAATATCCTGCTTTTGAATACTAGCTGTGCTTTAATAAGAAGTTGACACATGTCATAGTCCTAGATATTCATATGCATTCAGCACATATAAATATAATAAAGAAGACTTCATAAAGTATTGATTGATTTCATCCCGGAGTATTCCGTTAATGTCTTTAATGCAAATAAAAGGCTTCCTTTTAAGACAGACAGAAAAGTTAGATAGTTCGATGAATAGAAAGCAGCTTTCTGAATAGACTGGCAGATAAATGACTCAGTAACCAAGTTCCTCTCTCTGGGAGTGACTCCGGCCTCGCTCGGAGAGGAGTTTGTTTGGGGACAGGGGTGACCCTTTAGCCCTGAAGCCTGTGAACAAACACAAAGACTGCCCCCCCCCCCCCCCTTCTCGCCTCGCCTTGACAAACTTTAACTTCAAGAATACACCACCACTCCACAACAGACTCACTCCAGCCCCTATTCACAAGTACTCCCATAGACAGGCTCTGTTCACAGCTCACAAATAGACACACCACTCCAGCAAACCAGCAGATAGCAGGGGACAGATGGAGCCATCTATTGAGCATGGCAACTCGGCTTCAAATGCAGAGAGTGTTCATCCTTCCCTAATAATCAGCCAGCGTCAGGCTCAGGTCAAACCCCTCTGAGCAGAGTTAGTTCCTGCATTGGAGTGTCAAATGTTGATACGACTTCAAAAAACAAAATGCTGACATCTGTTGCCCACAAGCACAGAACTCCACTCCTGGAAGGTAAATGAAGCAACATTCAAACAATACGCACGCTAACGTGATAATATTAATAAATATATTCAATGAAGAGACGACCATATGGTGTCTATTAGCTACACTTTGCAGTAACTGAGCTATTTAACAAACTGCACCTTTATCCCAGACAGTGTTCTTGATGCCACTGTAAAGGAACATAGGAGGAGAAGGTGAGATTATGCCTCAGGTACAGGAGTTTAAATAAGCATTCCTCCTTTATTAAAATCGATACATCATTCAATACCACATCCAGACCTGGATGTTTCATACTAGCAATCAAACTCTCCAAAACACAGGAATGCACACAAACACACACATTCTCAGGGCAGAATAGCACAATGTTATTGCTACTCTTAAAAAAAGCCTCACTAAAAATAACAAAACACAGATGGTCTCTTAAATGAGGCTTATTTGTGTATTTGTGACATCCCAGATTGGTGCCGTTTCGACCTCTGCAGTGGCTTCGATACCACAACAGTACTATTTGAAAAAGTTGACAGACACAAAAAAAACTGTTTGTATTTTCTCTAAACCCCTGTCGCTGGCATATCCGGTTCAAGCCGGGCCTATGGTGAACAGGGTGAAGGCAAGGTCAGCAGGCACACAGGCTGTCAAGGTCAGTGATATCCAGGCACTCTCGGTGTTTTGTTTCTACTACAGTATGGTTTCATGTAAACGCTGCATGCCCCTCCTTTCAGAATTGGTTATGTTCTGATGTACAATGGTGAAGTGCAGCGGAATTAAGAGACAAAATAGCAGAAAAAAAAGCATTTCCCGGTGGGCATTGCCTGGCTCCCAATCCAGAGCTGTAATCATGATCACTGTCTTCCTGATACTGTAAAAGGCACAACTCCAGACCTTTCCCACTCGGACCCAGTGCAAAGTCTCTAGCACGCCCACACAGCGCTTGCACATCTTGAAGCACATTACAGACCACTTTAAATATCTATATTGAGGGCCATTCTTCTCAGATTGAGACAATCCCATTCTGGATAAAAGTAATGAACTACACATTTAACCCATACACCAAGTGTTTTAGAGGTGAAACAATGGGCATCACTTCCAAACAGGCATCTCCCTGCTACCCTGGAAACGATGGACTGTCCAGCCCCTTGCGGGGCGTTCTCTTACAAAACCAAGGGGGTGGTGAGCAGTGAGCTGTACAGTCCATTTCCTGGGTGTTCAGAGGAATTGTATTTTCAATGCAGGGTGTTGCAGAAAACACACTGACTCCTCGGTCACACCACAAGAAAAAAAAAGTATCAATCCCCAGATTGATTGCTGGCCGTGGCAGGCAGTATCTGATGGCAGACATCTAGTTATCAAGCAGCTTCGTACAGGGACACTAGTTCAGGGAGTATTGAGTTGCCATCGGCAGAGGATGCTTGGTCAAGGTCAGAAGGGAGCTCCACAATATAAAGCGCAAGGGCTGTATTCTTTAAAGTTAAGTGGGTGTGCAGGTGTGGGGGGGGGCATTATAAATAATCTAGCTTGGTTCTGGGAGGGTTGTAGAATTAAATGGTTTATACGACTGTGAAGCTGCAGTAACATTTAAAACCATGAGCGATCTCAATATTGAGGTGCATTTTCCACATTGCGCTGCTGTAACTGTGAAGTCGTTATTTTGGAGGTTGCACCCCTTATTCAGTTCCAGGGAGGCTGGGATCTCTCATGCAGCTCCTTCTGGTTCAGTGCTTATCCTGAGGTGTCCCTGCTCTAGATGTGGGCTGACCGAGAGTGATCAGCTGTACAGGACAGGCTCAGAGAGTATCAAGTGAAACCAGTAAGATCAGTCACATGCAGATTGCAAGCCGTATCCAGCCCTTGAACACCACTTGTGACAGATTAGAATTCTAACATGAGCCATTTCTAAGCAGGTTTTGTTTCCTGCTACAATAAGGACATCACAGCCAGGATCCATTATAACGAGTCATAATCTTATGACTCTGCGCCCTCATTTTGACAGAAGGCTCAATGCAAAATCATTTAACAAATCACAGTCAAAGCTGTAGGAACCCTTTTCGGACCTCGCTTTTGCAGAGCTTTAAGTCAATAGGACCAGGACTGTTTTGCATTAAAGTTCCAGGTGTATCAAACCTCACAATACGCAAGCAGTCATCTGGAACTTTGTTTTATGAAAATGCACTTGTTTGAATAAAAAGGGTCAATGGCCATCTGTTTATCAGGACAACCTGCCTATGCCTGACAGGCTGAGCCAGGTGTCGCTCATAAACTTCTCACTAGAAAGTCTAGAGAACTTGCAAATGATTGTCAGTCGTTTGCATAATTTTGAAACTGATGGCTTCACGCATGGCCAAAACAAGTTAATCACCTACACTATGACAGGCTACTAGTCTTGCGGTAAATTCTGGAACTTAGTATTCATTTAAACTAAATCAGAATGAAAATCTTGTGTGTGGTTTTCAAAGACATGTTAAAGGAAACTTATTTGTCTTCCACTGCGTGCTCACACACACACTCTCTTATTGTCTATTGCCCCAAGGAGGCTCAGATCCCCAGAGAACGAACATCATGTATCCATCTCCTCTTATGATGAGTCTTTCGGTCTGGGAGTCTTTTTTTTTTTGTTTTTCATGCAGATGGAACAAAGCTCTTGCTACAGGGCTCTCACTCTCTATCTCGGTCTCTGAAGAGAAATCTGTACTGCTGCTGTTTTTAAAAGAAAAAAGGAAACCTCTCAGTGGATCCTTGTCAGTTCCAGGCCATTACCTCTCCCTCATTGGGAGCGTGTTTACAAGGCACCATAAAGAGCTTGGTTCACCCCTTTTCCTCTGAAAGAAGGACAAGCCCCAGGCTGGAGGTGAGACACCAAAGGAACGCAGCACTAGGGGACAGGAAAATAAAAAGAGCTGAATCATCTCTCTGCGAGCGTCTGGGCGCGAGTCGTGCGTGAGTTGCAATGAATTTAGCCCTGGAGTTCCAGAAACTGGTTTCCAAGAGAGCATCCCAGATACCTACTGTAATAACAGGAATGTTTAGTGAAATCCACAAGGCATTTCAGGGGTCGGTTTAGAGTTGTAGCAGCCATGCCAGATGCATGCAGACAATGTTTTAGGAGATGGTTCCAAAAACAAACACATATATTCTGCAGGTAGATTTTTTTTATACATTCTATATGTTATTCAAATTGAGAAATCAAGTGATGACAATTAGGCGGGGATCATGGGTGTCGATTGAGCTAATTTGCCATTCAAAGTGAAGAAACAGCCGCTTGGATTTGTGACAATTCCTGCTTTTCTTAGACACTGTGGAGAACAGCAATCCGCACGAACCCAAGCATCTGTTTCTTTGGCGATTTCACTTGGAATGGCAAATTAGCCCAGTCAACACCAGCGACCCTCACCTGTGGAGAGCTGGATCCGAATAAAATGGTCTGTGCAGGACCAGCTCGTACACCTCGACGGTAACAACACACAGCTACCATTTCTGCAGAGCCCACTGAGAATGTAGCCCAGCAGCAAAATAATAAAAACACATCACATGCTGCAGAAAGATGATGTTGTTTAAATATCACAAAGGAAAAAAAAAAGAAAGAAAACCAATTAAAAATTGCATTCATAATAGGGCATGAATAGTTTATGAAGCTAAACCACACAGCGGACTGGATTAGTTTTATATTAGCAGGGTAAATCATTATTCCAGATTGTCGAATGGAAAATTAAGTTTCAGATAAATGGCAGCTGCACTATTCAGGTTTTATTTATTTATTTATTTTTTTGGGGGGGGGGGGGGGGGGATAGGACAGAGGGGCTGGCTCTCCCTTTTTAATTTTGATCCTACTTGGGGATCGAACAGCCATTATGAGCCTAACGCTTATGCACCATAACACATTCCGCTTACAGGAACGGATCAAACTGCCACGCAATGGGAGTCTTCTTTCTAGCCATGTACTCTGGAATAGTTTTACTGTCAGAATGGTTTTGCTATGCTGTAGAGGGTCACCAACTTCTCCAACTCAATAAAAATGTTAATAAAACCAAGAACAAGCCCAAAGGGGCGGGCACAGTCCCCCACAGGGCATTTAGACGGCAGAACTGCATTTAATGATCTCGATACCTCTGCCTGGGCTGCAAGGAAATCCAGCTTTTCCAAGAGAAAATGACTTTGCTCCACCGAATAATCCAGAATGACCTTTGCCGCTGCCAACCCAGTGGAGTCAGATAATACAGCTTCCAAAAGCAATCAGCCTGCAGCCTCCCTGGGAATAAAGTCAAAAGGAACGGAGAAAAAAAACCTGCATGGGACTGTAAAGTAGCAACCCTCCCTTCTCTCTCTCTCACCCAAATAAATTAAAACCCCCATTAGGCAGATTTCAGAAGACGGCAGCAGGCTTATAATTATACATGACATCTTTGAGAGATAAAAAAGTGATTACTGTGGATGCAAAAATCGCTTAGCAACCAGTCATTAGCCCTGCGAATGCAGAAAGGTGACCAGCCATCCATTCTCACTCGGGTCCCTCTTTCTCTCCTCCCTCGACCACATACAAACACAGATAAAGAGTGGCACACAAGCTCTTGACACACAAACAGGTTAACACAATAAAGCCAGCTTTAGCAGGCTGACTCGAGGGAGAAAAGCAATTCCAACAGCAGGCGAGCGGTAATAAAACAGCTCTGCATGTGTGTGTGTGTGTATCCATGTATGTCTAGGAGTGATCTGTGTATTCACCTGGTTATTTAAATAAATGCTATGATATAGGTCTGTGTATGTGTGTGTACACAGGTGACTGACAAAAGCAAAAACACCTGCCATAACACTGTCAATAGGACGGCATGCCAAGGGTGGCAGGATTTTCTATTTGGATTACCACGTCAATGTAAGTGCGTGCTTTAGTGTATTAGTTTGTGTGTGTGTGTGTTCATTTGTGTTACTCAAGCCTGCTAGCTGCACATGTCAAGAATAGGGATACCTAGCTTTATTAAATAAATAAATAAATAAATAAAATAAATCATGAATATCAGAAATGATACATAAATGGCTCGCCGTTTTTTTTTTTTTTTTTTTCTTTTTTGTAGCCTTCAGCCTTTACTGCCGAGTTGCGATTGGTTTCTCCAGTCAGTGGAAATCCCATCATCTTTCAATGTGCTAGGTGGCCAAGTTCTCAGGGTTTACATTTGTCATTTTTAAATAACAGGTAATCGGGCACGAAGTGATGAGTCTCACCGCCGACACGATTACGAGTTAGGGGGAGGGGAGGGGGGGGGGAGGGGGAGGGGGAATCGGCCTGGGGGGAGGTCGGTCGTGACGTCGGGGTCAGACCCAAAAACACACGTTTTTTGTGTGCTGTTTTTTCTTTTGAAATAAATGACTTTGTATAAATATATATTAAAATAAAAAATAAAACAGGGCAAAATCTGGCACGAGTATAATTTATTTTTCAAGACGTGTCAAAACGTCAGCTAAAATGTTTTTTCCAGATAAGTAGTGATGTACAGTGGCATGTTACTGTGTCCTATTACAGCTAAGTACACTTGGGCATTTCATTTCTAATGAGTTCTACTTTAGGAATGGGACTAATTACAAAACAATAAAGCACACAGCAGCTCAGCAGCAACACAGTTAATTAACACAGGGGCTCGGCCCATCCCGCTACAACCACCGAAGTTTAACACCTTACGTGAAAAAAGGACGTCCCTGGATATTATGGGGTGTGCAGTTGGACGTCTCTGTCTTCGTGCTTGTTGCTACATGGTACATGTGGTTGCTGGTCAAAGATCGGTCTATCGTTGACCTCTCATACTACATAAAATGGCACCAATGCCAGATTTGAGAAGAAGTTTGCAATGTAAGCCTGGTTTGTTGTATCCAAAAGTATAGACAAAGCCTCAGCAATTCTAGAAGACTTTAAACAACCAGAATACTATTTATATTGCAATACTGGTTTAGTTCAACCCAAACAGGGTGCTGGCTATGAGGGTAGAAATGGCACATGCCAGTATTAAACAGCCTTGAATTGCCGGAAAGCTTCTCTAGACCCAGTGGCTGGCAGGATAGTGGTATCTTCAGTGCCAGTTTCAGTATCACTAGGGGAAGAGAGCGTTTTGGCTGGACTCAGAGTTTCTTTTCACTGGTCAAGGTCCCGCTATCAAAGGAATAGAAGGAAAGAGAAACACATCAAATCCCAAATGCAAGTGGATACAAGAACAAGGGTCTGAAAAGCAAGCCATGGCCTCATGAACTTGGGAACACAAAAAGTAAAACAGGATAGTTAATATAGATATTAATCAAGACCCACATTAATAAATAACAACATTGTAGTTAATGTACCCATTGCCTATGTGTTTGTAACCAAGTGCGTGGGAGCCAAAGGGGGCCTTATTGAATGCACCTCAGTGGAATTATAAATTTGAAAAGTTGGCTTGAAAAGGGAAGTTCCCTTACAGAAAAGCTATTGTAAACAAGTGCTCTGGTCAGACCATCGGGGTGCTGCAATCAGACTTTCACCGCATGAGCGTCCCGGTACAATCAAGCACTCAGGTGATGGCATCCACCCTCCCTCCACACAGACTCCCATTATTCCACTATCCCACTTCCGAAGCAGCCAGTCCAGAGGACACACTGAACGGGAAGCACAGCCTCGACCCTCTGCACTCGAGAGCGCAGACAGCCCCAGAGATCAATGTGACTTTGAAAGAAGCACTTGTATTATTGTTATAGCAATGAGGGAACTGCTTTTAAAACCTTGGCAAGCAGGCTGTCTCTGCAATTTTGGGGTCGATTAGCAATAGACCGTCTTTGAGCGGCATGCAGCCTCAGCAGGATGGAAGCTTTAATCTGCACCTTGTTTAGGCTCCACTTGTTTCCTCTGATTACTGCATACCTGTCACATGATAAATAGGGTGATATATACCATCCTGGATCTTCTCTGATCAGTGCTTAACCCTGCAGGTTGATGGAACAATACTTTGCAGTTTACTACTAGACAGCTGCACATGCAGAATAAGGCATCAGTGACAGTGTTTTGCACACAGTGATCACCACAAGTAAACCCTGCTTTGTCATCTTTTGTGGAGAACTTTGTTTGCTTTATTAAAGTGTGCTAACATTGCCATAAAATAGTCTTTAAAAAGGCAAGCTTGCCTATTATTAGCCCCAGCAGTTTTATACCTGGTCTCTTATTCTTCTGGAGATCTGATTGTTCTTTGCTTATATTCGATATACAAGAAATTTGGGATACACAGCTATTTCTTACAGTGCTGGAGATGATAAGCTAATGATACTAAACTCTTCTGAGCAAAATAAACAGGAATACTGTTAACAGGAGGGAACCTATGTTTCATATATAAAACTGTCCACAGTTCTGCATTACTTTTATTTGATGTGTTCTGAATCAATGTCTGTTTCAAGCAAGGCAATGCAGGTTTTTTCCTTTGGTACGCTTGCATTACACAGCGCTTGTGTCTCGTCCTGGCTCATTGCGGAGATGCTGCCAATTTAGATCCTTTGGCATTTTACAATGAGGAGTCAGAAAGCCTCACTCCAAGACAAACCTGTCCACCTGCTTTTAAAACCTGTCCATCTACCAAAGAACCCAGGAACGATCGGCAGCAATTAGCAAGTCAGAAAAGGCACGGAAATGATTGCCACCTCCAATGAAACGGAATTAAAGGAGGAGAAGAGGCCATGTGAACGAGTGATCAAAGCAGACAAGCGGGAGCCACACCCTGGGGTACAATCCTAAACCCCCAAACACGTTGACTTCTGCAAACCAAACACATAGCAGTTTACTAAGCATCCTAAATGTAACTGCAGCAAGTTACAGATTAATGACACCCTGCATTAGTTACAATGGCTTTAAAGGGACTGATCCACTGTGCTGGTACAGGAACAGTGTCTGATGCAGGGAGGTCTGGAGGGTTCAATGGATCACACTTTTCCATGTCCTCATTCCATTGAGCATTCTTCTACCCATCCACTCTAGGATCAGATATACAACAGCTTGTAAATCTAGGACCTGGAAACAATCCACTTGGATTGTGTCGTCAAGTACCTCTAGCCAGAGCGCTGACCCCGATGGCAGATTATAGCCTGTGAAGAGAAATCTGTAGAAATCCTCAATGGACCCACCTTTATATAGGGGAAAGGGGGTTCACCGTCCTCGTTAGGTCAAGCATGACTGCTCAAAGGGCTGCTCCCCACAAACCCCATGAATAAATCCACTCTCGCTGACACCAGAGTAAAGGAGGAGTCAGGCCTGTTGTGTACTCTCGCAGCTGGGTGTTAGCGTTGAGCAAGAGGTGGGAAAAGAGACAGAAGGTTGTGGCTCCAGCCCTGGTTTCCTGCCAAAGACCAGAAAAGGCAGACACCTCGACTCCTCTTCTCATGCTCACGTTCCAGTCTATTCCTACGCAGATGAAGAACGCACCCACACGTACACACTAACACCTCTACAAGCATCCCACGCTATTGTTATAAAAAGATGCACGTACAAAACGAAACCTACCAATATCCGTTCAATTGAAATATCCTGCAAAATGCTCATAGCACAACAAAACAAACTGCAAATATTCTTATTGTGTAAAGAACAGCAGTACTGTGCACCATGAGCACAGTATTATTAGAGGTAAGACAGCTTGTGTCTCTGCAGCTAAAGCAATGGTACCTATGGAAAATAAACAAACCAGTCTGTCAACCAATAAATGACACTGAAATGTAAAAGGACTGTGAATACATGGTGGCTTGAAATAATGCATTACTAAATCCATTTACTTATAATGGTACAGAAGTTGTAAACATTCTTAAATGCTATAGGAGTTCAAACTTTTATTTAACTTCAAAAGAAAAGACAGGACAAATACTAAAAGTGCCGAGTGCTGAAAGCCATTGGCTGGGACAAACAGGGCAAGGGTCCCGGGGTCTGAAACAAGCAAAGCCCCCACGAGGAAATCCCAGAGTGCTCCTGGCCTTGCAGCTCTGCCAAAAACACAGCAAATCAAGCAAGCAGCAGAAGCACCACTCACCACAGTCGCTAACAATGCAATGCCGTCAGAGGACCGGATACTGTGTCCATGAACACATAATCAAATTAGAGAGGGCGAGGGAGAGGGGGAGACGGATCTAAGAAGAACAGAGGAAAGAAATATGTCAAGGTGGAGAAAGAGAATGAAAAAGTAAAAGACGCTATTCACAAACATCTTGAAATGAACCCCCAAAGTTAAAGTTGTATAAATAGAAGCAGTTGAAAGAACGAAAGCACAGAAATGATGTACAATATTACCAGGGTGGCCTTGAATACCTCACAGCTGTTGCATTAAGTACCACTAATCACAGCAAGGGCTGAGGAGCGAGTACTTAATTTGCTTAGGAAAGAACAGGGCACACTGACAATCTGGCAGAAATTGCCTTCCAAAAGTTATAAATGCAGGCGAGTAAATAAGCAGCTTTGTCTGCATCCCCCTCAGGTGCAGCCCATCCCACAACCTCCATACATCACTAGATTATGTTGTATTCAATGGAACAGGTCAGGCTTGCCTCAGTGCTGGTCTAAGCTGGGAAAGCAAGCTCTTTAATGTAGAGTCTCAGATTTGATTCAATGTCATCTCCTGGCTTGCCAGCCCCCCGCCCCCCCGAGGTAGAGTAGCTGGGAAAGGCTTTCTGAGCGATTAGGGATGTCTGCTCTTCAAAACACGAGCCTGTGCAGCAGGAACATTAAAGTATGTCGCAGTTTGCAGCGCTAAACCAGCCAGCTGACGAGGGTTTAAGCTGTGCCATGTTTGGTCCTCATAAAATGATCATAAGGATTCACGTCTGTTGGAATAATCTGGGGACAATACTGTTTTTGCCATTCCTAAAACTGGTATCTGTTGATTGTAGTGGCATTACCATTAAATCAAGCAAAACAGAAAAAATCCTGTCATCGTCCCGTCCTGCCCGCCCGTGATCAAGGATTGTGGATGCTGCCTGGTCTGAGCATTGAGAAGGTTTTTTTTTTTTGTTGTTATATATGGATTCCCATACCTCTCTTGGCTTTACAATACTTACCTATTATTTTACTGTGCTTTTATTACTCAATGATATGCTTTAAATTATGGGGGGAACTTTTATAAGGGTTTTTACATACAGCCTACAGTATAAAGGATGGGTAAGTGGCTGATAACTTGATGCAATAGTCATTACTTGAAGCAGCTATAAAAGACATTACCACAGCATTGTAGCCAAACCCTGAAACAGCTCCTCCAAGCTCATCAGTATCTTCGGATTGATAGCACAAATACAGCAGGTCTGTGAGGTGGCAGTTTTACAATCTCAGCTCAGCATGTTCTCATAGCTGGTCTGTCCTGCGAGCGCTGCCGTGTGCAATTTGACAATCACATTGATGGACCACTTTAAAGCACTGGGCAATTTGGGGCTTCAAACATATAATCTGGCCTGCTATGCGTTTTGTTGTGCAAAGCTCTTAACTTCTCACCTGAAATTTGAATGCTCCACAGCCCGCACTGAACAGCAGCTTCATTTTTTTGTTTATACAGATTTCCCATAAAACACAGAACAAAAAAAATAACATAAATTAAACATATCACGACTTTGCCAAGATGACCTTTTGTAAAATGTTTTCTCTGCTTCATGAGTCATAATAAACTTCAAGATGTTATTAATAACGCTGCAAGACGGAATGTGTGAATCACCAGTCACAGAATTACATGAGTTTGAGGGCAATGTAAACGAACTGGACTGTCAAAAGGATATTTTGAGCACATAAAGTCGCAGCTCGTGCACTCGCGATTGTATATGCAGTGCCACCGTTTCCATGTATCCACCTCACTGCCTTGGCTGTAACAAACAGCATCTGCATGTCAAAGTTTACACCCCTTACTCGTCTTGGTTACCAGGATTTGTATAGGAGGACAACTCGACATACAGTCGTCTATTAAAATAATGAAAGGAAAACATAAAAGGCCACCTGTGTGATACCAAGAGAAAGCCCCCAGAGCAGAGTTCCACTAGACTGAACACTTCCCGGGTGGGCACTGGGCACTGGGCACTCCCTTAAAACTAAATGCAGCCTACGTATTCGAACCGGGCATGAATTCTGCATATTAAACATGAAATTAGATTGAAACCCGCTTGTGTGCATCCTTCATACTCGAGACACCGTTTCAGCTCTTTCGGAGTTCTCGAATTCGCTCAGCACACCCGAGCAATTCAAGTATTTCTGGACTTGGACCCCAAGTGGTGACCAACACAGAACTGTAGTTTGTGATTTCGCTTAGATACACATTTACAAACCAGTATTTAAATCCCAGACACGTTTTGTGTTCATATTGCTCACCTGCAAACCAAATAAACGTGCTTGATACAATACCGACCGTTTTAGCGGTTTATTTAAATCCTTTTTTACGTATCTGTTGCATGATTATATATGTAGCTCGGACCTCCGCAACACCCTGATTTTACCCTTCGTAACTGGTCAGGCTGTGATGCTAGACCCAATGATTTGCGATAAGATTGCAGCACAACAACGCAAACTTTAGAAGGCCAAGCAGCCACTTCTGAAAACGGTGTACAAGTTTACAGCTATGGAGATCCTACATTGTACAGCTTCGAGTTATAAAGATTTCTCAGCCCATTCAAAGTAGCACACGGTGTTCTGGAAACGGCAGTTACTTCACGTCAACAACACAAAATGTACAAACGGCAGAAAAATTGAAGTCCAGACTAGCCACTAATTAAAACCAGTATTATTACAATGCAGTGCATAGGGTTAATAACTCTGGTAAAAGATAAGAACTATAACAGTTAAAACAAACATGGGACAAATAAAAGATACACACAAAAAAAATTTAAAAAATCGAGTCAGCCAGCTAGCTATGCGTTGAGAGGTCAATGGCACCCAGCTCGTGTAAGATTCATTCATACAGAAGTGATGTTCTTTGTGGACGCCCAATACACTCATATATTTCCCCAAGTGTGAAAGTAACGTACTACTGCATCTAGCACCAAACACGGCAGACACAATGGCATGCAAAGGGAAAAGAAAGGCCATACAGTGTGCGAACTATACACCCCGCTCTATTTAAATTGACAATAACTTAAACAAGAAGCCATTTACCATAAATTGTTTTAAATGAAGACGGGTAGTCTGTGAATGCAGGCTAGTGCAGCGCCGTGAGTCGGCTTCAGAGATCGGTGATCCGGACAGGCAGAGAGATCCCGATTCCTGAACATCAGAACTCAGATATATGATCCCTTTTATTACAATTCCCGGAGGCGAAAGATGAGGGTTCCTTTCTGTTTTTTCTTTTTTTTTTTTGAGCTCGGATAAACCAAATAAAAACTATACTCTATCAGTGTTTCAAAAGTATAGATCCATCTTTAACAGATGATTTTCTTTCATTAATGTATTAATTTCTTCTTTTCTTGAAAAAAAAAAAAAAAAAAAAAAACTACTTCATTTTAGCAATTCCCACTTGTAAAGGCAAATATGTCAATCGCTTCAGTGAAGTGCAATGTTGTAGGGGATAAAAAAAGACACGTTCTCATAAATAAAATTAGTCTATATATATATATATATATATATAGTATATATATATATATATTATATATATATAAAAATCTACGTGCACGGCAAATTTCCAGGAAATTTCCAGGGAAAATAAAAACTAATCTAAAAAAAAAAAAAAAAAAAAAAAAAAAAAACACAGCTTGTATGTTATTAACAATTACAAAGCACAAAAGAGGGATAACACAATATTCCGTTTCCTGCTTTTGCCCACGATCGACGGTTAATATATACGCTCTGTATATAACGGATTGCAATTCAAATCCTATGTGTATTCTGCATCTATTTCTCGGCTGATATATTTATTTATTATGGCATACATACTCCATTGATCTTGTACTTGGGAAACAGCGGCACAGCCTGCAATTGTTATATTTACGATTACATCCCTTTGATCAGAAACAGACGCCGAGACCGGACTACCAGTGATGCGTTAGTGCTGTGCGTTCTTCGCGATAAAGCTCCCACTTAAGTACCAGTCTGACAGCTTCTCCGTGGCAGGTCCTTAATCCCTTGCTTCGATCGGAAAACCTCTATCTTCCTTTGATTAATCAGTTTTCTCCCAAATTTATTAAAGTGTAAATGTCTCGTTTTAGCACAGATTCTTCAGTACAACCGGAGTTCCACCGTTTCCGTTTTCATCCTTTGCTAATTCTGAATTGACGCTGTTTGTTTTAGATTAATTATTTGGATAGTCCGGGCAGCTTTGCTTCTCGCAGGAGTACCTTCTCCCCGCAACGAGCTGCAGAAACTGACAATAACCCGGAACGTTGCAGGCTAACACGGCCCCAAGTACCGCCCCCGACCAATCCTGCAGCAGTGGGAATTGATACATTCCCACTGGTCAACCAATCAGAGACAATAAAAGGCGGTCACCACAGTGAAGCCGTCAGAGTTCTGGCGACGAGTTCTGAGCCACGCTGGTTTTTCGCGGAAAAATTCAAATAGATTCGGGAGAGCTGAAGATTCAAAGTAATCAAATAGAAACAACAAAAACAACAACAACAATAATAATAATAATAATAATAATAATAATAATAATAAATAAACATTACATTACAGATTACATTAAAAACTCAAACCTCTAGCCTATAGGATGAGCCACTGTGCTCTCTAGTGAAGTCCATATAACTCAA
Source organism: Polyodon spathula (assembly GCF_017654505.1). NCBI lineage: Eukaryota > Metazoa > Chordata > Actinopteri > Acipenseriformes > Polyodontidae > Polyodon > Polyodon spathula. The sequence goes on along the minus strand of NC_054555.1, from coordinate 26,897,254 downwards.
AAACCACTGGAGATAGTTTAATGGACTTTCTTTCATTTAGGCATCTAGACCAGATGTTACTATGGAAAACACTTTGAGTTGCCCTCTGTCTCTTAAGAGTATAATATTTTCTGCTTATGTCCATTAGTGTGTATTTGGTTGACACCTGCTATCTTGAGAATATGACTTTAACAACACAGTAAATATTAACTTCACAGTACAGATAATGTGCATCCGAGCAAAATAATGCTGAAACTTTCTATACACAGGACAACAAAGACGACTTTTAGAGAGACAAGGTGGTTTGTTAATATTGCATTAGAAGTATTGTTTCCATGTTTTGTATTATGTTGGCTACATTTTCGCAAATCTACATACTTTTAAACAAACCAATGCTATGTATAAAATACTAAGGTAATTTACAAGAAGACGAAGGAAAAGGCAGTACAATGTTTATGCAAATATATGTTCTCATCCCGATCACCACCTTTAACAACTGACACTCGGCCTCTCCTAAATTCTTATTTGAAGAGCCCGTTTTAATATCTGACACTTGCGCTCGACAAAAGCGCAGTAAACTTCGGAGAAAATCATCCCTCCCGAGGCGCTTGCCAGTGAAGAGATGTTATGACTTCAGCCGGCATACTCCGACCGGTTTGTAAGAAGCATTTGGGGCATCCTTTTGTTATTTATGTATCTGTTTATTTATCTGCTAGTGTCATTTATTTAAGAAAAAATACTTTAATCATTTAAATACTTTGAATAAAGAAGTTATTGACCGCTGTACATTAAAAGTGAAACTGAATGAGTTTTGTATTTGCATGTCACATTGTTTTCCATGCACCGGGCAATTTATATGTAAAACAAAAATTAACTCATTTGAATACATTTACCTAACTGCCAGCTTCAGCCATAGAAAGCACTGTAGGGTATTATTTGACATGTTTACACAAAGCTCCACCTATAATTCAAACATTGATATTTCTGATTTTAATTAGGCTTTCAAGCTGGCTTGAGAAGCCTATTGTTACTGTAAAGATTTTGTTTTGTTTTAGATCGTCGTTTTTCCTCCCAAAACTTTAAACTGCTCTTTTTCACAGGCGATGTAATCAATCAACATGAAACTTGGCAGGCATCATCCCGAATAGATGACAGTTATGATGCAAAAAAAAAAAAAAGCGCTCCTGCGTCAACCAAGATGGCGGCCTGACGCATTTTTTTGGAAAAACCTTTCAAAATCTTATTCTTGGGAACAGGTGAACCGATTGATCTGAAACTTTGCATATGTCAAGAGCAACCAGAAGTTGCTGCGATGGATTTTACTATCAAAATGGTTGCCACCAAATTCGCCAAAACGCGCCCAAACCTCAATCTGCTTCCGTTTGCAAACTGTTCAACCAGCTGACCCCTAACTTGGTATGCATCATCCTGGGGACAATGCCATTCAAATAGGGCAGAATGGGGTTCTTTAAAACTAGATGGCCGCTTCAGCTGAAAAATGTTTATTTGATTACCTCCACAGTTGACAAGCATCATCTCTGTGTCAGTACAGTTGACTTTTTCAAAAATGGTGTTTGCGCGTAAACCGATATGGTCCCCTGACGCATTTCTTTAAAAATCTTCGGTCAAATGTAAAACACCTTACGAATTGCAGATCGGTTAATGGTTACTATAGAACACATATAAGTAACCATATATACTCTATCCAAAAATCACCTTGCCTGTAACCCTTGACCTAAGGTCAAATGTAAAATTAGCTTATAACGCCTTACAGTGCACATCGGGTTATGGTTACTATACAACACATTTAGGAACCCATATATGCTCTATTCAAAAATTATGTTGATCGTGACCTTTGACCTGTCCTTAAGGTTAAGTGTAAAATTAGCTTATCTCCTTACAGTGTGTAGATAGGGTCATGGTTCCTATGGTGTTTAACGTTATAAAGCATCATGAGATAATGAACTAATGCAGTATTTTGAATTGAAATTGCTCATAAAACTGATCTGTTGCTGACACTTGTGCTGCAATGCTACAGCTTGCCAAAATTTCCAACTGGTACTGAGCCTAGCAGCCATTATTATTATTATTATTATTATTATTATTATTATTATATTATTATTATTATTATACAGATTGAAGTGCTGATTTAAAAAAAAAAAAAATCTTTGTTTGCTCTGCTAGTAGATACAGTGACTGCGTGTAAACGCTTTCGAAGACCATTTCCAGCAACTCTCCAGCCTGTGTTTCAAAGGTACACACACAGTCTCAGCTTATCCAGTCTTTGCTAGCTGTACTGTATATATCAATGTGCTGGACTGGGCTTAGCAGAGCTGCTGCAGATCCTGGTTCCAGTCTGCTGTCAGGCAGGGAGGTGGAAATTGGTTTCTCAAGACGGATTTCTGAGAAGCTGCAACACCTGCCTCATGTCCACAATACCTTCAGGCATTTATCATCTCCTCTGAAGGGCTCAACTACTGAAGCCAACAAACATTCCTGGCAGCCACAGCAACTGCTGTGTAACTGCAGGGAAAGTGCTGAAAGTGTTAGATTAAACTCCAACAAGACCAGCAAATATACAGAACCTCTTTACGACCAAGAGTATGTCTCTATTACATCCAGCTTATATATCCAACAGGAACACAAACTTAAATCACTATAGCATTGCGCTATTTCAAGACACTGGTTTGAATGTATGCCATAGAATAGATCATAATGTGGCTCAGATAAACAAAGAAACAGTTGAATTGCAAAAAGCTGTAATCTAAAGGGACACATTCCCGAGTTAAAGTATTAGTTGTCTTTCATGTATTTATGAAGATGATTGACCCCAAAATTGTATTTTTCACACATTTTAAATTCCTAAGGGACAAAAAGCTATATATTTTTATTTACAATTTAAATATATGTTACATACGCTTATTTATTGCATTCAAAGTTGATTTGTTTTACATCAACCTGGGAGTAGTTTTCAATTTCTTCCCCTGCAAATTAAACGGTTCACTTGTGCAAAGTTCAGGCGTTACATAAACTGCATGGGAACGAAAAATCAATAGCAGCATAGGCATGGGAAAAAAAGATAGCATTGATTCACCTGCCATTGATATTCTGGGTCACTGTCTCAAGCCCTGGGTAGCATTGACACACACTGCCAGCTGATGGGAAGGCATCTGAAAGTTGACAAATGGCTAGAGGACATGCGGAGACAGAGAGAAGGAGAAAGGGAGTGAGAAATGGGGGAGAAAGAGACAGGGTGAAGGAGAAACTGTAAAGTGCAAATCCATATTTTCTCTTTACTGTATTCTTCCTTAGTTCAGTTTTTTTGCACGCTGCTTTATAAGAAAGAAAGCAGACTCTGTTGAAAGTCCAGTTTGCTTACATGTTTCAAAGGCAATAAAACCCCAACAATAACTTTACAATTAGATTTAGATCAAGCTTCCTCTCTCTCCCTTGAAACCTGCTAGCCACTATAAAATATTCAAACACTTGAACTGTGCAGTAAGCAAAACAGAAATGCAGAACTAAAATGTCTATGTTACAAAATGAATAAGAAGCAATCAAAATGGCTGTGCTTTGACATATGTATAGCTCTCATCTCCTGGAATGATTTTACATATCAAATGCAATTGGAGAGTCTTTATGGTTGGTTTATGGTTATTGCAGCAAGCATCCTCTCTTCAAGTGCGGTACGAATAACAAGAGGGGGAGGGGACTGGGGCTGAGCTAAGAGAGGGAAGGAGAGAGCAGAGAACCTGAGCTTAGAAATAGGTAGCAAGATCTGAGGCAGTAAAAGGGGAGCTATCCCTTATAGCAATTATACTGTTTAGCAGCCAGTCAAGCACTGCTGAAATACTGGGGCAGACAAGGAAACAAAGAAATGGGAACACCAGTTGTTCTGAATTGTGATTTATAGTGTGGAGTACAGTATGTGCTTACTAGACTAAATTGAGCCCACCAAAATGTCACTTACAGCAGGATTCCATTTATAAATGTAGTTCATAAACCCACTGTGCCACTTTGCTAAATAACTTCACTTATGGAGGTGCCCATACATAAAATTGTACAAAGAAATAGGAAAAGGGGGTATATAGAGACACTGTGTGTATTTCTGTCTGTATGTAACACATGTTTGGACTCACAAAACCCACCTGTTCTCTTTTGCTTGCCATGCTCCTTAAGCCTGATATCTGCTATTAGCTACTGCTTCTATTTCACGTATTGCTACTTTCATGTCTACTTTCATGTATTCTACACTTTCCACTGTATTTATTGTACTATTTCATGTATTCTGCACTTCCCACTGTATTGTGTGTACTATTTCACTTTCCACTGTATTTGTGTATTCATGCACTTTCCACTGTATTTATTGTACTGTTTCATGTATTCTGCACTTTCCACTGTATTTATTGTACTATTTCATGTATTCTGCACTTCCCACTGTATTGTGTGTACTATTTCATGTATTCTGCACTTTCCACTGTATTGTACTGTTTCATGTATTCTGCACTTCCCACTGTATTTATTGTACTATTTCATGTATTCTGCACTTCCCACTGTATTGTGTGTACTATTTCATGTAGTAAGCTATTATCAAGTATTATGTACTTTCCACTGTATATCATGTATTATGCATTTCTCTAATTGTTTTGTGATGGTGCTCCACTGTGAAAGGTGCTATATAAAATAAAGATTGATTGATTGATTGACTGATTGATGTAGAAAACAGCTTATCCAATTGCGATGAAGCTAGCTAAGGACATTCTTTACCACAAACAATTGAGTGTATCAGAATCTGGGGGTCAACCTTTCCCTCTGTCTGTCATGGTAACTTTTGGACTGTTAGCTCTATTTTTCTCTTCGGGGGGGGGGGGGGTGTATGTCGCTGACATGTTTGTTTTATAGTGAAGGGTTGAGCTTACACCAGGCTCAGTGGAGGAGAAGGTGAGCTGGGGGGTGAGGGATGGAACAGGCCCGAGCTCACATCACTCACAGGTTAAACAGGCTGGCAGCGTGAATCACTGCGCTCCGACACACTCACTCACACAGGATGAGGATGTCAGCCTGACCGATTCCTCCCCCCAGCCCCGGCACTCGGGCATTCACCTGGAAAGCGATGGGATGCTGAGGAGCAGGGCTGCTGATGCCAGGTCGCAGGAGTCTGGGAGCCTTTGTGGGACAAGAGACTTCAAAGGAAAGTTGGTGATGGCTGAGGGGGAGGAGCTCAGCCAGGTGTGCAGCTGAAACTGTCTGCAGCTGCCCTGATTAAAGCCTTTCACTGGTACCAAAAGATAGGGGAAAGTTTCTAACAAAGACATTGTTGAAACGCTATTTACTCTAACTATTATGATGGAGTATTTAGTTATATGTAGTAATATCAACGTTACCTGGTACTTCGTTTTCAAGCCAGGGTGGTTATTTTGTTTGTATGTTGGTGTTTCTTTTCCTGTCCGTTCTCACTGTGTTTATGCCTGTCTGTGTGCGCCCTAGTTTCAATAAGTTAATAAGTTTTCATGCGTTGAAAACGAGAAAGCTGACTGTCTCCGCACCGCTGTCATTGTCAGCGCTCCCCGGCTGACAACAGAACCCCGTTAACTTTGCACCGCGAGAAGCGTCACACCTCTTCTCCCGACACTGTGACACATACCCCGGTGCTCAGAAGCCCCTTCCCCGCCGGCGCACGGGAGCGCTCAGGGTGCGGTGTGCGTATATCTGACAGGTTCGAGCGGCAGCAGGAAGCTCGGCTTCCTTGGAAAGAGCGGCTACACAGGTAGTCAAACTACAATTGTAAAAATACTGTGCAAAACCAAAGCAATGGCATTCAATAGAGTAAACAATAAAGAAATGAAACATTTTTAAAACATGCATTTGCAATGTCATCTTGCTAAAGTGCTATCAATACTATTAGTAGCAGTAGTCGTAGTAGTATTGCAACGTCTCAAGTAAACGCCCTGACCCTGCCTAGCAATATGCAGCCAGAAAGTTTACTTAAATAGGACCAACTGATAACATTAATCTTGATTCTTGGGCACAGTTTGTATTTCTTTTGTTATTTGATCTCCCTTTAAATATATCATTGCCATAATTACACTGAACCCAAAAATGGATTCATTTTCCAAGGTGCCAGTTTTACGCAGTGTTATATATATTGCAACACATATGGGTAACTGCAGCCTCTACATATATCTAGCTTGCGCCCCGCACAGCATGTTGTGTGCAGTTCAAGTGCAGCAGTTCTTTTTTTCCCACTGGGTTCCTCTAGTTGTCGGCAGCAGTGTTCTTGGGCAGTGGTCTAGTCAGTACTGATCTGACTCTGCTGCTTACTCAGCCCTGGTCTGCAATCAGGTCCCTCCAGCCTCTCCACCCGCTTGGTTTGCCCAATTCCGCACTACCATTCACGAGTAATAGACCGATACCAGCTCTGACAGCTATACGGAGCATGTGGGATTGAAGTGTTTTCACTCAAAGAGGGGGAAAAACAAGTCTGTCAGAAAAACCTGTGAAATTAAATACCACATTCAGCCACAGATAAGAATGTGTAAGTCTAACAAAAAAAAAAAAAAAAAAAAAAACACAGTCAAACCTGTATTAAAAATCGATTTACACGAAGAACCGCCGTTAGCGACCTCTGCAACAAATTTTATTTGCCGTCATTCTAGGAGCTCCAATATTGAGGTTTATTTCACGATTTTTACCTGCTTAGAGAGTCATTGGGGTCCATGTGGTTGTAAGAATTTTGGCTGACGTCCAGAAAGCACAAGACAAACATTCTGCTAATTAATCCTTCCAATCTGCTAATTGATTTCCTTATCTGCTAATTGATTTAATCTCCCTTACTCACCTGACCCTGCGTCACTGCACTCCTGTTTCAGCTGCTCACCTCCACCATGTGGAAGCTCCACCCCCTGGCCTTAACGAGTATTGAGGGCTATAGGGTTTACACAACAGGTTCAGGACAGGCCAGCGTTACCTGCTCGATGGTGTGTACAGGTACCTTTAACGGCGATAAAGGCTTTTGAAGATCAAAGTCAATAAGTGACAGCCCCAGACATAATGTTTTACCTCAAACAAATACAATCAAAAAAAAAAAAAAAAAAAAAAAAAAAAACACAACTAAAAAAAACACATCCTTCTATTAGAAACTTCAGGTTCTTTCTGCAATGTTCATGTTAGTCACCTGTGCTTGTGTTATTGTGACACATCTGTGCCAGTTCTACACCATTTATCTTGTGACTAACATCGTGTGACTAACAAACGCATTATAGCGCTGTGCACAATATAAGTAGGCTCTGTACAAAAACAATTCTAAATGATAACGGCTTCTCTAAATGCAGAGTTGATTTGTATTTTATTTAGTGAATAAGCACACTTTCTTATATGCATAAAAACCCACTAATATCATGCCCTAAATGTATGCACCTTTTCACCAATGCAATTTTTACATAGCACACAGTGCCACCAGGGGCCATGCATTGTAATTGCAGTCACTAGATGTGGCCAAAAGAAGTGTGGTATTGGAGGCTCCATAAGGGAACACCTCCTAGCTGCTTCATGTTCATCATTCAAAATCTTACAGCAATATTGAAATCACTATAAATGGTGAATGGAAACAAGATTGTGCACTTCTATGGGATATATCCGGTAATAACAGGTTGGCTTTTGTGGCTGTGTTTCAGAAGTGGAGAAGCGCAATTGCATAGGAGATAGCCAGTGCTCACCGACTTTGATTAAATAAAGCAAACTTTATTAATATTTCACAAGAGCTGCAGAAGCGGGGATTAAATCTGTGATTCTCTTTGCAGGAGAGGCAGAGGCAAGATATAAATTAGAAATGTGCAATCAACAGACAGGGACGGAGCCCAGCGGAAATACACAGTGTGCAATTACACAGGTTCTGTGAACAGGGTGCAATTAAACCGTCCGTGTTTCCCCTTTGCAAGATATAATAGGCTCTTAAAAAGAGTTTTGCGCGATTGGGTTTATGCTATTAGGAGTTTTGATAAAACCTGAGATCTGCTTTTGAAAGAAGTGCCAAGTGTTCATTTGCATGTCTGCAGCATCTTTGTCTGTCTGTCTAGTGACCAGTGCCTCTTTGTATGTGACCTCAACGGTGGCATGTGTGTTAAATACCATTGTTTAAAGTGTTCACAGAAGACCCTCTGTCACTAAAGAGGCCCACATGCACTGTTAGGAATGCTGGTTTATTGCACTGATACATACAGATTCCTATTTGAATTACACTGCCTAGATGATTTAAATAATCCTCTATATCTGTCTGCCCGCCTGTCTACTTGTCAGCCTGTTACTGCTGCATAACAGTTTGAGGCATTCCAGATTTTAGCGTGAACTTAATTTCATATTTCCTGAGCTTTTTTAATTGTATTTTTGACGTCACCTTTGAGACACCACCCACATGGGCCTGACAATCTGTCAGCCTGCCTACAACTCTTTTTGTCTGTTATCTGTCTGAATTGGGGTTGACTCCTCTCCACCCCCATCAGCTTACAAAAAAACTTTTTGCCTTCCTGTCTTTATCCGATGTTGTTTTCCTACCAGCCCCACCATCCCATTTACACCTTGTGTTAATTTCGTTTGCTTTTGAATTCGCAGGTTCAGTGTGATGAGGGATTTAGGCACTACAGCGAAGGGGCTGTTCTGTTTCACACCTAAAAAATCAATTTGTCAGAGCATCGCGTTTCCCGAAAGCTGCTGTTAATATTCACTCATACTCCTGGCACTGCTGGTCATCTGAGTATTCCCCTTATCCATTGTTTCTTTTAATCCTCTGCTTTGTAGTCCAATCGAAGGTTTAATAGCAGAGGGAAGGGTTCTGCTGACAGGCGAGGTACACCTCTGCTGATTTATGCGAGTTTTGAAATCTGACTCGTTTTCTAAAACCTACCCCTTAGTAAAAGCCTAATAATACAGCATAGTGAAAGCATGGTACAGAATGGGTAAGCCCAGAGAAGTATGTTGAAGAACATTAAAAAAAACACATGGCAATCCGTGGTTAACTATGACAGTATAACCATGGGGAAAGCAGCACTACTCCTAAATGACATGCAATTGCCATGATAGACAGACATGAATCTAACTGCTGTTCATGAAAATATTACTGGGCTGTGTCCTCATTAGAAATTTCAAAGAGGAAGCCTTTCCAATCAAAGGGTATTAGAAGGCACTCAGAAATGAATTAAGGGAAAGGTGCGTGAGGCTTTTAGCAAGAGCACAATCGGAAATCCACCTGAGTGCTTTCACACAGCTGTCACCCAGGACTCTGCCTCAAGCCTTTTTAGCTGTGCACACAAAGGGTGCTGAAAGCATCAGCCACGCACAGGAGCTGGAAAAACTGTCATCCTTGCATTTAATAGAGAAATCCATCGTTTAGAAATCAGCACACATCCTTATCGGGAAGGGAAATGAACGCAGGCAGGTTCACTGACAGGCAGGACTCAAAACCACAGCTGGAGTTTTGGCAGTGCAGTATTTCTTAGGGTGACTGAGGGCAAATGAGTGAGATTTCTGCCTGTTGTGCTGGGTAATTAAAGAGGCAGGAGTTTGTGTAGGATAATGGAAAACCTCCTTTCAGAGTCGTTAAACTTTGAAGCACTGCATGCTATTGACTGAATCAGCTAAACAATCAGACACACACAGTACACATCCCACACTTTCTTCTGTTGCTTCATGTTTATTTTGTCCGTAGCACAACAACATACTACCAAGCCCTTAATATTTTGCCATTGATCTTTTCTTTTCTTCTTGCCACAACAGGGTTATGTCCCGTATCACAGGTAATAGGACCCAGCCTGAGCCTGCGTTCACTATACACAACACACCATTCAAAAGTGTATGGGAGCCAGTCAATACCACTGGCATAAACATGATGGTTCTATACCCACACAAGAAAGGAAGCAACATAATCTCTTTGTAACCTACTTGAAAATCAATACCTGTATTTATCTAAAACAGACTTTTCATTATTATAGACTGCAGAGGTTTTTACAAGTCTGCCAGGTAAAGGATTTCAAATTTGATCACTGTGATTATGCACGCCTAGTCAATTCTGAGGACAAGCTATACAAATCTAAACCAGGTACACAAATGTTTTGTTTTTATTTGCTCAATTGCACAAACTCAAAAAGAATTTGATTAGTTATCTCTTGCAGATTAAACAAAGATGTGCTATTCCGAAAGCCCAGAAGTCTAAAAATGGCACCAAAGTGCATATTATTAACAGTAATATCACACATCAGCCCCAGATGACTATCCAGCTCAAACCCAGCTGTCTAAGAAATCACACAGATCCTGACTCAAAAAGCTGACAAACTGAGGCCCCAAAGGGCCTGTCTATCCCAGTGCCAGCATCCAACTCTGCTATTAACGCCTCTCTTCAAACTGCAAATGACTGCAATCTGTTGCTGTGGCAACCCACTTTACCTCCTGGCTTCTATCATGCTAATCCAGCAAAAAAAAAAAAAAAAAGTTTAGAAACTAATCGAGGCACTTTACACAGCCGTGTCAAAGGATGGGATTTGAAGAGCAAGCGTACGGCGGAAAATCAGAAACAAAAGGGGCTTAACCTGTCTCCCGCTGGGCTACCGATTCAGCAAGGTGACTGGTCCTCCACCATCATCCAGGGATTGCCTGCTTGCCCAAACTGACTTGCACAGAGGATGCAAAGAAAGACAAGAAAAAGAAAACAGAGCCGTTAAATGGGTTGTTTTCTTTCATGCAGGCTGGAGTCAACTGAAAAGAGAATTCAAAGGGAACTGCATTGAGACCTATTCATACTTGAAGCATGGCCGACCCTCCACACTACAGAGCCACCATAAGCTTATGTAAAACGCATCATGAGCGTTATGCATGTGAACAAATAACTCTCAATACTTGAATTGGTTTATTGCCTTCGGGCATGCTGTCATTTTTAAACGGTACTGAGCATTTTCTAAAGCCTTAAAATATGTTAATGGTTCGAAACCCTGATGATGATGATGATAAAGCCAAGGTTGTTACCTGATGTGTGCTCCTCAGGCTGGTAATCAGTGTTTTATATGCTTTATAATATTAATACCGGATTGTGCAAAACACATGCTTTTGAGAGCAGGTTTGGAAAATCCCAAACTGTCTCTAAAAATGAAGAAGAACAATCTGTACCGAGCACAGGCCAAGTCATAGTGCTTCTACACGTGGCATATTTATTGGACTCCAGCTAAATGCAGCATTAATTCTGTCAGCTCTCCCAACTGCTTGAAGCTTCACTGCAGTTTCTTGCTGTGGATGCATTCGGCCGTACAGTACAGTATATCAAATCTACTTTCCTCTGGCCGAACCTTTCCTATTGGACCACCCATCCTCTCCACCGCCCCTGCGGATGCAATCTACAGGTCTGCCCTTTCCCAACCCCAGGAGTTTCACATGCTGTTATCAATGTAGTTTATAATTGAAGGGCTCCCTCAGGAAAGCTGCAGTGGATCCAGAGATGTAAACCAGTGTGATTGAGGGCCTCTGCCTGTCAACACTTCAGAACACAAGGAAGGGAAATGAACCCCACAAACCCAAACATCCTGGTAGACATTCCACACCGACCAGAACCTGACCGAGGACACAAAGAACATGCCTTTGGACATCTCAATAGAGATGAGATCACAACACCTCCCATTTCTGTGGAAGACCTTCTGGTTAAATAGCTACAGATGTATACACTTTATTTTGTCGATTTGTTTATTTTAAGAACGGGAAGAACGACATTTCCTCATAGACAATAATGAAAATCAAATAAAACATTCCATTTTTAGCTATCTTATAATACAGGATACATACTATACACAGGTCAATTTTGGCATTCTGCCATAAGCAATAAAGGAAATTGTCCAAAAGTAAAATATCCTAATAATTAAGCATGGGGATAAGTGCTAGTTTATGATAAAACATTGTAATGTCGGTTTTAAAAAAAAAAGAGGCTTCCAATAGAGTAACCAATGGGTCCACAGTAACCAGTCCCATAATCTCCCCATAGTCCTGCCCTTAAGTGTTTCTAGAGTTCAAGTGAGTTGCAGAAAGCAGCTTAACACATTAAGATCGATACCCTAGTTAAAGGAAAATGTATCTTAAACTTAATCTTTAAGGTGTTTATCTTAATCTTTATGCAGCCAGCCCCAGGCCCTCTACTGAAGTTCTCTGCTCAGCTTGCTGGACTTTGAGGCTCACCTGAATCAAAGGGCTGCCTCCTCACTTCTCATATTCACCAGCCTCTGCACACAATGAGGATTTATTTCCTGTTTGAATCAAGGTTTGCCTCTAATAGCACCAGTAAAGAAGGGCAAGGGGGACCAACCAATCAAAGAACTATTCTAAATCTTTTTTAAGAAAATGGACAACCTTGATGTAAACTTTGTTGTAAAGTTGACAACTGCGTCAAACGAACATAACAAGGAAGATAATTCAGTTTATATTGCTTCACTCTTTTTTGACAGAAGTGCCGGGTGACATTTGGCAAAAGTTGTTGATGAAAGCCTGGATGATTAATTGCCATGGCAACAGTCTCTTGGTTAATGGTGACATGGGACAGGGAGATATACTGGCGGCCCCTAAGTGAAAGACAAAAGCAGAGCCTTTAAGTGCATTGTGGTAAATTACCGGCCCTGCATACCAAATCCGAGGTTAACTGTGTCCCTAAAGTAATTACAACAAATTGCGGAGGTGGTTAGTAATTACTGGATTAACTGTAATGAGTCTCACCTGCGCCAGTTGCCATGACAATGGCGTTTTAGGTGACAGTTGTTAAAACAAGACTAAGAGTACTAGTGAGGACAAATATCGTTTGGGCCTTGGCATCAAGGGAATTAGTTCATTAGTTTCAGATTCATTTAATTACTCATGTGATGACAAATACTTTTCTCCTCCTCAAGCACACTCTTTGCTCGCACACCGAGCAGCCACACATCAGATTTTTTGGCTTAATTAAATTAAGTAAATAAATGAATAAACAAATGAATAATTACCCTATAGCTTACTGCAGCTAAAGTACCAGACTAGAGCGGCCAAAACTGCTAGCTTGAGTGGCTATTTGTGCTTCCCCTTTACACAAAATGTTTTGCTTATATTGTTTTAGTGCACCTACATTAATTGTCCCAAAGCAGTCAGGGTGAACTGACCTCCAGAACATTTTTCAGCATAGATCATTTCTTTCTGAGAAAAACTACCGTGCTGATTCCTCACCATCCGCAGGTTGCATTGTCTAGAGCTATAAAGGGCTGGCTTTTGTTTTTAGTTTTTTGTAAAACGTTAAGTGCAAATGGAGCAGGCGGAAGGCAGGAAATGATTTATGACAGCTTGCCAAGACAGTTAAGACTTATCAGGAGGAGGAGGAGGAGGAGGAGGAGGAGTGCGGAAGGGAAATAGATTACGCTCAAATGAGAAGATGAAGTTGAAGATGAGGCTGAGGGCAGAGAGAGACACCAGAAGGAGCTTATTGAGCACACGGGGCAGAGAGATTAAGATGAGATCACGGTGTGGCTGAGGGTAGAGAGAGGCACCGGGAGAGAGGCACCAGCTTATTGAGCACTCGGAAAACTCAACTCAAACACACAAGAGAAGTTTGCACTAACATCCCAAACAGAGGGCTCTTCTGTCTAAATATACATGAGGACAGATCCACTGAGAAGCAACATGTCACATGCAATACAGGGGTTGGCAATCTGAACCAGGTATTGATTACAGTGCTCTCAGGGCAAGCTAAATGTAACCAGTTGTAGATGTATTTTTGGAATTCACCTCCTGCTTTTCTTCCATCTTTAATGTCCTCAGAACAGACAGGACCTCCTTAGAGGTCACCTAAAGCACTAGAGGCCAAACCTTGCTGAGCATCATATGAGGCTGGAATCCAGCTGTGGACAAATGGTACATTCTGAGTATGAAAAGTTATTATTATTATTATTATTATTATTATTATTATAGTATTTTTTGAATATTTTGTACTAGCGAGGACCAAGCGACGCATCCTCTAGTTTTACTTTTGTATCGTTCAGGGCGGACGCATGAGGATACGTGGTAACAGAACACAATGATTTCATTTTTTCATTTTCTGTACTTTTACTGCAGTTTTGTAGAGTGCATCAGCCTTGCTCAGTGGAACCCACCTACATGCTCAAACTCAGCTGTCACCAAAATCTATCAGCTCTCAGCCATTTTAACTGTGTACACAAACAGGGACATAATCGTGAGCAACATGACTCTTATAGGAACTAGGAAATGAACATCCTCAGATTTAATAGAGAGATCCATAATGTATGACAGGGCGCGCTAGGCAAACAGAGGCTGCTTATGGAGTGGCACTTGCTGAGGATTTGGTCGGCTGTTTGTAATTAAAAGGGATTAGATATGCACAGCGCCCATTTGATAAGGATTGGAAATTCTATTATCATTGAAAATCATCAGAGATTAGGAGGATCAGGGATGAAGCCACTTAATGGAAAAAAGATGCAATCCCACATCAGAACAGGTAGAATCATAAAGCAAACACACCTAGTCTCCAGGCTAAGAGCTACCACACCCCAGTCACATCAGCAGAGAGTGAGAGGAGACAGGACAGCATTGTCTGCTTCACAAACCATTGAAAAGATACCCTGCTGTTATTGTAAAAGTTGGGTAAAGAATAGGAAAGCATGGTGAGGCACCGATAAGGATGGTCAAGCACAGTAAAGCATTGCATAAACATGGGAGAGAATGGTAAACTGCTTTACTATGCATACTTACCTAGGTAAACCTTTAGAAGAAGATATATACTGGAGTCATTAAGAAGGTCTGGTTAGTAGAATGTAACCGTAGCAGGATAATTGGTGTCAGAAAAAAATGGCATGGATTTCAAATTTCAAGTGTATTTTAATTAACCAGGATAGAACCCTTGAGAGATACATCTCAAAAGAGACAAATCATTCAAACAGGACAAAAAACCCCTTTAAACAATCATAAAAACAGTAAAAAAAAAAAAAAAGAAAAAAAAAAAGCATTAATTCCAGTGTACGTGATCCAGGTCATAGTCACTGTTTAGAGGATTTGCAACCTTGGTCAGATTTCAGATATTACTAAGTGATTTTAAAGAGGTTATTGTTAAGTTTAATGAATTCCCAAGATGAGATGCTTCCTATGCAAAGGCATGTTGGCCCATATTAGATCTCAGTTCCAGATTGCAGATTATTAATCCTTGTATTAACCCAGGTCTGTCCAAAACCAAAAGGCCTCAAATTATCCCATCCCTTTTTTTCCCCATCTCAGAAAAACATCTCTGATCAACTGAAATGAAGGTTCACAATTTGCCTAAATATGCTTAGGGACTGGGCAAGTGTTCTTACTCAAGGTTATTTGAATGTGCTGAAATGAGGGTGATTCCTGGCAAAGTTTTGAATACGGCCTCGGTCTGTCTCTAAACAACGCAATAACACACGACACTCATTACAACTTTATATGAAACCCGTTCATATTAAATTTGTTTATGTTTTCATGACACACATTAATTGCTCATGAAAACCTCATTATCTACTACTGCATAAAAGCCCCAAACTATTTTTTAAATGATAAGAATATAACATTCTCTAACAGCTACATTTTTTGTATTAAAACAATCATCAGCACTACCCAATCCCCCAGGAAGAAAAGTCTGCCTAAGGCTCTAGAAAGCCTATTTACGACAAGCTGCGCTTGTTTCCTGGATCAAGATAGAGCAGGGAGCTTCTCTTCTGCTTTTTGTGTTTGTTGCGAGACTATTATTGTTAATTACTGAGCCTATCGTGTGTCAAACACAAGAGTAAAGTCTTATGTGGCAGACGCCAAAGAGCGAGCAAATAAACTGCTCCCAAAGACCCTAGCTGTCAGAAACACTGGACTTGCTTCAGAAAAAGCTGCCTATGTCATAGGATTTCCAGAGCCTGCGCTCTTCAGTTGTACTCTATCAAGTTCAATTAAGAGCTCTCCCCTCTCTGGCGGGCATGTTTGTCATAATCTATTGAAGGGCAGGCATTAGAGATATTGAAGAAGCAGACAGGAAATCAATAGCTAGAATTGGGCAGCCGGGACCCAGGGGGCTCCCTCCCTCAACACTTATATTGAAGCTCCATTCTCCTTCATTGGATTTTTTTTTTCTTTTTTTGAGAAATGCAATTTCAGCCCGAGCTGCTCATTTCTCTTTAGTTGTTTGAACCTTATTTACCGCGTCATCGTTATTTCTGCCAGCGTACCGAGCAGATCTTGAAATGATCCAGTTGGCATAAAGCGCTGGTCTAATCATTTGTCGACTTGGCTAAGTTTCTAATTCTTTTAGCTCACTTAAGTATAACAGTGTAGGCATCTGTGGTTGATTCTTATATCGAGTGGATCTCTTGATGCTGTAGATATTACATCCAATCAATCATTAAAGACAGTGAAAGAATTATAGTGAAAACTTACATCATTCAGCTGTTGCTCAAATGTTCAGCAGTTGTGTTATAGTGCACTTTATTGCCTTTGCTTCACATTAACAAGCAGAAGGAACAAAAACAGCAATAAACACTGAGATTGCGATCAGCCAAGAGGTGACCTTACAAACTATATTGTACACGGCCGCATTCACACAGCCACACACGCAATGCCCAACTACAAACAAACGATAGATGAGATTCACTCCAGTCCTGACACTGAGACAGTAACCAAACACCTTGCTTCTCTAGAAGACTAGGGTGGTGAGAGACAGAGAGAATCAAAGTCCTCCCTGACAACCCTCCCAGCTGCAGAGTATTATCATTTCATTATCAATCTGTAACTACAGTCATTACCATCTCCTTTTAAAACCCATCACCATGGTAACTATTGATTACTGTTGGTAAAGGCAAGTCATTCGTGGCTGATTGGGCTCTATTGGTGTGATATGACAGGCAGCTGCTCGTGGCATGTGGAACCAGATTACTTAGCAACAGCAAATTTTAACTTATCGCTCAGATAAGCCAGGCACACTTTATCTATTTATTCTGAGACAACAGGAAATCCTGTTAGTTTAATATTCCAGCAGTAACAAGCAGACACAGTGGGAAGACTACTGGCAGCAGCAGGACCTGCAAAAAGAGGAGATCCATTCAAAGGGGTTGTGTAGCCACCTGGTCAGAGGAATTCAATTGCTGGATTAACTTTTTTAAAATGGATGAAAAAAAGGGGTCCGTTTAAAAAATGCAAAGCCTTCAAGCTACAGTCCCAGTTTTGTCCCCTCCATAACCAAACTTCTTCACATCAGATGGTTTTAATAGGATCCAATGGGATCCGGTAACACGTAGTTTGATGATTATGCATTGCTTTTATCTGTAACCTTTAATGTTGTTTCAGAGCCTGACTGAAGCTAGCGGCTGGAGAAATGTTGACAAGTTACACAAACACACATGTACACTGACACAGAAAGACATCCACACACACACAGTCTCCTGGAAGCATGGGGCTGCAAGGTGAAAGCAACATGCTAGGCTAAAGGATCAGGGTTGCTCGGGGTCAGAGACCTCTAATGAAAAGTCTGGATTTCTTTTGATTCAGCACACCAACACCAACAGCGGCAGGCTGTCGGACAAAGGGAGTGGATACAAGGCTAATTGCTGTGGGTAAGACCAAGGACATGATCCAGTTACTCTGGGGAGAAGCACAGTCATTTCTGTAAGAACCATCCTTGGTGGAAAGCAACTGCGATCACAGTGCCGTAAATTGTAACAAACCGCCTTAGATTTAAAACTCTACCACAATGAGTTTAACTGTCACAGGCTTCTTTTCTGTATAAACATTATCGCATGGATTGAGCGCTCACCACTAAATGCTTTGTCAGCGTGACAGTGTTTCCCCCTCCATGCTCCAAGGCTGCTTGGGATCATTTGTTCTCTTAAATTATTTAGATATTTTTTATCAGGGTGTTTTTGCAACCCAGCACAGGCCTACACTGTGTGCCAGAGGCTCTTACATCAAAGAAAAAAATACACAAGGACCTAGGCGAAGAAGTGCAAATGACAAAGCAGGTGTTCTAAGAGGAATAAAACAATTGCAACGGTATAAAATTACTAAGAAGCAAGAACAAACCATTTAGCATTTGCGCTTTCTCAAAAGCAGGGCCTGCAGTGTTCCGTTTTGCTTTAATTTCACGTTAATAAAGCAAATGGGCGGAGAGAGATAGAGACAGAGAGAGTGGAGTTGCTCATTCTTTTGTTTTTATAGGGCTGTCAGAGTAATTGGCAGCCACTACAGAAAAGGTTTGCATTCCTGTCTGCTCTTTAATCAACAGGAGCGCTCAGTGGGGGTGCAGAAAGACGAGAGCCTGAGATTTGTGTGTTCAGACCAGAACGTTCAGGGCAGCTGGAGCACCTTTTATTATATACGATATATAGAATATATCAAATACATTTCATATTCGCACTGCTTATTCCCTTTAATGTTCTTCATGATTCTGGTTATTTTGACGTGTTTCAGACACTGGTCTTTAATTTAGTGGTTTTGGTATTGTTGCCCGGAAATGGAGATATATATATATTCCTTTTTTAAATAAATTAAATAAATGATATAGAGGCTGGTTGTTGGGAGGTAGAAGATCAGTTTCTGGTTGGACTGCAAACAGTTTCTTGACCTTCTTGTATTGATTGCTATTTCTGATGCTGCCAAATTGCTGCTTGAACAGCAGGGGGTAGTGCAGTTAGACTGCAAGTTTTCTGTACTGGGGCAAACCACTGTTAGGATTATAATTCTGTAATACAGTTTCTGGAGCAATTGCAATGTGCAACCAGTTCAAATGCTTTGTAAGACCATGGGAAAACTAGTGCAGTAAACTTCCCTATAGAAAAGATGCACACTTTGCGGAAGATTTATTTGACCTACAGTCTAACATCACCAGGTGTTTTTCAGAAAGCAAATTCTACACTGGAATGAAAGGCTTTCAAAACCAGCCTGTGTTTCCCAGCAGGAGCTCACTGGAATTAGCAGTAATTATCAAGGAGTTGGTATCACGAATGCATCCCTTTACAAATTGTCCCTTTTAGACACCAGGGGAAGAGCTTTCTGTAATCCACATGGAAAACAACTATAATTTAAATGTACTGTCTGCTATTGTTTTTCAGCACTATAATTTAATTCCTAGTGTCTGTTTACTAAATCCGTCCATGTTTTGTGTTGACTGTCCAGTTTGTTTACATCAACCCAAATGTGGTTTTAGCTGTAGCATGGGTACCGCTTTGCAACAGCTGTATGATTTATAAGGAACTCTGGAATAAAGGCAGATAATAAGGCATGTGATCCAGTTTATAAGGCCAGGAGCAGTGTGCTGGTTGTCCATGGAAATCAGTAGAAGCCACAGTTGAACAGCGTTTCACAAATATCGTGTGGTCTTTTTGTTTCCAGAAGTAATTGCTGGCTCCTTCAGCCACCAAACAGAAAGCACTGTCAACATTCTGTATTACTGCAAGTAACAAATCAAACAACAACAGCAACACAATTAAAAAGAAGAAGAGAGCTGAACAAGAGAAAGAAAGGAAGAACGGCTGAAATTCCACAAAGTCACCCCAGAGGCCTCCCCCCCCCCCCCCATCACCTGCAGCTGACCTGCTCCTATTAATACTGCGGCACTAGCAGTGAGAGCCTGTGGAGTGCAGAGACACTGAGGACTGTCTGATGCAGGTGCCTGTGTTGTCAGGAGAGGCGCGCTGCCTGCCACAAGCAGAACTCACCCACCGGCTGGGCAACAGGTCAAGAGCTGCCCTGCTCACACCTCCTAGAATGGGGCGTCAGCCCTGTGCTGCACACACACACACACACACACACACGCACACAGCAGCTTGACTATTGCAGAAACAACTACAGCGTAACTGCATGAGGAGCTATAGCAGATACACTAATGCAGCCACAAAAAATAACTCATTTTCAGTTTGAGGTGCTTCCCAGCTCGTTGCTCTGGCATGGAGCCCAAGAGCCAGGCCCCGCAGCTATTCCCTAACTGCCCAGGCCCGTGCCCACCCTCATCAGCAGATCAGCGCTCTCCTTATGACTGTGGGAACGGAGGCCAGTCACGAATCACTCATCCTAACGAAGTGGCCTGTGACTGGTGGCTGTCGCCTCAAAGCAGGCTACCCTAGCCAGGGCTGGGAGGCTCTGTAACTGCAAGCGGCTGTTTCTACTCGTCTCCCTCCTGCTGGGCTCTGCAGAAACCTTCTTTTCCTTCTTTAAAACAAGAACAGCTATTTCATCTATAAATCGAGAGAACAGCACCCGTTTAGCTGCACAAAAAAAGGAAAACTGAGTACCAATTTGCATGCCCCTCTCAAGACCTAACATCCTTTATTTCCAATATTAATTGCATAATATTTAGGAGTTTTAATTAATTAAACATATATTTTCGGGTACTCATGCCTCTGCTAGCTCCCAGTATTGCAATAACCTCAGGGTATATGATTTATAACATAGATCCTGACACACATTTGACTGGATACAAGGACTAATGTTTTAACCCTACCTTTTGTTTTCTCCTCCGTCTAGCTGTTTCTGCTCAGGCTCTTTTGAAGGGTCAGTGGTTTTAGATCCTCAGCCACAAGCGGTGCAATATTAGAGTAGATTGCCTTGCACCTGATTGTAAATGGGATAGCTTTGCCCAGGGGTTTACCCAGCAGACGAGGGAAACAATGCACAACTTTCATTTGAATGTTCAGTGAGCAGGGAAAGGGAGAAAAAAATCAATTTAATAACCAATATTCACAGGCGCTGCCCCAGGCTTGCTTGCAAAACAGAACTAGGGAAGAACGCTGACAAAGAGAAGTCAAGGGTTAATAACTCACAGACCATCAAAAAACAAGGATTTTGTTCAATACAAAGACTGGTATGTAAAGTACTAATACTCACCAGTCTTTGTATGTCTTGTTTTCAAAGAAGCAGGGAACTACCGAGTCTCAAAAAAACACACTCAACATACATATGAAATATGAGCTCAAACAGCAGTCTAGTGATAGATAGACTATCGACTGGTTATTATCATGGAACTAAACTTCAGCAAATGGTTAATTGCATATTAATTAAATACTTAGTGTTACCACAAAGTCTGTATTTCTCCCTCTTTCCTTCTCGCCCTCTCTCTGTCTGTGGTGTTCCTAATAGCGTGTCCATGCCCTCAGTTTCATCAATACAGCTTACTTTATAATAGCCACTTAACACTACTGAACTGCCAGCTTAATGGCTCATTTTTTACACCCTCTTCTGGGGAAACTGGGTTTAACCCTTACTGTATAAAATCCCATTCGTGGGGTAGCAAGAGGGCTTCACTTGGGTAAACCCGAAAAAACAGAACTGCTTACGGGATATCTTCCTTGAAGCCAAGGGGTACACGATTTGTCAAGCCGGGATACCCTATCAAATCTTTATTTCTGTCCAGCTTTAATGATCGCTAAGCCACTTCTTCTATCTGCCGTGTAACCTCTTCCTGGTCACAGCTCACACAAACTCAAATGCTTTAAAAAATTATATATAATGGTTTTAGTATCCATCTATCTGGCTGTCTACAGATACAGTACAAGAAAGATACATTCATTTAATGATTTATTTAACACATGGTAAGCCTGCTGAGATATATGCTATGGTTTCCAGGGGTGACCTTGTCAATATAAAGAAGGATGTGTACATACAGAGTGAGAGAGAGCCCAGTTAAACTGCAGTGAAAGTGCTTTAAATTGGGACAGCTATCTGGAGCATTGTCCCACTGTCGCTTTGGAGCTGCAGTTTAAATGCTGTTCCACAGATATTAAAAAGTAATGATTTTATTGCACTGTAACATCAGACCACTGAAATTACATTGGGGCTCAGATTTCACATTGTTATACAACTACATGGCAATTGCATTTTGTAATTGCATTTTATTGTAACCTGACATTTCAGATTGCTACAATGACATTGTATCTGCAGTTCTGGCATCACTATACTGTACCTCTGGCACTAAGAAGCAGTGCAGTCACATAGAAGATTTGTGTCCCAGTACACTATACTTAATCTGTAGATAACCATGGATTCATTGTATGCGACTTGATGCATTACTGAAAAATCTACATGTATCCTAAGGTGTTAAGCTCTGCCATCAAACCCCCAAAAAATAGAACAGGTGTGAGGATCTGGAGTTCAGCTTTCATGTGCAATACTCAAACGCTTGCCCACAATCAACCACGAGGAGTCTTTTCAGAAACATTAGTAAGCATGGCTGATGCAAGCAGATAATCATATAGAACACACACACACACATTAGGATATTGAACAGGCCAGAAATGTAATATTAGAAGCATGTTAGGGCTGCAATGATTAAGAGATGCATCAATTATTGATCACCATGCGGAGCTTCACATCTTGCATTGCTAGCTACCCAGTAGCACATGCTTTCTAGACCACAGATCTTTGTTTGCATTTGATTTGTGATTACAAATGCCAGAACCTAAGGAAAATAATGTAACAATATAATGTATTCCTGTAAGTTTCAGGGGCATTGCACTGTGTTTTGTTCGTACAGCACATTCTATTCTTACTGACCATGGCTGGACAGGAACCAGTGACCTGGAGGTGAAAGGTCTCATATCCCATTGCATGATCCTGTAGGTTCAAAGCGAATCTCATTCCAGCGGTCTTAAAAACAAACAAACAAAAAAAAACCCTGCTTTCCTGTTACACATTTCTATAAATCCATAGTTACTATTTTGCACAATTAAAAGCTCTGCTTGCTAGTATCAAACCTCCTGAGATATAAAACAAACATTTCATTTTCAAAAGGGGCTCCAGGAAAAGCCAGGACAAGTCATTCATACATCCCAACAACAAAGAAAAGAATCAATACACTTCCATAGATGTATGTAACGGACCGCAGCTTTCTTGAGAAGCATAAACAGCCCCCTAGTAATTCTACAGGTAACTAGAGATTTTATTTGAACAGCGAATCATCAAGCATGAGATTTAGAAACACAGTTAACCTTTTCGAAGCAGAGTGTGTTAAATAACGCAGTTCAATATCGGCAGGCTGAGTTATGCTTAAGTGCTTGAGGAGGTTTATGTTGTGAGAAACTTTGCTAATAGCATAATGAAACAACCTAATTTCCTTTGTGAAAGGATTTCAAACGCTCCTGCTAATTGCAATGCAATTACAGTGTCTCAAATCTTCCCTATATGATGCATTCAAAGGCATATGATATCTTTTTAACCAGCCCGGTGACTCACTTGCTAGTGCTTATTCATCTTGTACCGTATTACTGGGTTCTGAATTCTTCACTGCTCTGTTGTGGGCTGAAGTGTTTGGTTGCTGTCAATACAAACTAATAAGCATGGCTAGTATCCTGCTGGGACACACCCGAGGAAAATATATTGCTTCATAACAACAACAACAATAATAATAATAATAATAATAGCAACTGCAAATAAATAGTCCAGCACTGCACTTTTTCAGCTGTAGGGGGCAGGTTGTGGTCCAGCCATAGAAAAGCAACAGCAGCTTTCAAAAGTCCCTTGACCTCCCAATCCCTCAGTCCCGCCCCAGCTGTAAAACTCAGCATCAGCAGCAGGTCCCTATTGACAATGCAATGTTGCATCTCAATAGACAAGCCCAGCGTGGCATCAGGACGGAGGGGGGGGGGGGGTTAACCCCTGCTGCCCCTACCCCCTGTCCATTCTCACTGTGCCTGCACCCCTGCTGCTCTGCCCATTCTCTCACTGCCGATGACATTCAGACAGATCGGCGATGTCACCAGGCCTCCTGTGCCTCTGCACAGACAGTGTCACCGAGATTAATGGCCTTGTCCAGGGGAGCACTCACTCGCTCGCTGCCTTTCACTCTCTCTTTATCTCTCATTTTCTCTCTCTCTGTCTCTCACACACAGAGACACACACACCCCTGCACACATACACTTGCAAACACAGCCTGTTGGATTCCCTATACTTTCTCTACTTGTGTGGTAAGACCAAGTACAGCAGGATAAGTTGTACCTCTTATATCCCAGCAGCATTCTAGGTTTTGTTTTCTGTCTTTAAGATTAACAGGTACACAGTTTGCTCTGGAGCAAAAGGGTAGACATTCTGTAGGCAAACTATAGTCACCGCACTGCTGCTGTTATTCTGAGACCAGTTACTGCAGTTTACCAGCTGTGCTTCTCTTATAGAAATAAAGCGATGCCCCCTCAGTTGTCATTTCATCATGTGATCAAGTGCTCTTATTTTCTGTTTTGGTATGTATGGTGAAAGGGATACCCTTAAAAAAAAAAAAAATAGTCATTCAAAATAATCTGCAATTATTTCTTTCTGGTATTTTGAATTATGAGGTTTCAGGATAAAAGCAGAGAGATTGGGGGGGGGGGGGGGGGGGGGGGGGGGGGGGGACGTGGGGGCCCACGAGCTTTTGAGCCAGCGCTGCCCCAGGGTCGGCAGGCTCACTCGCTCAGCTCTCTCACTGTCTTCCTTTAAATATTCATGCTGAGACGCAGACAGACTCATTCACTCAGGCAGGATTGGATTCATTCAATTACTCTCTGGCAAACCTCGTCTGCAAGTGTCACTTTTTAAGGGACCTTTCATTCCTATTGATTGCCATTGGCTGTGGAGACAGAGAGACCACATCCGTGCCAGATTAACAGAAGCGATCAATACCACAACCCTGTCTCCCCACTCTTCTCTTCCCAAAGTAGAGGAGGAAAGCTTATCAGGGGCCGAGTTCATCACAAGGGGAAAACAGCAAGACAGAACCCAGATCCCATGTACATCTTCTATAATCACACCGCCAAGCAGCAGAGCCAGGGTCCGCAGTCTTCAGGGAAATGCACTACCTATCCATGCACCTTCTGATGGGAAAGCACTGTAACTTTAACTCTGATACGTGCACCTCCACTTTCTATTACCAGACCTTTCACATTTATACAGCACCTCTCATGCACTGGCATCCCAGGGCAATTTCTAAAGCATAAAGTTCAGGCACACAGCTGCTAAAATACTGCAATTCCATTGCTGCAACTCAACATTCTGAATGCACCGTCCACACCACATCACAATAGAAACCTGAACTCTAACATTACACCCTCCTCGATCGCATGCTCTGAAAGCAAATAAATCAGATTTTATCCCTGTGTACACAAGGGGGCTGTGTGACAAGTCTCACTTCCCTTACGCCTTTTTCCCCCACAGGTCAAATCTGTAGTGCTGACGTAGTCCAGACTAGCCCAGCTCTTTCCCCTTTTACATTTTTTATTTATTTTTTTCACTTTTTCTTTTCCTCTTACCGGCCAACAAAAAGGAGACCAACTGTATCATTGTGGTATGTCAATACTGGCTGGTAATGCAATTCCATGGTACCATATCAGTACTAGTGTGCTTCCATATCAGGGCCACTGTGCTTCAAATCCACTGCCATTGCTGGAAATGAAGGGGTATACTAATAGAGCAGCACTCCTTGAGCAGCAGTCAGAGTTCAGAGAGCTCTAGTGATCTGAGTGTTTGTCCCCCTCCCCGTCTCGCCTCCTCTCCAACTAACTGATGATCCTTAGAAAGCAGCTGGAGACGTCCTTCCTCCCGCTGAGGAGCCCTGCTACCTGCCTCTGCTGATTGTGTGATTGTTTGCTGTTGATTTCCTGTCTTCTCCCCGGCTGTCTTAGAAACACACGTTGCCGTGACAACTGCTAATTAGCGAGCTCACCTCAGCACCGCTTTGAGTCGGGCGAGAGACTCTGACCCTTTCTTTCCGAGGCCTTCAAGACTAATGTTCTGCAGCCAATGACAACACAGGGATTCGGAATATGTCTCCATTGAACTGTGGCATTCATCCGTCAGTCAATGATACATTAAAAAGGCCTGGAAATATGCAAATATGCATAATATCCATCCAGCTCATTTTCCCCCCACTTAATTTAATTCCAAGGTCCATATCTTTTGCAATAGCACCCAAGTTCTATATAACATCTTGCTAGGTAAATGTGATAGTTGTGTGATCTTAAAAGGCAGCCCACACACACCACAGAGAAAAGTACTATAGTATTCTACAGCACTGGCAAAAACAGAACTAAATATTACATGATGATGCACTGCCAAGCAGATTAGTTCCCCTAAATTGAGGGCAATCTCCCGAGAACCATGTCACATATATCCAGCCAGCTGAGTTTCAATAGGTCTCAGTGGAAAAATCACATCCAAACAGTCTGGTGTCTTTAGCAGAACTGTAGCAATTCATCCAGAAAAGCATTTGTATTAAAAGACAGCTATTGATTTTTGAATAGGATAAAACTGAAAACATCACGATTATTCCTGGGAATCACAAAATAAACAAATAGTCAAAGTCCCATAACTAAGTCAGGACTGCCTGCCTTTATGTCTTTCCTCCCTGGGTGTTGGTATGTGTGTTACCAGCCCCCTCGAGGTCTGTGTTTTTGCCACTGCTGGTGCACACCACAGTATTTGCTCCACAGGAAAATAAAATCTGAATCGTCTGCACACCCCAAGGACAAGCTGATTAAACACTGAGCCGAGCTCTTGGAAAGGTCTCAGTAAGGTCATGCAGAGCACTGAAAGAGAATAATCATTGGATGGCAAAGCCGACATTTGGTTATGCAGAGGCTGTATATCCTGCAATAAAGTACCTCCGGAGATCATACATTTGAATTCCCTCTCTAGTAAAATCATTTGCACGAGGTTTAAAGTGACCTTTAGAAAAGCAAAAAGCTCTTGCAGTCTTTAAAAAGTGCCTCAGAGATGAAAGCGCTTGTCTACTACGGGTCCCTTTCCGGTTACATCTGTGTTTACTGAGCCAATGCCAGCACAAGGGTTTGAGATCGCTCTCCCTTGAACTGTGGTATTCATCCACCAGTCAATGCTGCATTACAAAGTGGGACAGGTGAGAGACACAGAGTGAAACAGCTTCTATTCTTTACTTGCCGATCACAGTTTTCATTTCTGGATATAAACCAGCTGGAATAACCAAAAGACGTCTGCAGTAAACGGTGAACTTTGCCCCCGATGGAGCTTTCACTGTGCTTAGCTATTCCTTTGAAGCTTTGCAAGATCTGTCTGTGTAATTCTCCTATCATCCCCAATGTACGATACGCAGTAATGCAAGACTCTCATTACACCAGGTGCTGCGGTTCTATTGGATGGTCTGAGTAACTCAATCTGACTATCCATAAAACCCCTGATATGCTGCTTCTTCAAAAGTCTGTGACTTATCAAGAAACCAGACATGCCTCCCATGAATCTGGAAGCGAGAATGAAATCTTGCTGTTTTCATTTTTTGATATATCTCAAATCTAATTTGATCCGTTCCTAATGTAATTCAGGCTGTTCTGTAACTGGTTTAGAGTTATAGGTCTCTTAAATGCTGCACTTTAAATGCTCGCTGGCAGCTCACTCAACAGGAAGAGCCCTTTCAATGAAATCATGTAACTCATAGGTCGCTGGCCAAAGCTTTACGAGATGCTGATATTCCAATATTACCTGTAACTGAGTTTAAGGTGCCTGCTGTGGATTTGCGTACCAGGGCTACTTTCAAATGTGTCTTTGCTTCCATTCCAACCCAGTGGTGTGCTGCTGAAATTCAGGATGGAGCTGCGCTGCGGTACTTCAAACAATATTGCCAATATTGTCACTCGCTCACCCACTTGTTGTGCGAAGTGCATTTCTACTTGTCAAAGTTTTCATCAAAGGCAGAGCAGACTAATAGATGCCTGAGCCTCTGGCACCTTTCCTCTGAGAGGTTAGCGTTTTAACACAGAGCGTCCCTCTGAAGACTCCAGGATTAAAGACACTCTGGAGTCTCCCAGGGCTTTCATCTCCCCTCCTCTGATGAACTGGCTCCCCGGTGCTGCTGGCCTGCCCTTGGGATCACCTTTGCTCTGGTGCTGATCTCCCTTGGGGCCCCGATGAAAAAAGAAGGTCAAGGGACAGTAATCCTTAGAACTGTGGCAATGACATTTAGTGATTTCTATCAAATTTTTATGGAATAAACAATTAAATCTGGGAGGGGGGGGGGGGTGAAATGCATTAGTCTGCAGTTTAATTTTGTTTTTTTGAAAAAACACAATAAAATGTAACAAAAGAATTTCAATGAAATATGTTAAAATGTGGTCCCTATACAAAAACATTGCACTCGGAATCACTGGAACACATGCTTACCATACCCGAAGCCTCACGTCACAGTGGATTCCTCGACACACACACACACGCACAGAAAAGCAGGGCTTGTACTAACATTACTGAAGTGTCTGAAAATTTCCTTTCATGACATTAGCAACTGGAGTATAGACAAGGCCCAGCGCTGGCACTGCAGCACATGGCTGCAGCTAAACAGCCAGCCCAGCCTGTCTGTCACTGCAGGAGCCCCAGCAGCTGTGCAGCACATCTGTACACCGTGAACAACTGTCTGGAGAAACACGAACAATGTGTCTCGCAATCCAGGATGACGACAGCCCAGCCTTTAACACTACTGAAATAAATCTGTTCTGTACGTCTGACGCGTTGCAGCCCAAGTGCAAAGGCATATTTTATTTCTTGCAAGAATGATCCCACTAAAATAGACAGTTTGCAAAAGCAAACAGGAATAGAAAAGTTTGAGCCACAAGACAAAAAGAAATGGCGCGATGAGCATTGATCTTTAAAAAAAACAATGAAGTAAATGCTGGCCAGTTCATGTTTTATGCATTTCAGCACAGACTCACATTCGGGAGGCATACAAACAATGAGACAGTCTAGATATAAGATGACACTGGCACTCGAACCAAATCTCATGTAAAATTATTCAAATCTCAGTTTCCACATTAACCGAAACCCAAGAATATCCATTTTTCATGACAGTATCATTTGCATAGTTTAACTGGGTCCAATTAGCACAGTTTACAAGGGTCTTTGAAAACCAAATCCCCAGAATTTCTTCATTTCCATCACAAACAATGCCATACTGCCCTTTCTCTTAACAATCACACATTCCTTTCAACGGCAAGGCCTGCCTTTGATATTGTAATGAAAGGCTATTTGAATACGGGACCAGATGAATGGAAGGTGAGCTGACAAACCCGAACCTGTTACAGTTCTTAAATAAGAATAAGACGTATGTATTTAGGAGGGATTTAAAGCGTTTACCATTTGCTTTTTATAAAATGCACCTTAAAATTAATCTGTTAGAAATAAATCAGAATTTAATTTTTTTTTATAGCATACAAGGAGATGAAGACAGAGCTGCTAATACTCCTGTACAAGTGAAGCGTCTTGCAAAAGCTCAAAGTAATTGAGTGAAGTTTAAAAAAAAAAATCTTAATCTTTAAATCTAAAATCCATGTCAAATCACCTTCGTGCCGAAGGGAGTGACAGCACCTCAATGGATTTTTACACAAGACCCCCTACCCCTATACACATTTTAATCCTAAACCTACGAGCAGGATGCCAGGGGATTAGCTCTGTCTGGCCTCCACAGCACACTGTTTCTTTAACAGATCAAACACAAAGCAGGGCCAGAGTGCGGCTGCTGTAGTCTCACTGCCATTGGTTTGTCTCTGTACCCCTGCAGCACCAAACCCATTAAGTGCTTGGGTCTGATAAAGGGAGGGATAGTACTCTATCATGATCAGTCAGTCCACAATAAAATACATGGGGAATGATTATTAACAAAAATAGTACATTAGTATTTATAGCACCTTTGTTAATATTGTTACTGAAGCAATAATACCTGGCTCATAGGTCATTACCAAAAATTAGAGAGGGGTAGAGAGAAGTATTATTGCAATTATGTAAAGGGTATTACTGTGATAATTTGGTTAGGGTTAGGGTTAGAGGCAGTTATACACATCTATTTAGGAACTACACAGTGTTACTTAATAAATCTACTAGTAAACCAAAGCACATACTTGCTATTTTTAAGGGTAATCTGTGATAACCAAGGACAGGTGGCAGGCACAACAAAGGCGGATTTTCTAGTGCTGTGAAATGCTCCCAGCGGATCAAATGAACCCCTTAGCCAAATTAATACAAAAGCTCGGTAAATTAGCCTCAAAATATTCTGCACAATTTATACATGTGCCTGTGGCTGCAAAACAATTGGACAGAGTGAATATGAAAATACAATACCATTCAAATTAGCAATGGTGTGCGTTTTACTACTCGGCATTATCTATTCGAAATTGAAATACAACGTGCGTTTCTTTTCTGATCTATTCTTCTGCTTGTTATGTCTCTTGCTGAAGTTCTGTTCTTGCAGTTATATTATGATGTTAATTATCCTCAACACTGCAATACAGATACAAATTGTTTTAATGTGTTCATAAATTCGTACTCCAGTGTGCTACTGAACTTTTAATATAGAAGTATATAGCATAGATTACAATTAATAATAACATACACCAGCTAAGCCCTGTATTACAGCTTTTGTTTCTAAAACATTCAAACCATTCCCTCTAGGAACACCATTTGAAAAATGCCTGCAATAATGTACAGTGAATATATTCAAATAACAGTGCTGAAGATGCTACTGTACTGCAGGACAGTTTATTTCATTGATTCATCCTCAGGAGAATGGCATTACATAACACTCGACTTTGCTGGCCATGGGTCTCACTGCTGATGCAATGATGGACTCTCTCGTGGCACCCCACAGCTCACATTCCAGACTGTCACTGCAAAGCACCACTCTTGCTTGCCAGTGCCCAGCTTACTGTATATGGCTACCAGCCAACACTGGCACCAAATGAAGATAAACAGAAAAGACTGGCACATCAACACTCATTAGTGGCAGCTGCTCCCAGGGGACTCCTTGTCTGGGACAGCCACCCCCCATCACAGCAATCCCCTATGCTCTCCGCTTCAGACACACTTCAATGGAATCCATCACTGTACACTCCCATTGGATTGTGCGCAGCTTCCAAAATAAAGAGAGAGAGAGGAGGGGCAGACGGCACAGCCAGGCTGCTCACTATTAATTAGCAGGACATGCTGGTCTAGTGGTTAAACAGAGAGGCAGCAGGGAGTTGTAACAGTCCAGTGTCTGGATCCGAGGGACTGGAATGAAGTGTAGCCTCGTGGTTACAGCTTAGGGACTAGGAGCTAGTGTGGCCTAGGGGGTTAGAGCTTAGAGAACTGGAGGCAGAGAGGGCAATTGATTAGAGCTGATAAACTGTGAGGCATGGTGGACAATTGGTTGGAAGATGTATGGTCTAGTGTTTAGTACTGAGTGAGAGGCAGAGTGGTTAGAAGGAGGGTCAGTATGGTCTACTATGGTCTTGTGTGTTGCACATTTACTTGCAACTGCTGTCCCATAGAGCTGCTCCCAATCTAGATGTTACAACTCAAGTGGCTTATTCTCAAGAGTAGAAGTCCTACATTTACAAAACTATGATCTTAGTCTCCCTATGCCAGCGCTTATAAGCTGAGTCACCCAAACCCAGGATTCATTTCTATTGCTGTCTAGTTTCCTAAGGCTGTTCCAGTAGTCTCCACAGACCAGGTCCTTGCCTTAAGTCTTGGCTCTGATCCCAGGGACAGATGGTGATGCACCTGAAGAAAAGACTGACCTAAATGATGAATGAAATAAAACTGAAACCCCACAACAGACATGCAGTGCACCTGTCATCTGGGACATCCTGGCATTAAGAGGACACTCTCACCCCTCTTTAGGTTTTGACAGCCCCTATGAGCAATATATGAGTCCACGTTTTAGAAATCCGCAGATACAGGAGTGTAGATGTGAGGCTTGAAATCATGGCCGGCCATTTGTGTCTATTTCCATGCTTTAATATCTCATTGGGCATTCAACACACACTTAATTTAAAATTATCTCTGACTTCTGCACACAAAATTGAGCTAGAATGGAATTTATCAGGGTTGTAACTTTGAACGTGACTAAACACAGTAATCTCTGTCATGGCTGTTTTCATGCTAACCTAATCAGACTGCGATTAAATCGCATTGTAACTTCGGTTTAGCCACACTACAGAACAGTGACAGCGAGGGTACAAAAGTAGTCGAACACTACTCTATTGCTGCTGTACTTGTTTTAGTATCCTACAGGTTTGCACATCTTTCTTGTGTACAGTTTATTGCAGATCATTTTTTTTTAAAAACTGGTCTTCCTGGTGTCTAATCACTTCCTGTGCGTAAGGTCGCATGGTCTGAATGGTCTACAGTGTTCTCAATAACAAAGCAGCATGTTCCAGATTGAAGTAAAAAAAAAACACAAGCAAAAAACAGAGAGAGATTCAACAAGGAAATGGATTTGAAAGCCTGGGTTAGCGTTCTTTTAATTGAGGGAGTAACCCACTCCACTACTTTACAAGCTGCTGTAATTCAAGATATAGTCCTTTTTTGGTGTGAATTAATATTTCCCTTTCCAAGTTCCACATTAACAAAAGATGAGGTTGGCTTTGGCTTTTATTTGATTTATTTCAGTGGTTTTGGTGGGTTTCTCCATTCTAGCAAAGAACTGCTCACGTATTATTAATATGAATATTAGTTACTATTCAAACTGCAATTCCCTGCATTGTACCATCCTGACTACAGCTCTCTTGTGAAAACAAAGCAACACCAAAGATATTCCCCCCCTTCTATACCAACACATTTTACACCACTGGCTCTCAATGGATAGAGATGGAGATGGAGTTCTTTCCTTTACGTGAAACACAAGCTTCAAGAGGAGCCTGTGTTGGAGGACGGCAGGGCTGGGGCTATTGTCCAGCAGGCAGCTGGTGCAGGACGGTCAATAGGAGGACCGTAGACCTCTTCTGGGAGAGAGTAGACCCAGAGCAGGGCTGACTGCACAGGCTTCATGCAGCCACACTAATGCATATTCTACAGCTCGAGCAGGGCAGGCCTCCCATTGTGTGAAGCTCCTGCAGGGTTCACTGTGAGAGGGAGGCAGGCTGCATGATGAAGGGGATCAGAGAACGCCCCCATTCAGCTCCTGAATTCCAGCGGCCTGCAGCTGAATGCTAACGACATAAAGCGAAATTAATGATTGGCCCAGGAAATTCCTGGAGTTAAACATTTAAACTGTTAGAAAAAAATAATAAATCAATCAACCTAACTTTCTAGTAAATTATTAAAAAAAGGACTTTGCTACAAAAAAAATAAGCACATTGCAAAAACAATAAACAGTGACATTGCCTATTCACAATAAAGATCTTCAAAACACACACATAAAACACACACTTCATTTACCAGAGTGTGAAAGCCAGCCTCCTAAAAATGAACCCTACATCTTTCCCAAACCACTTTGTTTGAAGTTTAAAATCAAAACATTTGGATTCTAAGTTTGCAATGTACAAACCTGCCCATCATGTGCAAAGCCCATCACAATCAATATCCACAGAGCTCAAGTCAGACATACATTCGGCTCACCTAAACCAGACGTACATTTACTACATAAAATTGTCATGTTGACCTTCACATCTAAACCAGCGAATGAAAGGGCACAGATCCCATTCGAATGAATTCCTGGATGATCCCCGAGCTTCTTTCAGTACATACACCAACACCACCTGCTGGACACTTAAGATATCACAGCTCACTGGAATTAACCTCAAACACAGTATGACAATCAAAGTGATGGAACAACTGCTTCTGGGTTTTTGTGACGCAGTCCCTGCACTGTTTGACGGTCCAGGTGCTTAATTAATAAATAATTAAGCCATTTATTAGTCTGCTTTGCCTGTTATCATTCATGTTTTAAGCTGCCAGTTACAATTAACTGCTAGAGCTGAGAAGGGTTAGAGAGAGAGAGAGAGAGAGAGAGAGAGAGAGAGTGTTAATGGGAGTCAAAAAAGTCTAAGAATAAAAGTATAGCAGTATCAGACGAAGCAACAGACACAAACACAACTCAAGAGAGTCTTTACAGGGTGCGGAATTCAGCCTCGCCGGGTTATAGATTTGTATAGATGTGTTAAGGAGTGTAGCACGGTATATGGGGTTTGATTACAATCAGTGAGCACATGCAGAGCCTCTCTCAGCTGTCAGTTCGACTTTGGAAAGGAAAAGTGCACTGACAAAAGCTTCAGGCTTTTAATCTGACCCCCTGGTGACCTTTCACGCCCCCTGACCTTTTTGATGGCTTTTCAAATGCCAGAGAGGAAGCGGATTTATTTGAAAAAAAAAAAAAAAAACACCACTACGCTTTGCAAGCTTTAGATCGGTTCACAGCTGATATAGATCTGGGTTTTATTTCAGTTTTCTTTCCTATCCAAACACAAACTATTACTTTACAAATCAAGTACCGTATACAGTAAATAATGAATAAGTAATGACAACATTTGGACACCAGGTGTCACCAAGAGCTATGCAAAAGTTGCATCAAAGGGAAACACTTTAAAGCATTCACTTCCCATATGTTTATTAACAATTGCTATAGTTTTGCAGCTGTGAAGAGCAGCAAGCCTTTTGTTTTAAAGGGAGATCAGACCTGTTATGATCTCAATTCAATGTTTTAAAAGTCATGCTGATATGAAAAGTTCAATTAGGATTCTGAACCAGCGTACTGAAGCAGCTGATGGACTATTGTTTTCTTCTTTTGGATAACGCCTCTGTGGTAGTTTAACGTATAAGAGGTCTTCTTTTTCATTGAAGCAGCACAAAGCAGAAAGCGATACTGCACCACAGCAGCCACACTTCCCTCAGGATCTCCGTCAATCTCCATCAATATTTGATTTAAGAAGTACATTCAGCAGTTATTAAGCTGGAGACAGTCAAATTGAATTTCTTGATGAGCTTACCTGATATGAAGCAGTATAACTTGCAGTGTCTGTCTAACGTCAATGCAATATTAAAAGGTAATACCCAAGTAGCTGAAAAACACATTTCACTGCTTAACCATCAAAATAATGAAATATTAAAACATCCTAGGAGAGAGGTTGTCAGAAACCATGTACATTTTTTCAATAAATTACATTCGACAGGGAGCGGCGATTTGGAGCCTCTGACCGGCAAACAGCTAATCTCAATAGGATCAGGCATAACACTTCATACAGAAGGATTAACTATAAACAGGAGCGATTCTTTTCTTTTCATCTGGCACACCCCGGCATAGCAAAATTAAAAAAAGAAAATCATGACAACAAACCTGAGAACATCCAATAAATAATGCTATATTAAAAAAAATGGTGAAAACACAGTTTAAAGAAATGCACAGAGACTAAACTGCGGGAGATAAGCTCTACAGCAGAGGCATTGCAGTGAGGAGGAGTGTGCCTCTATAGAAACCTGTCACCTTTAAAAATCGCGCAATTCTCATTCGCTTAGTGACATTGCTCGCTCCACTGCTCAAGCTTGGCTCTTGTTTTTTGTTTCTCTGCCAGGCACCCCTTGATGGAATTACAGCACTATAATAAACGGCATGCCATTTATTATTCTCTAACACGGTTCATTTTTCTAAATTCAGTGACAGTAAAAAAAAAAAAAAAAAAACACCTTTTGGCCCGAAGGAAGAAAAAAAAAACGGCACAGCATTTCTGAAACAGCTTCCTTCAAACAATTCCTTCTCATTAAATCTCTGCAGAAAGAAATGTAAATGTTTGTTTCGGAAAGGTATTTATTTTGAAGCAGGACTGGCCGTCTGCAGTCTCAAACACTTAAGTAAAATTGACTGTATACACAGGCACTTTCAAACACCACTAATCTTCATCGGCGAGACGGGATGTGAAATATGTGACTGTCTGCCACAGTAAATTACCCGCTCCAGCCCCAGCACGTAAAGCATTACACTGGCTGGACAGTGCACTAACTCACCCTGTCCACTGCCCTACACGGCAATAAATCACAGACAGCAGGAATAAATGGCCAGTGGTCCCCAGAACACCAGGGTCTGCAAGGTAAAAAACACACCACTGAGAGAAAAATGAACAGTTAACCTACCTATTCAACTCCATCCCTTATGATTACCGTATAGCAGTTCTGGTAATATTTACAACCTATAAACGTTTTATTAATTACTTTTAATTTTTTAATTCATTACTTTAAATAATTTTTCAGATTACGATCAGAATAAAAAATGGCAAGACTTTTGGAATGTCAGAAAAATGTTTAAAAATATATACAGAAAAAAAAAAAAAACCTTAATAGCAGATCTCTAAATTAAAGTGTTGCTGTGATTAAGTCATTTTATAATTTTGTAATCTTGCATTTACCACGCTTACCACATATTCATAAGATGCTTTTATGATGTTCTGTAGTGCTTTATCCTCCCTCTCAGTGCAAGCTTTGCCACTGTATTGCAGTACAATATAGTAAGGGGTTTTCTGTTAACAGTAATCCTGCTATAAATCAAAGCCGATGCAAATGCTGCCCAGGTGTTTCTACCATCTACCACATACTGTACATCCTGGAGATCTAACCCGAGGTACGAACAAACAACACAAGCTAATAAGCAGCCAACAATTTAGGCACACCACCAGCACATGTCCTGGAGTGACAGTCCAGACTCATTCCTCAACATTAAAAAGCAAATCTGATGTAGACAAGGCTCAGAAGCTCAGTTTTTTCCTGATCTGAAATAGCAGCCCTGGTAAAAAGCGACTTGCAGAAGTCTCTTGTTCCCCCCACCACCCCCCATTTCAGCTTGACCCCCCTGCACTGCTGAAGGGCTCTGATTGACTGCTGGAGCGCAGACTGTGGTTTATCTATGAACTGCTCTGCTGCTCTGATCGCTGCTTCTGAACCACTGAAAAAAAAAAGATGATTATTTTTTTTTAAATACAAGCGAATCCAGATAAAGTATTTAGAAGAAAATTAGTAGACTAGTGATGAGCCGAAACGTTTGATCACTGGACTTAGTTGCTCGAAAGTTTAATATTGGAATTCAGATTGCGTTGTATGGATCAAAGTGATATTTGCATGCTTTGTATTATCATTACAGCCATAATCATTTTGAAGCACAGGTTTCAATGGCTCTTCTGAGCTTGAATCTTCCTTTATAGGAGGCTGGAAAAAAAATGCAAGCAAGAAAGAAAGAAAAAAAAACAATTAAATTAAAGGAGAAAAAAAAAGAAAGGCAAAACCACCGCAACTTTAATAATCATTATTGTGGGATTTGAGAGATGTTATTCCCAGTGACAGACAAGGGCAATTATCTGCAATCCCCCAGCAGTTTTAACCTAATTTCATTACTGCTGTGCAATTCCTCCAGAGCGCCCAGTCTATCAATGTCTTGCAGAAAGGATTAGCCAGCACTTTCTTCTTCTTCAAATGAATTTGAGCTGTCATGCCCTTGATGAATGGAAGGCGGTGGAGGAGGCATCTGCTAAGCCAGCTGAGTGAGGCAGGGGGCGCGGTGGCGCGGCGGGTTAATGCACAAGGGGGCCCGGGTTTCAATCTGGCTGGGGTCACGTTTCAAATGAGCACCTCAATGCAGCCGTCTCATCGTTGGACAGTAGTGGGAGCCACATCACAAAACTTACAAACTGGTACAGGGCATTGAATGGGCACGGAGACTGAACTGCTCGCGCCCCAGACAGAAATGGGTAGTCCTCTCCTAAGCAGAGCAATTTGAGGAAGCTGACACTACCACTGTTGTGTTATCCCTGCTCTGATATGTAATTATGTAGGTTGATTGGGGCATGATTCCCTTGTCACAATTACAACATTCTGCCACCAGATGGTGCTGTGCCCTTACTCATTTTAGTAATGTAGGCAACCTGCATCTACTGTGCTGTGGTTAGTTATCATATAGGCTAGTTAGCTCTGCAAAACTGCATATTCTAGTGCTTTTGTAATTACAAAATAGCTGTAGATTATAAAATAGAGCGCAGTGCCACCCCGTGGCATAATGACGGAACTGCAGTTGCTGATCTAAATGAATGCACTTACATTGCAGTTGTTTTTCACATGACAACTGTGCATAATCTCATTGCAATGCAAATGCTGCAGTGTAGGTATATGAGCTACTAATCCAAAACCACCAGAGATTATAAAACTGAGTTACAGTGACATTTATTACAATTAAGCAGGAACATATTACAGCATCACACCAGGGCTCCTTCAGGGGAAGGCAAGCCCCTCTGGTGGGTGCCTGCTCTTACATTATCATTCAGCAGCAGATTCAATGCAAAGATCCAATAAAGAACTAAATTAGGTTTGGGTCTCCTTCTTTGTATGCATGCATGCATGTATGTGTGGATGGATGGGCGGATGCTGTTTTTTTTTTTTTTTTTGGCACAGGACACAATCTGGGATATTCATAATTCATCATTTTTTCGATTCCTGACATCTGCTGCTTATAGTGTTCCGGGTTACGTAAAATCAGCCAGTGCTCGGAGGGCAGCGAATGCCTTGGCAGGGATGCCAGCCACCGTACTTTAGCAGGAGGGGAACAGCAGGAGACTTTCAAAGCTTAATGTGTAATTAGAAGCCATTTTGGAGCATTGTCTTCCAAGTCTGAAATTAGCTGCCTTTATTAATCAAACAGACCAACACAATGCAGCATCAGGTCTCCCCTGTAATCTCGGAGAGAGGATGTTTTTCTTAATTACAGGGCAAGCGGCAGGGGGGGGGGGCTGGAGCAGCATGTTGATGGGCCCCCCTCTCTCTCTCCCTCTCTCTCTGTTTTTCTCTGATGCCTTATCAGCAGTTGATTTAGAAAAAAGAAAAAACTCGTTTATGTTTATAAAGGAAACCAAAACCCTTTGGGGAAAATGGAAGTAGATCTTAAAAGTGGGCATCGTGGTTTTATATATACAAAAAGGAGACAGGTTTTATGATAATCAAACAAAAGTCTATATATATTTCTTATTATATATATTTCTGTTGGCAGTTTCTCAAAGTAGACAAAGGTTTAAATGTGCTGTCTTGCTACCAAGAGTCAGATGGGCAAGTGTCGGAGCCAATGAGAAAGCTCCAAGAAATCTTGTAACCAGTCAAGAGATGGCAAGAGGAGGGCATTACCAGAGGAATTATCTGCAATTTGAAGCAGTCCTCCACACACCAAACAAATTAATTTTCTTTTCAAATGTACAAGGAACTCCTTTCCAAGCAAAATGATCCAACCATTACCTAGCAGCGAAAAACTAGGTCTTACACCAACCTTTTCCCAATGAAACCAGCCCACTGCCATGCACACCAACCTTTTCCCAATGAAACCAGCCCACTGCCATGCACACCAACCTTTTCCCAATGAAACCAGCCCACTGCCATGCACACCAACAATTTCCCAATGAAACCAGCCTTTTCCCTACGAAACCAGTTGACAAAAAGGTTTGTATTAACCACAATGTCTTATCGATTGTTTTACAATCGCTGTGCTTCATATAGGCAAAACAAACAAAAAAAATCTATTTACAAAAAAATACATCAAAAGAGGATACAATATTTTGCCAATGTGAACTATTTATAGCGAAGTGGTGGCTATGAGGCAGGTAATCAGATCCCAGCGCTCACCTTATCACTTCCGATCCAACAGAGACAATCACAAACAGCACAGAGCAGAGGACACAGCTGCAGGGCTACCATCACCTTCTCTTGACAGCTGCTGCCCACTTCAGAAAAAACACTGTGGAACTAAGGAAAAGCAATCCCAATGATTAACGAAGGAAAACAACCACCAATGTAGGGGCACATGAGCCCCAGGGTGGATACACTGCATACAGCAGCTTCAAAAGCCCCTTTTGTTTTTGTGATGTTTGCAATCGAGTCCTGGTGTTCCAATATTGACTTCTTCCCTCTACACCTGTCATTGATAGCTACCTTCCATTGCCATTTACTTCCAAATTGCAGTAATACGGAATTTATCTGGCTACAGCTAGAGAGAAAAAAAAAAAACAAAGGCAGAGCCACTTTGAAAACTCAATGCACAAGCTTTGCACTGAAGAAAAAAGAGCTCAGTAAATCCAACCTTATCTGTGTCTTCACTGAACAAATCCGCTGTTTGATGTTGCTTTATCATTTCACTAATTACTGTAATGGTTTTTCCATCGGAAATGTTAGGTTGCCCTGGTTACTGAATTAGTTTTTTCATGCTAGTTTGTTAAGAATACAGTTGTGGGTCATGGGGTGGTGAGTTCCTGAGGTCACTAACTTGTGATCTCAGCACAACACATTTCTATGCATTTTTTCCACTGTCTTTAATGAGCCACTCTAATAAAATGCATAGCAATTTGCATTTACTTAACACCCAAGAGTAATTTACTCAACTTTTTTGTTTTTTTGTTTTAAAGGAGCAAACATCTGTCAAAGTTACAAAACCAGAATTAAAATGCAAGGGTGTTCGAGTAAGTTAGGTCATTCAGTTTTCATTTTATAACTTCAAAAGGTTGCGTTTTTTTTTTTTTTTACCTTTTGAAAAGTTGCATTGCACGGCTGAGATGACTGTGAAAGAAAGAGACTTAAAGCCAGCTTGCTGACTTTGCCATGCCTATGAGAGATCCCAAAGCACTTGTCACAGAGTAACAGGAATATGAACCTCAGGGTCCCTGTTCAGTCCCCAGAGAAACTTGGCATCCAATCCCAACGCAGGGGCAAGGGGCATGCATGATTGGAGCTCTGCCAGCCTCAGATAGAAACACACACTGCCATATATGACAGGATGGGACTAACTCCACTGAAGGAAGGCCAAATGACAGCACTGCCTTTTAAAGGAAGAATTAAACTGACTTTTTAAAAATATATATTTTAATGTATGTCATTTAAAGGGATATTTAACCATCTTATCTTTCACTATTTCTTAAATTGTTTGGTATATTATTAACGTTATTTTTTTTTTTTATCTGTAAAGCATTTTGAGGTGACAGATCGTGAAAGGTGCTATATAAGAAATAACGACTGAATTAATTGATTGATTGATTGATTAATTAATTAATTAATTAATCGTCTATGG
This sequence comes from Polyodon spathula, assembly GCF_017654505.1. Classification (NCBI taxonomy): domain Eukaryota; kingdom Metazoa; phylum Chordata; class Actinopteri; order Acipenseriformes; family Polyodontidae; genus Polyodon; species Polyodon spathula. Next base: position 26,856,474 of record NC_054555.1, on the reverse strand, counting down.
AAACAGAAAAGGCACTGTAGTGACTCTTCAGATTTGCCTGGAGAATTCTGTCTGTCTCTTTCTAATACCACAGTGTAGGAGTCAGAGCAATGAATAGCAGCTTCTTAAGAAAGGTGACTGAACTGTTGCCAGCGAGGGCTTGACTGAGCGACAGCCTGCACGTTGCCTGGAAGCATGGCATTGCCACAGGGGGAGAAACACTATTTTATCATTCAGTACCATTCGCACCCTCTCTCCCTGTCAAACATGCCATGTGTCCCAGCATAGGACTTTGTGCTGCTTATTGAGTGTGACAGGGTTATTCACAAATTGCTCCAATCAGGCAGGATCTCAAACAGGAACATCAGCGTGAAGCCACGCCACTGAGACCCGACAGGCAGATGAAGCACAGCCAGGCTAGAGGGGGGCGCCAGGGTCAAACCCTAACATGCCGACACCTCTTCGAGAGGTGCCTATAGACGCGTCCTCACATCATTTCACCAGCTCAGCAACCCAAGGAGGTGATGCCTTCCATGATTTCTTCCTTATGCGGAGAGCAATTTTGATTATATAACATAGTCACGTCGCTCGATCAATGCATGTTCTGGTACTCGTAATGCTAAGTTCAAGCGCTATCATAACTGTGATGTTGACCGGAGATATATCGTGCCCCAATCTGTACCACAGGAATCACAAACCAAGGGCAACAGCTCCTTATGAAGTCCTTGTGAAGTCCAAGTGCTTCTTATTGGAGTCTGAACTACATGGTGGGCAGATTGCTTCCTCTCCTCTATGCATGTGTAACAGAGCTCTTTACTGAGGTCTGTAATGTAATGTTACACAGCGAAAAAGAAACAATTAGAACTGAAAGCAATTGGACCTAGTAGAATTAATTAAGAAATTACCACATGAAATCGATTCTGCAATGCACAAAGTGCAATATATTGATGTGTTTCGTGCAAAAGTAATTTTAAACGTACATTTTCATCTAAATGGTGGTTGAAGCAGACCGCGTCAGGGTGTAACATGCAAAAGGGGTCCTTTCCCCATTTCCTCATGCAGGGGGAAAGGACTCTTTTGAGTGCTGCACTACACTGCTGGTATGCTCTACACTGTGAAACCCATTGCTTTATTGACCAGTTACTAATAAAGTTTAAAAATACAGATGAAACAAAGACTGAATGAATAATGGACTTAATGCAGGCAAAATACATTTTCAGGTTACCTTAAGAAATGATGCAAGAATCTCAAATTAAAACTGCTTCTTTGTTCTAATTAACAGGTATTTAACAGGAATACATTCCAGACGGGAGTAAACAGCAGATTGCATTGAGAATGAAGGCTCTGCCTGCAAGGGGCACTGCTCTGCAGTGACTTCACTGGGACGCCTGTATGTGGCAGACACAGCAAGAATGACAGTTTGTATACCTTGCCTGGCTCTTGATGTTGTTCTCAATTCCCTATGATGGGACTTCTGAAAACGTCTTTGTAATATGGATTTGGGTTATACAAATCCGGTATACAGACTCCTGTTGTGCCAGAACCCATCCATCCACCCCTTGGTTAGTTGCTTAATTGTTCCAGGAAATCTCCAAATTGCAAGGCTATACAAATCACCACCGTGCTAAAACAACACGAAAAAAATACTTTAGAGCTTCTTCAACTACAAAGGGAATACCTGAATCTGAAAAACAGGCAGCCACAGTGTTCGGCAGGAAAAGTCTAACGCGTTTTCCTGCCTTTTTTTTTAAATTGATTAAATTCAATTGAATCTTAAAAATGAGAAAATTGCACAAGTGGGCCAAAATAGGATTCAATACACGTGAACAAAATAAGCATGTTAATGTCTGCGAAGTTCCATTAAAATACACATTTATAATGTTTTGCACTGGAAGACACACACACACACAAAACTGACCTTGAAGATTTGCAACCCTTTCAGCCTTTAGAAAGAGGGGGGAAAATGCAGCCTTAGAAAAATGACAAGAAAAGAAAGAAGAGAGACTGCGCCTACGGAAGACATCAATGTCAAGGAGCCTGTCTTGAAGGCTTTTGTCTCTGCTTGATGGATTTCATACAGAACAGAATCTGTTGCTCCAGCATCACAGATTCTGAAGAAAAGTGAAGCAAACCCGGGAAACAAAAAGAACAATATATTGTATACTTCCTTCAAACAGATCATGAAACAGACGAGTGCTAATGAAGAAGTTATTAAATATCCAGGCATTCAATGTGGCACCCGTCCTGGCAGTCAGCGTGGCAGAGACAAGTTCTTTAAAATGAAGAACAAAAGTGGCAGCCAGTCATTCTGCACTGGCAGTAAATGGGTAATATTACCACTGCACACCTGGCACGGATTGTTAATTCAAGCACTTTACATGTATTTGAAGGCGCTATTGCAGTGGCTCATAGTTTATATATCTAACCACACATAAAGGTCCTTCACAAACAGCAGGACGTGTTGTTTTACAGCTACTCCAAGGCGAGAGCACTAGGAGTTAGCAGCATACCTTGAAAACTCCAGAAATCATGTTGAGTTACACAGCAGCGCTCTAGTCAGAAATGTTCCAGAACACTATTTTGACTCGCAATACGGTGCTTATAATTCACCCTGTATACATGCACTGCATTATGTTAAAAAAAACAAAAAATCTAAGTAATCTTCCATTTGTTCCCGAGTGTAATGTAGATTAGAGAGGAACGCATTTCATACAAGACACACACTAATCCCTCTGTCAATAACAGCACATGCCAGGCACTTTCGAGAGGAACCCGAGAGATTCACTGAATCAAGTTTAAAAATAAATACAAGCAAGAAATAAAGTAAACCAGCTGTCAGGGACACAAGCTGCTGTTTCCTTCAGTGCCTTGATAGATGAACCACGTGGCTTCCTGGAACGCAGACTCACGGCATCACTGGTTTTAAACCAGCCAGCAGGGGACCAGTCCCCAGTCCATTTAACAGTGCGTGCAGTCGCTGTGCAGTTGGGGTTCAAAAGTGATCTGCACGCACTCCAGTACCAGAACCCCACCATGGGGCGTGAGGTTCAGTGATCCAGCAGCACTCAGTGCAGAGCACAATGGGGGATTATGAATACAGGGTTACCATTTGTTCAGTGAAACAACACAGGTGTCAAATAAATAAGAGAGGCGTTAATATGTTCCACTAACCCTGTCTCTCCTGGTATAGGTCTTGGATGACAGCTGGGATTTGTAGATCTCTCACTCACATCAACAGCTCAAAGGATCCAGCCTTATAGTGCCCAAAACAAAGCCTGCCATATGTATTAGCTTGAAGTTATAATGGAGCTATATATTTTCTACAGCAGATTATACAGCAGATACAGTCCAGGTCAAACTATACTCCAGTTTGGGACTGTTTTAGAGAATTCACATGAAGGTGGAGACTTTTCATACATGTTTTATCCATTGAAGAAAAAGAGATCTGTTTGAAGTAGTTATTGAGCTTGTATCCTTCATGCCTTCCTGTCACCAACAGGGGTCACTATTCTCCTTTCCAGCAGTGCATCACCCGCTCAGTCCCACGACACCAGTGCTGCAAGCCAAGGCTTACCGTAAACCAGAGAACAGTGTCCAGATCAACCAGCCCGGAGAGCCGGGAACACCCTGATCAATTGGAAAGTAGCTGGGAAAATAAACCCAGAAGGAAAAGCATGGTGACATGCATGAGTTCCCACTCACTTTAAAGCTCTGCTGCTGGATAAAATGAGGAGATGGGTCGACAGCAATGCTGCTGGAGAAAGAGGGAGGGAAGCCCTGAGCCCTCTCTCATAGGGTGCAGCTGGAAGCACCTCACCAGCAAAAACTCCCACAGAGATTCAGAGCACTTGGGCCGGTCAATGATCTCTACGTGCAGACCAGCACCCCACATTGAGAGAGGGATCCAACCAGCCCAAGGCATATGAACGCACTCCTTGTTACACCACTGAAGACACTGACAAAGACTTCCTATCAAAAAAATGTGCCAAATCATTTTCTTCTTGTATTTCTACAACGTTGGCTACTCTGATTATCGGCTCTTATAGAAAAACGGAGAAGGGTGGCTGCCCCCAGAGCTTCAGAATCCAGCAGCAAAAGTTTTCTTATCAGCCTGTGGCTCTCATGCCCTTCTACACAGCAAGCGGCTCTAGACAGCAAATCCAATTCAACAGGTTCTTCAGAAAGTGTTCTCTTGTTTCAACCATTCTTTTTACACTGACCACTAGATTTTAATTTTTTTTTTAAACAGTTGAGTGTGAGCTTGTATGCAAACAAGGCTGTGCAAAATTGATTAATAACCCCCCCCCCCCCCCATTTTTAGTAGCGTTTATTTCTCTCTCTAGTTTTGCTTTTTTCTCCCTCCATCCTTGACTCCTTTTTCTTGCTCCCTCTGTTATCTCAAATAATGTCAGGGCCTCTTTAGAATCTATTCATCAGAGCAGAAAGAAGTGAGCGCTGACATTGATAAAAAAAAAAAAAAAAATACCATCTGTGCCTCGCAGGGGAAAGAAAGCTTCAAATGAGCCTCACGCTGCCGTCTCATTCTTGTCCCCCCCTCCCTCCCGTCTCGTCTGCCATTTAAATAGAAAAGCGCAGTGGTAATTAAATTCCAGCAGGGGTTAGGAGCACTGAAGCAGAGTTCCAACAGGGGCAGTCCTGACAGAAAGAAGAGCGTGCTGAAGCACCGGGGCTGCCTGTTGGGGAGGGATGATATGTGGGACGTCCATTATTAATACAAAAAAAAGACTTCAGGCTGTATCATTCTATCTTACTGACATCCTCAAATCCGAGATCCTGACCTTTAAAAGATGTGCCAACATAGATAATCAGATATGCCTGGGCTTTAAACAGGGAGAGTTAAAAAAAAAAAAAAAACACAATCAAAACATTCAATTGATTCAATTCACTATCTGGATCTTTTTAATGCCAATCACTGATCAGATCAGGGATTAATTGGGACTGTAGGACAAACCAGATAAATTACCCCAGGCTTGAGGCAACACTTCTCCATATATCTGCCAAAGATCTAAAAGGAGAAAAGAAAATCAGTCTGACCTTTAGAAATGCGGGGCAGAGGAGCCACATGAAAGAGATTGGAACTCTCAAGCCTCTCTTTTGAAATTTCCAGACAGCGCTGGGTTTTAAAAGACACAGCTATTTATTTTAAAAGAAAAAAATTCATTATTTAAAACACATTTCTTGCTTCCTATCCTCGCGTGCACAAGAAACGATTTAAAACACAAAAGCAGCAGGTCTTTATGTGGCTCATGGAAGCCAGGAGAGGGTTCCAGCTGTGGCTTCTCAGAGCTGGGTACAGGCTGATAAAATCAACCTATTGTCACAAACATATCAGTCAGACAATAATACAGCAGCTCACTGTACTACATTCACAGTGTGTACAGCAGAAAAGCTATTTGAGATAAATTCACGTTCGCAACTCCCACTAACTCCCCCATAAGACCAAGACCACGACACCCTCAAGAACTGAAATTTTTGTTTTATTTCTGAACCTGTTTTGTAATGAACACTGCTCCAATTTGACTGATTAAAAAACACCTTGAGCTTTAATCTGTGGAACCATTCTGCAGCAAAAGCGCCTTGAAGTTAGAAGTGTACCTTTCTAAATATGTTTTAACAAAACTTTCTTTTAAGGATCTACTTCTTTAGAGAATCTAACGCTCATTTACAAGAGGGTCCTGTGTTACAGACAAATCACAACTCAAATGGGGCTAAAATATAATCGCTTATTTTCATATTTTACCAATTTAAAATACTTTACAATTCAAATAGATGGGTAGTATACTATAGACCAAATATAAATCACTAAGTGGATTGTTGATTTATCAATTATGTATAACCTGAGCTTAATGCAAGTCTTTACTGCCCCCTTATGGCAATGACAAATAATGCAGAGACTAACCCATTAGGCTTGTGTCAACATTTACTGCACTGAACCAGATTCTGTGGAAAAGGCACCAAGATTAAATATAGTTTGAGAGAAAAACCAAACAAAAAAAAAATGTAACTATAAAATGAAATATAAAACACTCAGAATTTTTTTTTTTTTGTTGAACGTTGCATAAAATCGCTATTTTTAAAATACATTTTTCGGGAAGCTCCCAATAAAATATCAAGCCGTCAATCTGATATTACTATTGTGTGGCGAGCAAGGTCTTGCACATTTGTCATTAAATAAAAGAAGAGGAATGCAATGCAAAGTCTTGGGTGAAACGCAGAACACAAAAAGCACTGTGTGCCTCCAATTATCTAAAAGCACAGGAACTCATCGCAGAACTTCAGGATAAATTGTACGTAGTTCTGGGCAAGTCATTGACTTTGAACAAGAAACATCAAAAACAATACTAACATTTGTCAGCAGGCCTTTGCTGAGGATGAAGCGAAACCATTAAGACTTGCTCTAGACTAGATTTAACTAGATTGTTATGATGACTTCATTTTGTTACCTGCAGAAGCCAACTCTAAATGTAAATGCACCGAATTACACCAGCACAGCTTTCTGCAAAGAAACATGAGTTTGGTTGTTTATATCCGGTGGGTGCAGTCTGAAGCACTCGTCTAATATCACGCGTGTGGGGGGAGGATCCATGGATATCCTGCAGTCAGGGCGTCTCACACGCTGACAAAGTGCAAACCGAGCATCGTGGTGCAGATGTCCACTTAGTAATCGTTTAAAACCTTTAACACGTCTTCCGTCAGCGAGGATGAAGAGTGATGCAGAACACCAGGTGCGCCAATGCTAGTTTCCCAGCAATCATAGCCACAGTCTTTCAGGTCCTGCATCGATCTTTCAACTTCTGAGCTGTCAGTGTCTGAAAAATAAATAAAAAAAAATTATACCTGATGTCAAGTTCAAAAGGGAATCATACAAGCACAGGTGACCTTTTTAATAATGTACAAAAAAAAGCACAGTGTTGGCTCTAATGGGTTAACAGCAGGCTGCCGTTCCTTTCAGAATCTGAGCCTGCTCTGCGGAAGGTGAAAAGCCACACGCTAGATAGGATTTTGGCACTTCAGAAACATAAGAGCACATTAGAAATACATTAACAGAGGTGGATTCACAACACTGCAGAGCATAATGTGAAGCAACGACACACGGAGGCAATGCCAGGATAGGTAATGAAAAAGAGGAATGCGGAAATCTGACTCCAAGGACACAACAGGGTGCAGTGCAATGGGCACAATACAAGAGGCTGCTGAAGAATCCCACATTAGCGCCCAAACACGTTGCAAACGAGTGTCTACAGAAGCAAAGCAATTTGCGATGAGAACTGCAGAGAAATGAACCCTGCAATGCGGGTCTAACAAGGGCAGGTGCTTGTTGAGAGCTGGGAGTGATAGCAGTTTGCAAGATTTATCCAGGCTTCTGAGAAAATAAAATACCATTGCAAAAACTAGAATAAATTACCAAGCTCCATTTTCCTTATTCCTGCAATGACTTCATTGTTCAGCAGTGGGATATAATAATTTAGAATGTAGCTGATTCTGTGATGTCGGTTTTACGATATTGAATCTACTCTTATTAATCACTCTTCTAAATAGCAATAATACACCTGCATTATATTCATTATATAATTTCAAATAGGGTGCTGTGCAATACAAAACGATATTCACTCCATCAGAGGACGCTCTCATCTTAAACAGCAACCAAGACTATTTTTTTACGATATATTAAACTATTGTACATATGCAGAATTAAATACAGCATATTTTAAGGTCATTTCTATCTGATGCAAAAACATCACATAAACACCAGAGTCTACTACAAATTATATTTGAGTTGAGATGACATCACTGCCCTGTTTACTGAATTCTTTTGACCCCTCTCCCCTCTCCCGAATGCAGGCTGGCATTACCTGGTGTGAGCAGAGTGATGCCACAGCCTCCTCCCCCAGCCCCAGTCAGCTTGCTGTGCAGCCCGTGTGCCAAGCTGACCTGGCACAGCCTGTCCAAGGAGGGGTGCCCCACACCCATCACATTCAGGTGGTGATGGTTAATGTCAATCAGCTCCTGACACAGAAAACAGAACGGCTCTACAGATCAGCACAGTGCAGTGCACAAGGGAAACAGATCTGTCAGTGTTACACAACCAGGGTCTGGGGCAGTTCGCTGTTTTTCAATTCCAATTCCTTTCGAAAAACAATCCCTTGGAAGGAACCCGAAGTGATATTTGAGAGACATAATCATTGCTGTGCTTGTTCAACTGCTTTCATTTGAAGCCAATTTAACCGTGGCTTCAATTTAAATAACGTGTTGCCAATTGCACTTGCAGTTTTGGGCCAGTGATGTGTTGGGATTGATTAAAAGGGAATTGAGTTTACAATGAACTTGAAATTGACAAACAGGAACTGACCCAACCCTTCACACAACTAGCATGACAAACATTTTTGTCAGGATGTGACTTGGTTGTGTTTTCCAGCAATCGATGTACTATTATGGATGACAGTTACTGGTGGTCCATGTCAGTCATGATAGGACAATGCCTTTTATGCCAAGTAATTACACTAGAACGAGGTTCGTTACGAGCCTCACCTCTAATACTCGGTAGTGTTGTATTTCAGGTCCGCTCGCCATCTCCATCAGGGTTCGCTCACACTCGCAGGATATGGCATCTATTGATTCCAGCACCGGATTCATTATAGCAGGAAACTAAAAGATTTAAAAGACAAATTAAAACGACTAACAGTTCTTCCTGGGCCTGTTTCCAACTCTTTAAGGAGGAGCTTTCAAGGCTTTTTTTTGCCAGAGTCATCAGGCAGTGTAGATCACCATCCGGTGGTCAGATATTAACATGACCATTATAGCAGTTGGCAATTTCTTCTCAAATGATTAAATAAAAATATATATTATATATATACATTTTTGTATCATTTTTTTTTATCCATATACCAGACCAGCCACATAAATTAAGAAACAGCTGTTGCTTTCTACAGTCAGAGACAGAAATGTTGCTGTAGCGTTATTGATTATGGAGATGCAGTGGTTTTAGCAAATTGCTTATAAAAGGCAAGTGGAAAAGGAAGGATACACTTTGCATTAACTCTGACTCTGCTGTAATATTTTCCAATGCAATGCCAGAACCCACTACTGGAGCAGCAAGCATCCTGATCACCACTGGCACACTCAGTGACAGAAGAACTCTTCACTGACAACATGTTCCCTTGAAGTGGGTTCATGGGAAAATGCCAGATCATCTGCAATTATCTCGCAGTGCAATATTCTCTTTTTCAAACTGCTAGTTTGTCATTGCCAAAGGTTAATGCTGAAATGAGGCACATTGCTCTTTTTGTGCCTAATAAAATGAACAAAGAGGACAGGTACATTGGAGTTACCAACCAGGGTTAAAAAAACAAAGCAATTTGAACTGCTAAGAAACCAGCGCTGTTAAAACTCCTGGGATTCTGTGGCATTTCTTTCCTTCTGGCAGCTTTGCTAGGATTTAAAAAAGAACGCAAAACGGGGACAAAGACAACCGATCTTTTAGTCAGCTGTAAAATGTGCCTCAGCCGAACAGCTCTGATCTTTCGTGTTAATTGATACTTCGGTGTCATCAAACTTCCATCTGAAACCGGAGTTCTGTAACATGCTGCTTTTATTGTGCGATCACCAATCTGGTTCAGATTGCTCACAGGAGGCAAAGTTTTGATGCACAAGCGGAGCACGGGGTTTATTTACTGTGCTTTGTTTTATTCATGCCAGCAGGGTATGGGGCCTCTAGGACATCCAATGCAATTGAAATGAATACGGTCAGACACAGCAGAGTAGAATGAGGATACACACCTTGGTCATTTTGTCTCTCACTCCTGACACTAGAACCTTGGTACTCCGGGGAACTCGAGTGTTTGTGAGTAGAATTCTTAACACAGGAGTGCTGCAAATAGAAGCATTTGTCGGATGTCACTTTTCATTCCATTTTATCACACTTCAGTGAGAACCCGATTGATTTCTTTCACTTCAGATCAATACAGCAACCATTATTGTGTTGCTTTCTCCGTGCGTATGAAATGGCACGATGAATAAGACATGTGCACAAGGGAACAGCATGGCATTTCTAACCTGCTTAATGGCTTGGTCTTCCCTGAGTGGTATCGTAATGCTCCACCTACAATACAGCAAGGAATGAAGAAAAAGAGCTGCTTTGGAAACCCAACACATATCAAATGAACTATTTACAGAGAGATCTGGTAACACCCGAACAGCATAAATGACTACTCATTGACAGTCACTAGATATGCAATGTGGGGAATGTAACCCTATGATAATTACAGTGTGGCATCAATTGCCTATCAATGAAATACTTAAATCACGCCACGTAAGAGTTTCTGCAGCCCTCACCCCAGGTGCCCATGGCGTTGTCCACCCCTGATGGATTGCCGTGGATGATTTTCTCTCCCTGGAACGCCCACTTGTTAATCAGCTCCAGTTCGTCATCACTCCACCTGCACCCAACAGGATTGAAAAGGGTTATCTTCTGCTGCGACCCCCCCTTTCCATTACCTAGATGACCTGACATTGTTCTAGCATTGTAGTTTTCTTTTCACATTAATAAACAGAGTACACACCCTTTCTAATGCCAGCAGGACCCTCAGGTGTGAACCCTGGGGTTTGCTTATGCCCTCCTCAGTGTGTTAAGTGTCCTGCTGCATAAAGATTACCTTGCAGTCTGCCCTGCTTCTACAGCCAGGCAGGCGATTGCCCCTCTGCAGGCCAGCAGAGCAGCGGAGAGGCAGACAGAGAAAGCGGCGCTTGAGCCAAGACCAGCCCCAGTGGGCAGCTCAGACCACACAGCCATGGTCAAGCTGGGCAGCTCTCTACAACAGAAGAGAACAAAAACAAAAAGTTATGGAACGAAGAGACCATTTTCATGCAATCGAAATCTAACATGACATACTACTATTACTACTGGCTGACGGTAGACTTGTGCAATATCATTTTGTAGTTTATTTAATTACACAATGTTAATAAAAGATCAAAATTATGTTTTTATTTCTTTATGTCTGAATCCTAAAATTCCAGGTGATGCAAAACTTTTAGCCACAGCTGTAGATGGTCAATTTTTGCCACCGAATCGATATTTAAATACCTGTCCCCTATGAAACCAGACTGAGCAGTACCTGGATTCTGCAAACAAGCAGAGGTATATGTAGAGGAAGGTGAGGACTGCCAGGCTGCGTGTGTCTGCCAATCCATCCACGAGACCTGCATACTCACGCAGCTTCTGAACCACTGCTGGGTCTGGCTCCACAGCACTCTACAAACCAGCTACACAAACAAGGGCAAACCTGACAGGTACATGAAGACCATATGGGGAGGGGGGGGGGTTAACTAGAGTCTTGAAATCAGCAGGCTTTTTTTTTTTGTATCCTAAACTGGAACGCAGTCCTAAATAATAATACAGATTTCCATCCTTTTACCAATTCTTAACTTATTATAACTGTTCCATTTCTACTCTAAACTGATGTTTGTGCTGACCCCGTGCTCGACTCACCCCTGCTGGCAGCAAGCAGGGCTTGCAGGGAGGACATGTCCCAGCTCAGGAAGGTGTCTATGTTGGGCATGTTGATGGACACTCTCCCTTCAGAGCCAGGCTGGATTCTGAGGTGCATCCTCAAGTTTAAGCTTACAGCCAGTGCATCCTGTAACACAGACAAGGGTGAGTTAAACGGACTAGAGGTGTGATGCAACCTACCCATACTGTATGTACCTCATATCGCTATACGACATGCTCATGTTTTATTTATATCACACAAACACATGAAGTATACCCTACTATATGTGTTTATTACAGTAGTACAGAACTGAGCTATGCCACTGCACAGGAACACGATCATTATTGCATTCTAGCTAGTCAGGACATCGTCAGGAGTCAGGGGTGTGATTTTTGCTTATTCTGTTATCATTTTGTCCTGACTTGTGTTGTCTAAGACCTTGTGGAAAAGCCATGTTCTGTAATGATTGTCTTTCCTTTTTTTAAATGGTGTGTTGTTCACCAGGCTAACAGCTACCTCCCAGTAACTGTACCTGTACACTTATACCAGCCCACACTCCTGAAGCACTGGGCACCACCTTGACTGCTTCAGAAGTGATCCAGTGACTTTTCCAATAGTTAATTGGTGGAAACTTTATTTTGTTTACCTTTCCGTGCACCACTGCATGTTCACCGTGAAGAATAACTTTACCAGGTGCGGATACGATGCATTCCCTGGCGAGCATTGCAGAACCGACCCTCTGAAACAATAAAACACACCGCAGAGCCATACTAATAAACGATACTAATAACACGACGAGCGTCATCACTCGAACTGGTTAATGCCTGCGTCATTCTTGACTCAGACCTGGTCTAAATACATACAATGAAGCTATTAATAGGTGCTGCACGTTTTCCATATAAAATAAATATGCACATGCGCACTTTAAACATATTTAAACGTACCTTTCGGCAATCAAATATCGCAGTATCTGCTGCTTCCAGAAATTAATGCACAGGCACAGACACACGATGTCACTGCCGGGGCGCAAGAAAACAGCAAATCAGCTCTCGCTTTGCATTGTTAATCAATGCACAGAACTAACAAACATTGCAAGCAAACTGTGAAATGTAAAGCAGCGTGCACCTGAACCAATCGGATTACAGGCTAAACTAAGCGGAGTGCTCCAGGGCCAATTACATGTTAGAGTTAGTGCTGGAGCCATTGGTCGTGTGATGATGAGCCGATAGACCGACCCTCCTCCAGTACGGCAGGCGAGAGAGGTCAAGCACAATAGAAACAAGGACACGTGATTGTTGTTGTTGTTGTTTTTCGTTTTAACATATTCAACTAAATTAATGAATGGCTTGTTTTATTTTTAGAAGGCTACCCCTCCGAGGTGTCCTTTCAACTTACACAGCCGAGAAGGCGCTGTGTGTTTCGTGGAACCGCGGTTTAAGTGGCAAGGAGGAAGGGTGAGCTATGTGTTATAAATGTGATGTTTATTTAAAGGTTGAATTTACTGTCAGGGCAGGTGAGCTACCAACGAGCAGTCCAGGGAGTGAAATAAGACAGCATTGCATAACAGCCTGATCTATTCCTGTTTCACTAGGAGCTTCATAAGACCCGAGCATCCCGATATCAAACCATACTGTGTATTGTATTTTGTATCTTGCTCTTTATTGTACTGTAATTATTGATGTGTATTTTTTTTGTATACAACTGTACATTCTAATAATAATAACTAATAATATGTACCTATACGACGGGAACAATGGATGTGCCCACGGGGCTAATCATATATATACATCATACACATTATATATATAATATATATATATATATATATATATATATATATATATATATATATATCGGCGGGCGAGCGAAACAATGTTGTTCACGTTTGTCAGGAGATGTGATGGGAATTCTGCAAACCTGCTATTACTGTGTTCATATTGGAAGACACAGCGTCATGGTGTAAGCATTCCGTTTGGCGCTCAATTTCCAGGTCTTCGGATAAACCTGGACGAGCCAAAGCAATTCCAGGAGATAAAGGTCAATTGTTTTGCTATTGGCACTATTATAGTATTTACTCTGCAATTCCCAAGATTTACAACAAGGACCTAAGGAGATAAAGGTCTGTTTGTATTCATTTGTAACCTATGAAATTGGCACTATTATAGTATTTACTCTGAATGTTACGAACATTGGTAAAATGAATTTATACTATATATAATATATATTATATATATATTATATATATATATAACATTCTCAAATTGTTGCATTACTGATTCAGAAACACGACCCTGCCATGTCATCAGGGTAGTTATAGCATTACTGATTCAGAAACACGACCCTACCATATCATCAGGGTAGTAATAGCATTGCTGTTTTTTTCCTTCTATTTCCAAGGATTCTCTAGCACTTTCACAGGGGAGCGAAGACCAAAGGAAGATCAGGTGTTTGAAGCTTTAGGAACTACAGATGAACTGACGTCAGCAATTGGGTAGTTATTTATACAGGCATGACCTGTCATATGTTACAGGGTATTGGGGAGACACCAATCCAGGGTCACGTGTGACCTCTTTTACAAGGAAATAATGCAGGAACGTGGCAGAGCAACATTATGCAACTGCCAGGTGATGTATAACATGTTTGACTGTGCAGTGTATACAGATTAGTTTACTCTAAAATAGTGGGACCATACCTATCCCAGACTGCAACCAAGAAATCATGTGAAACTGTGTTGCAAACATTCTAGGAAAGCCGTAGCCCATGCAGGTGACAGCTAGAAGTTTATTTTTGTCCTTTTAAACTGCAAAATGCCAAATGCATGCTTTTCTCGTTCTCAGGCTGGCGAGGGAGTTCTGTGTTGAGCAGGGTCACCCTTTTGTGGGGGAGCTTGACAAGGTCAGTGTGTGGGTGACAACATTTCTGACCCTTGGTTGTTTGATCTTAAAATGGAACTTCATAGAAAACACTTTCTGTTATTTCCCAGATCCAGAGTGTGCTGCAGGATGTTGGATCGAACATTGCCACCCCAGTTTCTTCAGCAAGAGACAGCCACATAAGTAACTATCGTCCTAAAATTGTTGGTCATAAAAATAAAAAATTTGTGACGGAAGGGATTATTGATACTCACTACACTATTAACAGAGGAAAGTATCAACTCCTAGATACAAGTTTAGTTCTTGAAATGCAGCCACTGATCCCTGTTAAAGACTCTTTCTGGGTGTTGTGTTTGCAGAAAAAACAAGGTTTAGTGAGAAGCCTGTCTCGGATCTGGAGCATTGGATTGATAAATACACAGATCAGCTACCTGCCCTGACCAATTTCATCTTACCTGTAAGTACTCATTTCCTACACAAGGGACAGTTTGTTATTGCAATCCATTTGAAATGCATCATGGCGAGTCAGTGTGACTACATGCTTTTGGGAAGTGGCAACTGCACCTTGTGCTGCATCTCTTCCACAGTCAGGAGGGAAGAGCAGTGCTGCCCTACACCTGGCCAGAGCAGTCTGTCGGAGAGCGGAGCGCAGGTGAGTCAGAGCGTGTCTGTGTCCAGATCAAGATAACAGATATTAAAAGGATGTAAACCTGGTCTGTAGTGTTATTCAGTGTATTCAATGCGTTGCACGGATGCCAGAAAAGCTTTTGTTCGACAGTACAGTGTAAATGCAGGTATTGGCCATATAGACAAATATACATGGTAATTATTTGTATGTTTGTTAGGTCCTGTAATTATGTTATTATGTTTCGTCAGTAACTGCAAAGGCATTTTTGCTTCTTTCCAGTGTGGCTCCGATCGTACGAGCAGGAGAAGCTGACCCTAGTGTTGCTAAATATCTTAACAGGTAGGTTGTGCTTTAGAAACAGCACCAGTTCCATCTCTGCACAGGAACCTTGATCCAGAGTCCCCAGTTATTAAATAACACCGGCTCTTACTTAATTAGATAATTTGTCTTGCCTATTTTCTAAAAAAAAAAAACAACTTTGAAACTACTTATTCTTGAATTACTTCTCCCTTCTATTGCAAACTTGCTGGGCAAATGTATACTTCTCTATAGTAGGACCCACAGTCTTCTTCATATAACAGCTTACCTTTCAATACCTGCAGGCTTAGCGACTACTTGTTCACATTGGCCAGGTTTGCAGCTATGAAAGAGGGAAAGGAAGAGATGGTTTACAGAAGAACCATGGAGGAATAAAAGCAGCAGGCTGATAAGACCAGTGGATGAGCCATTGTTCAGCCCCCCTGCAAGGAGCAGCAGTGTGTTGAGCCTGTCCAGTGGAGACCTCAGCCTTATCCCCACACCTCATTGTCTGGAATATATGGTCTGGCTCTCTGGTAGCTGATGTAACTGTACAGCTGAATTAGATTTGTAAATAACTTTAAATTTATATATATATATATATATATATAAATACTGTACATTTCCCAATAAATACAATTCAAAGCAAGGAAAAAAAAACTATTTGTATACTTTAATGTTTTTAAAAAATAACATGCAATATAGATTAATCTATACAAAACCAATTATTCAAGAAAAAACCTGATATTTAATTGGAAGGTTATTCATTAATGTATTACAACTATACATTGTTTCTGGTATTCCATCTGTTGCTATATGCTCAAGTTCACATCACACCTTACAAACTGAAAAACCAATACATCAGAACATTTAAATTTTATGTACAAATCTCCCCACCCCTGTGGAATTACCCATTTCCCATGCAAATCCACCTTTCTATACATATGTAGTGGGTAACACATGCTTCAACATTGAAAATTCATAGCCTTAAATAGCTTTGCAGAAATAACCGTCCAAAAACACAGACTGTATCCCAATACTCTTGTAACCTTCCTTGAAATGAACCCGACCAGGAGAGTCTTCCTGCAGGTTTAGGCAGATGAGCCTCACACTCCAAAAACGACAGGATGCTTGTCTTATATAATGCTGGTCTGAGAGCAGGCTCTGTGCTTCACAGTATCTCGCACCAGGCTTGGCTCCTACGAGACAGAGAGTTTGCCCACATCATGAGGGACAGGCTGCGGTCCTCGTAGGGGGGGTAGCGCAGGTATGTGACGCACTCCACGCGGGTGTTGCGCAGGACGCACGACTTCTTGTGCGAGAAGGTGTTGAAGCTGCAGCGCCCGTGGTACGAGCCCATCCCACTGGCTCCTGTGTGAAACAATGAGCAGGGCAGAGGATGAGGAACAGGATTCAATTCAATGACAAATGTTTCCACTAGAAGGTTATCCCCCCCTCACATCTTCAGACCAGAGGGTTAGAGCTGAACAAAGCAGAAATTTAAAACAGAAAAGACTTACAAAAAAAAAAAAAAAATCTGGAAGTGTGGAGAGAACAAGTTTACACCGGTTCCCAGCATTTCAAATGGACAGACAGCAATGAAGAGAGTTGTTGCAGCTGGGTTTATTTAAAGTGATAGTAATAAATGCAAACATACTATCTAAATCGAAATCAAAACGATACCGAAGAAACTGAAAAACTTGCAAAGGGCATATGGAAAGTCCCCGAGCTCTCCCGCTTACCGACGCCTCCAAAAGGCAGAAGGACCATCATGCTCTGCAGGACGCTGTCATTGGAACAGAAGCTTCCACTGGAAGTGCATGTCATCATATGCGAGATAACCTGGAGAAAACCACAAGACATTGGCAACGAGACTTCAAAACATCCAGAAACTTCATTTAACGCAGCACATTCTCCAAAAACAGCGTTTTATCTTCCACTGAAAATTTGGTTAGGTTTTTTTTTTTTTTTTTTTTTTTTTTTTTTTTAAAATCAGGGTTGGCCAGATTTGCCCCTTTCCACTCCTTTGTTCCAACCCGGTTCTAAATTGTTTAATTGAACCAATTAAACCTCCTTCCAGACCATGAAGTATTTCATTATACCTCTTAAGTATGGAGTGGAGTGGTCCTCCAGGACCGTGATTGGACACCCCTGGTTCAGATTGTTTGGTAACTGGCACTGAAGTAAAAGTGGATATATCATCTTGTTTGTTCCACTATCTCCAAAGCCACTGAGGCAGATTAGAAGTTTGTTCTGAACCCTGCTCTAGCCTAACATGAATGTCAGGACTACCTTTCTGTCGCTGGAGAAGACGTACAGACACAAGGGCTTCTCCTTCCTCCGGATGTAGTTGATGGCCTCGTCCGCGCTGGAGACGGTCATGATCGGTAGAACTGGTCCCCGAATCTCCTGCTGCATGGCTGGGTCTGTCTCCAGGACTTCTGTCAGCACCGTGGGGGCTTTGAATAAACACCAGGAAAGCGCCAACAGCTGAACTTGATAAACTGGCAGGAACACTCCTCTCCAAGCAGGAGACACATTTCCACATTACTAAGTCGTTATTTATTTTCCCAGTATGGGATCATAACCCAGTAACATTTCAAGGAGGGCCAATTAAATTTAACTTGGATGTCTACAGAAAATGTATAAAATCAACACTGAAATTACTTCAGACCACCTGTTGGTGCCACCCAAGAAGACCAAAGCAATCAAAGACAAATTCACCATGCTGGTAAAGCAGTAGAGGAGTAAGGAATAGCTGCTCACCAATGTATTTCTCTGCCTCATCCATCTGGCCACCTATAGCCACTTTCCCGCTGGCCAGCAGCAGGTCTCGGACGTGGGTGAAGAGCTCTGCGTTGACCAGGCGCCCGAAGCTGGTGGAATGGCGTGGCTCAGGGCCGTAGAATTGCAGCAGGCAGGAGCGCAGTGCCAGGACCAGACGGGCCTGCACCTCGGTGTGGCACAGCACAAAGTCAGGAGCCACGTCGCTCTGCCCGGCATTGTGGAAGCGTGCCCACGCGATGCGTTGTGCAGCAATGGCCACGTCACACTCCCGGTCCACATAGCATGGGTTCCTCCCGCCCAGAACCAGGGTGACTGGGGTCAGTGAGCGAGCTGCGGCCTGCATCACCTGCTGACCAGTGGCACGGCTGCCTGCAAACCAAACCAATCCCAGAGCTCTTGAGATCAACGAGGGCAACAGTTTGTAGAAATGTTAAACTACTAGAGTAGGTTTCTTATTGTTTCAACCTCAGAATCAAAAAAACTTAATTGGGAAGTGAAGCATTTATATAAACCTATTTGTTAGAAGAAGAAAACAAAAAATACTGCTGTAAATGCTTGATGAATGTGTCTCAAATACAAACATCTTGCCCGTCACATAAATAAAAGAGCCAGTTGGTTTCTGTTCATGAAAAGCACGTTGTTTTCTTAATACCCAGGGCTGTGTGTAATACCTGTGTAGAAGATGTGGTCAAATTTAAGTTCCAGTAAGTCAGTGAGATCGCTGGGGCCTCCACTGATCACATGATAGCATTCCTGTGGAGACGAGCAGGGAGATGCATTAGCACAGCTAGAACATAAGCAGTCCTGTTTGAAATGCAACCTATAGGATTCTGTGAACCCCCTTGATTAGAAAAAGGAGTCGTCAGTGAATGATATTATACTGAGATGCTTGGGGGGGGAACGTTGTTGTACATGCCAATCAGATAACCAAGAGCAACAATGAATTATACTTTAGATCAAATTAATAGACCCAACCGAGTACGAATCCTCATGAGATAACGAATGTTTTAGCTTATTGGATGCTCACAGTGTCGAGGTAGGATGGGATGAGCCTCTGAAGCAGCTCGGCTGTATGTGAGCTAATCTCGGACGGTTTCAAGATCACGCAGTTACCTGAAAACAGTTTAAAAAAAAACAAATCAGACTATAGAAGTACAACTACTTTATTGTGCATTGCATTCCACAAGCCAAACCAGGTTGCCAGGCTAAAATAAAATGAAACGCTGGTGGTAAGAGAGTCAGTAGTAGATCTTGCATGCATTTAGTCATGTTATGGGTGAAGTCACTCAATTTTGCATGGTTTTAGAAGGGTTGTTACCTGCAGCCACCGCCCCAACTAAAGGGACAAGGTTCAACTGTACAGGGGAACTCCAAGAGCCAATGATTAACACCACTCCCAGGGGCTCACTCACCACAAAGCACTCATCCAGTGAGGTCACCTGTCACACACAAGACAAGACAGCCTTTAAAATCCAAATACAAACCCCCTCTCCGCTTGCTGTTCTTGAGAAAGCAGAACAAATATTCAGTGGTACAATTCATGTGTTTTAGACTGGAGTCCTCCATAGACTTCATCTCACTTTCTGAATTCTAGTAGGAGTTGGAGATCGCTCACTACAGTGAACAACTGCTTTAATTAGCAACACAGAGCAAAGAGTTGTTCCGACATGAAATAACACACTTGGGAGGCTATTAAGAATGAAGAAATATGAACACTCTTGTATCCACACTATTATAAGTTATGTAAACAGTCATCAATTCTAACAAGACAAGGTTCCGGATCAATGAATCCCACAGCGCTGAAACGAAATGCAAACCTTCCAGCGAATACAGAACACAACTGACTTCTTTGTCGTGGAGCTGAGGATTGGGCAATACTTTATCATGTGCATGTATTGCCCAATCCCCAATAACATGTAGTTATGGCAAAGCTCTGAAGAGCAATGTGCAATGTAAAAGTGTGACTGTATAGAACACAAATGTGCAGAAAAGGGTGAATAACTGGATAGATATGAATAAGAAGATGGTGCCTCCTGTTACTATGTGTATTTTGTTTCTGCCTGGGAGCGAGGACTTTCAAGTGCTCTTTAGTCCTGCAATAGACCCGACAGTGTTGATCCCCTGTCTCATCATACCAGGCTGCGCGCCACGTGCTCAGGCTCCATCCACTTCTTCAGGTTGTTGATTGCAAAGAGAGCCTCATTCTTCACCAGGATCAGCTCTGACAGCACTGTCTCGAACCGGGGCTGTCGGCACACACGTTATCTACAGTTAATTTCTACGACCACACAAGTGAATGTAGTACCAACACACATAGAATTGCAAGAACAGTATGTGCTACCACTAAAGATTTAGTCATTTACTAAACTTTAGAGCAACAGTATCAGCCACTCAATTCAATTTACCCAATGCGTCTTCTGTGTTGCTACTGGAACATTTATTTTAAGAGTACAAACTTCACTGCTTTCTAAACAGAGCACGGTTTTAACAATGCAGAGCTTAATTACTTCTCAATGTTAGTTTTTCTTTTTGATTGTTCAGATGTGTTCCGAGATTGTGCAGCTTTGTGAATCTGGCAAGTGTAAGCAACATAGCATTGTAGTTCTAGCTGTCAGCTAGAATCTCTAAATTTACGGGATGGTAGTATTACAATATTGCAAACCCCATGCTGGGGTGCTGGTACAGAGCTTACCCCGAAGCGCAGCACCTCACAAGCAACGCTGGGAAATGAAACGTGTCTAGGCTGTGCTCAGGTAAGAATCAAACATGCTGGCCAAGCTTCCCACCCCACTGTTCTCACCTTGTGCAGGTCTTTGTGCAGCGCGTCCACAAACTCGTCCTCATTCTCCACCAGCATACGCAACAGCGCCTCCAACTGGGAGAGCCGGAACTCCTCTCGGAGAGTCCTCCCGGACGTCAGTGCTTCCCGAGATTTACTCAGGAGCTCAGTGCAGACAGACAGCGACAATTTAGAACTCTGCTCAGTGGATTTAGTTCTGGGAACAACAAAGACAACAATGCAGCTTCTTTCCTGGTCTCCGATTTATTATAAATGACATAGAATTCACCCACTGGGATTTTAACCGTAGTAGCAATTGCATGCACGCTTAAGCATGTTATTCAATATTTACAGTGAAACTGTAGCTGCAAGACAAGCGGATCCTAAAATATGGCATTTAATACCCAACCAATATAACAGCCGGGTGAACACTGGCAACCCTGCAATCTCCCAGTGAGCACCTTAATCATTACATTAAAAGGGTTGAGCCACAAGTGACTTAATGCATGTTTCTTTTTTTAAAACTTAGTGTCACCTCAAATGCAAATGTGTAAAACCAAGCCCTGTCTTCTACCATTACAGGTCTGCACTAACTTTGTGTGCATCTGTGCCGCTTATTGTTTGCGAGTCCTGTATGCAAACTGCATGTAACGCTAGTTATTTAACATGCACTAAAAGTATTACCATGTATTGTATCATTTACATTCATGAATTAGAGCAAACGCAAGCAGTGGCTTTAAGAAATACAAATTTTATAACGTCATAATCGTATTATAACGTCAAAGCAAACAAAAAGCAATGTTAGATTAAATAAAAGTATTAACCTAACATAGAGCGACACCTAAAATACATATATAATAATAATAATAATAATAATAATAACGTTAACCAGTGTTAGTTTAACACCGAGTTTAAAATTGAATGCACTGCCTGTGTAGGCAAAACATACTAGTTACAGAAGTCTAGTAACCGGTGTATGAGGTCTCTGTTCTTCACAGTTGTATTAACCCTACCGGACTCTCAAACAAAAAGGTTACTAGCCTGTTTCTTACCTTCTTAAAGTTCTGAACCAACGCGCCGGAGACGGACTGGGAGGTGACGGTAACATTCTTAAACAGCTTCGCTTATTTTCAGTAATATAAAAAACACTCAAACGGCAATCGTATTCAGTTCAAAGTTGTTGGTTTTGATGCGTTCTTTGGAACCAGTGCCTGGTCAATTACCGAGTCTGCGCAGAATGCTGAGCCAGGTGAGTTGGGGGTCAAATAACCCACACCTGACTCGTTAATTGTTCATTACAATGAATGTGGGGTAGTTCCTATAGATAGGTATAATAAGGTTGAGACTGCTGAGCGGCAGTTACCGATTGCCAACCTTGGAGCTACATGTTTCTGATGACTTGGGGGCAAAAGCCATCAAAATAAAATGCAAAGTGTAAGTGTTTCAAAATGTTCAATGAGCACAAAAAAATCAGGAGTTTTATTATTATTATTATGATGATGATGATGATGATGATGATGATTATGTATGTTTTTTCTGCCCCTTCAAGTGTTCTGTGGTCAATAGTATGACTCCTTCAATCAATGAGATTGGCATGCTTAGACTATACATATTCGTGAAGCTCTCCGGGTACACTTAATATCATTATCATCAATTTGTTGAATAGTGTATGGAGGCCTGAATTCAAGACTTATTGAACCTCACAACCACGGATCTGGAATACCATTGCTAGCATTAGGAGAAAGTGTTTTATTGTCTTGAAGACCCTCAATTTACCTGTCATTTCCACTTTGCTGGACTGCACATGGCTGGCTGCAAGTCTCTCTTACACTGACAAGAAATGTACGAGTGGTCTTATATGAACAATGAGGAGGACTGTGCAGTTCAGGTCCTGTTGCTCAAGTAGAGGCAGGTGTGTGTTGTCCAGAGTTGAAGTTTCTGTGACATGCACCATTGAAGCATGTCTGTTCCTTGTCACAATACATGACACATGGCCTCAATCCAGAATGACCTCAGTGCAGGTTTGCTTTGCGCTGATGGCTCCTGCAAACTTTGCCATTTAAACCTTTTGTGTACTGATTAAAAAAAAAAAAACTTTCTTCTTTATATGGGGGCATATGGAAGACACAAATGCACGACTACCTCGTATGAAGCAATGGAAAAAAATGTAAAACATTATATATATATATATATATTGTGTCCAGCTATTTTCAATAGCTCATACATAAAAAGGTTAAGGGATGTATTGATAGATGTGTGGTCAATGCAATAACTGAGATGAGAAATCTGTACACTGATAAAGGCTCTAGCCTTAGTCTCTTAGTTTCTTCTCAGTTTAACCTTGTTCTAGCCTTTGAGTGTTGAATTTAAGAGGCATTGTAAAGTGTGAAGAGGTTACTGTACTCTGGTATTTGCTCTAATTCACATTAATTCAATGAAGAAAAACCACAGCACACAGAGTTAACTGCAAAGTATAGATTTAAGAAAACCACAGGGGTAGCTACTCATAAACAATAACATTAATATTTTACAGCAGTAACTGGGTTTTTTTGGGTTATACACATTAATCAAAATGTTTACATTGAAATTGCATTGCTGTTTTTTTAAATGACACTGTATAAAAGAGGGACGCTAGCTTGGCTAAAGTGTTAAAATGTCTGGCTTTTTTTCAGCAAGTGAAGGGAAAGTGAAGGGGTCGGTTTGCAGTTGTGCAAGACAAAACAGCTAATGATCACACTATTTTGCATTTATCTGTGAAGACTCATTTGGGAAGATAAATTGCAGGGGATCCAAAAAAATAAAAATAAAAACAAAAACTTGCACACAGGTGCCTCTAAATGTCCCAGAGGAGCTCCAGGGGATTGCTTCAATTAAAAACGTGTCCCCAATCTCTTTCAAACCTCGCTCTCACAATAATGCGTGCAGAGCCCCCCCAATCACTGGGGTTGGTGGTGGTTCCCCAGAAACATGATTAAATACATCCAGCAATACTCCCTGGATGTATTTGATCATGTTTTTCCCCAAAACCCTAATACACAGAATGCTTTCTGGAAGCACTGTGCACAGTTTGCATATTAACACATCTGGCTGTGATTATGGCATCTATTGCTTACATTTTGATGTTCTTTTTGAAGAGCAAGTGCAGTTAAACAGCTGCACTCTGCGCTCTCAAAAGTGCAAAAACGATTCTGCAAAACCATGAAGGGAAAGAGAAATGCTTCTCCATGGCGATGATGTGATGTGGTCAATACAGAGGGTCTCTTAAAAAAAATAAAAAATTCTACACAGGTTTGACGTGACTGAGCGCTTCCACTGAAAGACAGCCCAGCTGAGATGCATTGATCTGTTTGTAATTGAAGAGGGGGGGTTATAACTGGGTGGGAATGCAATGCAAGGTCAGTTGAATTGCTTTCCCACCTCCCCAATCCAAACACATCCCAGAGTGAGCCAGTGACTGTGCACTTTTCAAGGCGTAGTACATGCAAGGGGTTTACATTTAACAGCACATCAACAACTGACCTTCTGCATAGTGCCAACAGCATTCTCTCAACAGCACTGCAGGGCGCTGGACCCGTTTTCCATTCCCACTGGAGCTACCCAGATTATGGCTTGGTTCCATCAAAAAACAAATTACACCAAATAAACTTCTGACAGTGTAATGGAACCAGCAGCTGGGGTAAAACAATGGAATCAGAGACAAACAAGAGGTATACTGTACTCTACATACAGGGTTAGAAATCATTCTGCACAGATGTTGCAGAAAGCCCAGTTGCTGGGCAACAAGGCTCTAGAACTACCAGCACGCAGTAGACACCTTTAAGTTCTACTGCATGACATCGTCCAGAAGTAGAATGCAGCATTTTCACAGGGGCACGTCCTTCAATGAGGCGAGGAAGGTTTTCTTCACAGCACTAGCACAAAATAGCCAAGTCCTTTATTATCAATATTAGGAACACATGTTTTCGTTCAATAGAGAACAGGAAAGTTGCTTTGAAGAAGACACAGGGAAGTCCTTTATCACAAAACCACCACTGGCTCATTCCTCCTTTGTGGTACAAGATTACGCTTAGTATGAAGCTGGAGCTTATCTTGGCTTCAGCAAGGTATAAAAAAAAAAAAAAAAAATAGGAACTGTTGGTGCCAAAATGATAAACACTGGGAAGAAACTGATCAGTTTCATACCTTCTGTTATAACAACCTTGCTGTTCAGACCAGCTGCCACTTCTCAGTCCAGGAGCTTTCCAGTGATGTGTGCGTATCTCCTGTGTAGTAAATCACATCTCACTGACGCTCCACACTGTATGAAATTTGTCTCGTTAAGCTCTTGTACAGACCCAGTTTCATTGGGTCACATCTTCCTGGAAAGGGCAGTTCTGGAACTTTCACTCTTCCATTTGGGTCTCTTTATATTCCAGGAGAGTGCAGTTAGGGCTGTCTGGAGCAGGGATGGGTGATCCTGGAGTGCAATCCCTGCTGATCTAGAGGCACAGAAAATCTTCCATGGTTGTAACATTCAATAATACTGAGATACTGGAAACATGCACAGGATTGTAATATTACAAAAAAAGAAAGTAACGACAGCATGACTAGCACATGCAAAAGTGATCATGAAAATATAAAAGTAACTTGGAACAATGTCATTCTTGTTTTCTTAGCTTGCTGTGCATTCCTATTTTTGAATTAATGTTGCTAGTTTTAATGATTTACTAATAAACTCGCTCCCTTACTGAGGTCAGTCAGGATAGTTAACAAGTTCAGGGCAGCTAGAAATTGCTTGAACCAATGCAATTTGGTTCCTTCAATGCACAATGTGCGGCTTTGTCAATTATGTAAAATACGACTTGCTCTAGATCATTATTATTTCTTTTTAAGTTATTGTTTTATAAATACTGAAAAAAGAAACTACGCAATATGAGACGAGAATTCCACAATGCTATGGGCTCTCGCTAGAACAATACAGTTAGATTATTTGAATCCAGCACCTGTTTTGTGTGTGTTTTGTCAGCTTGTTGGCTTGTGGATTTTGAGGTGAACCGAACCGAGCAATAAAAAAAAAAAAAAATCCAAAGAATAGGGAAGCACCCCAATGGATTGCTCAGAAGAACTCTCTTCAAATCCAAATAGAAGACATACACCATTCAGTCACACAGACATCCACGACAAGGGAAGAGGTGCAATGAGATCTGAAGAGTGACATGAGCACCCAATCAATCAGCACCACACTGGAGTTTCATAGTGTAATGTATAGGGGAGTGGGGCTGAGGTCATTATTTTAAATAATGAGTCCTATGGGGGAGGGGTTACACAACAAAGGAGACATTAACTTAATTACCAAAAACCAAGTCCACTCATTCATTTCACTGAAATCGCACTTGCTTTGTTTAGAAATAAAAGCCAGTGGTTTGCAACTGCAGTCTACTGAGGTCTCTAAATGACAGGGCTTTTGCTTCAACCAGAATACAAACTTCTACATCTGCGTTGCTTTCTGCTGCTCGTAAACTACAGCACTCCTTGCAGCCCCCCACTGAGTCTTCGGGTAAGCAGTGTGAGGGTGCGTTCTGATCCGGATTGAAACAAAAACCTTGTCGGTTACAGATTCAAAAGACTGGAATTAATAACCATTCGCTTTTATTTACTTAACTCTTTTTTGTTTTTGGGGGGGGGGGGGGTGGCGCACACAAGAATAAGGGGTTCACACGCTTCCAGCTAAAAATCTGCCTCAATGGCACCACAAGCCAAGATTTTTCAAGGGTGGTTGCTGCTTCAGAAGTATAGAAGACCCATCTCCAGGACTTTACAATGGCTTTCGAGAGGCTGGTATTTGCTGGACTGTAATGGGGGAGTATGGTTTAGCTCTTGCCCTGCCCTCCTCTCCTCTCCTCTCGCTCTGGGGTGTGCGCTAGGACAGCTCGAAGCCTGTGTTCATGCTGATGGCGTAGCGCAGTTTGTCCCGCAGGATGCTTTTCTTGCTGTAGTTAGGCAGCTTGAGCAGGTTAAAGCAGGTGGAGGAGGTGGGGAGCCGCCCTCCTGGCTCCTTCTTGCGGATGGTGAAGAAACCCCTAAGGACACTGCCCAGCGTGTCTCCTGTGTCCTGCAGAGAGAGAAACCCCACAGGTTACATGGGAAGCCAACTCAGCTCTGCTTAGTCTAATCTGGACTGGCTAACACAGTGCTAATGGGCTGTATGGCCTGTTATGTCTTTGTTTCCTTTACTTTAACACTAGGTAAGCGAGAACTAACGTTTCTTGAAAAAAAGTCAGGATTTTCTGTGTGCAAGACCCAACTATTTCACATGAAGGGTAATGATACAATGCAACAGTAGCCTTACCTGATCATCGGACACCTCCACACAGCGGATAGAGAAGGGGGGCTTGAGGTAGGCGAAACCCAGGAGTGGAGGTCTGGAGCAACTGGTGACAAACTGCAATGTGAAACATTAGCTGTCAGTTTAGGGGGCGACCTCCTTCTCTATTGTAAGA
Source organism: Polyodon spathula (assembly GCF_017654505.1). NCBI lineage: Eukaryota > Metazoa > Chordata > Actinopteri > Acipenseriformes > Polyodontidae > Polyodon > Polyodon spathula. The sequence continues at coordinate 26,829,145 of NC_054555.1, read as the reverse complement.
ACCCTGTGCTCAGTGTCACTGTGTTACCTTGAGAAACATGGCTCTCTCTTCAGAAGTGAAGTCGTTCGCCATAATGTCCCAAAGCCAGATAATCACCCGATGACTGCTGTGAAAACCGCCGTAGTACACAGTGTGCTTTCTGTAAAATACATGGAAAAAACTGAATTAGGCACAGGCACAATAAAATAAAGAAGAAATAAAAAACCATCCTTTTTCCTACCCATTACGTGACACTGTCCTCATTTGAAATTGGCACAACTGGCTGTTAAAACCTGATAAAAAAAGGGTAGGAAAAAGGGAGACCCGTTCAATCACTTTTACAAACTGTCAAGCACACAGGCTCTGCGGCATGCATGAGCGACTATCTGGAATATTTAACAAACGAGTGAATCTACTGTACTGCAGGACCCAGAATCCTGTTCATACCCCCTCTCCCGTGCCCTGCCCCGGCTGTACCCACTTGAGGTCCTCCAGGTCGATCTCTGCGTTGTCCCCGGAGATGAGCCTCTGCACCTCGGGCGTGGAGAACACATGCAGCCACTCGGGGTTGATGATGCAGCGGAAGCCTCGGATAAAGGCCGTGGTTGGCTCTTTAATCTGCGTGTGCATTCGGAAGTGAGCCATCAGATGGATGTAGCTGATCCTGGAAAAACACCACAGGCAATCGGACAGTTTACAGCAATTACTGATTTCATTCATTCATTCATTCACCTTGGAGTCACAACATTGTCACATCATCTTTTCTAGAACAGATCTACTAGTGCATCCACAAAAATGACTGAAAATGTACAATACAGTACTCAATAGTGGAAATTATTTTATTCTTACTTGTTCTCATTGGTAACCAGCGTGGTCTTTCCTCCTGGAATTAGCTCATGGCAAACCAGCTGTGAAGCACAAGAACACATGACTTTAACAAGTGGAACAAAACCCAACACTCCCTCTGCACTCTTAGTTGCCTCGGATATCAGCAGGAGAATTCACAGTGGATTCAGACCCTCAACTTGCAGTCTACCATCCACAGCTTGGATTTCAATACCAAACAGTATTAAACAATGCCTATCAAGAGGTGCTCTAGGAATGACCAATACCACATTACCTGCCCCATGACATCTTCATCGTAAGACAAGGTCAGACCAAGGTCACCAACGTCCCCGTCATAGCGCTGGAATGAAGAAAACAGAACACGTGGCGCATCAGGACCGGCCTCCTATCATCACTCCTTGTAAGAGTTCCATAAATGTACGTTTTTGCTACATATGTTCTACAGCTGTGTGGTTTAAACCATTGCTGTAATTACAGGAATGACAAAAGAACAGAAAATACTACTGGAATCCTGTGGCTTATTATCTTGATAAAAGTGCAAGTTCTTACCTTAATCGACGTGAGGTTCTTGTAAAACTCGGAGTCCAGTGATGGCAGCTCATCGATGGAGCTGTAGAAGGTGCTGTGATGGTGTCCGAGGACTTGGCTCAAGAAAAAGGAAGCAAAAGGCACGTCCACCACGATCCCCTAAAACACAGCAAGTTCACCACTAAGTTTTGGTTTCTTTTAGTTTCTTTTTAAACGCCACTGCTCCCCGCACCCAGCTCACCTCGTAGATGGCTTTCCCCAGCATCTTGCCCACGAACTCAAAAAGCTGCAGGTGATTCTCGTGGATGTAGGAGGTGGGCGAGGGGTAGAGTCTTTCATCCCCGCTGGTCGTCTGCACAGACAGTAAAGACCCATTTACAAAACACCCTGTGCATTACTGCGGATATTTATTCCCCATAATTATATTTAAAATCATTCATGGAATGCAACCGATTCCAATCCAGGCTCACGTTGATATCAGTCATGAATAACCCTGCTCCTCTTTTTATTCTGTAAGTAGGAGGTGCTTGGATATCACTAGTCACCTCAAGGATAAAGCCTTTTCAAAACCCAGAGCTGTTGAAATACAGCGAATGGAAGCTGCGTACCCTGAAGAGGTTGAGGGCAGGGTTAAACACTTTCTTGATGATCTCCTCTAGAAACTCCTTAAAGACTCCGTCCTGGTCGATGCCAGCCTCGTCCACCCCCAGGTCGTTCACGAACTTCACCCGGATCACACCCTTGATGGAGTTGATGGGCAGCCGGCGCAGCTGATCATAGCCGTCCTGCGACGGCAGAGAGACGCTCACTACAGGGAACCCCAATGCATGTACACAGAACTTCACCCCAGGGCTACCATGTTCCCATGGAGTTGACCACACACACAACAAAGACAATAGCAACTCATTTAGCAGATTTAACAGCTGGATCAATATTTACGAACCTTCATTTATCTAGGTAGTAAAAAAAACACATTTGTATCTAATTTGCATATTTATTGTATGTACTGTAATAGTAGCACAAACAAACAAAACACAAAGAATACCACACACGCCAGAAGAACTACTTTCAAAATCTCCAGACCACTAGAAAAGGTGTGCAGAGAAGGGCACTGGCGCACATGCATACCTCCAGCATGCGAGAGCGCCGGATGGTAATGTGGGTGACGTGAGGCGAGGCCGAATTTGTCTCCACCAATCCCAGAGACTCCTTCTCCTTTGTTACAATGTTACGGAACAGCAGGACTCTCTGCAAGAAGAGAGAGAGTGGGGGAGTACAGCATGGGAAAGCTAGGTCTGTGACAGTGTTGGAGTACAGCATGGGAAAGCTAGGTCTGTGAGAGTGGTGGAGTACAGCATGGGAAAGCTAGGTCTGTGAGAGTGGGGGTGTACAGCATGGGAAAGCTAGGTCTGTGAGAGTGGGGGAGTACAGCATGGGAAAGCTAGGTCTGTGAGAGTGGGGGAGTACAGCATGGGAAAGCTAGGTCTGTGAGAGTGGGGGAGTACAGCATGGGAAAGCTAGGTCTGTGAGAGTGGGGGAAGTACCAGCATGGGAAAGCTAAGTCTGTGAGTGTTGGGGAGCACAGCATGGGAAAGCTAGGTCTGTGAGAGTGGGGGTGTACAGCATGGGAAAGCTAGGTCTGTGAGAGTGGGGGAGTACAGCATGGGAAAGCTAGGTCTGTGAGAGTGGGGGAAGTACAGCATGGGAAAGCTAGGTCTGTGAGAGTGGGGGAGTACAGCATGGGAAAGCTAGGTCTGTGAGAGTGGGGGAAGTACCAGCATGGGAAAGCTAAGTCTGTGAGTGTTGGGGAGCACAGCATGGTCTTATCATAGATAAATTAAAAGATTAACAGAGATGTACATGTATCAGGGATAGAAATAAGACCCCCATTGCATAGCAGTTTGATCCATTCCTGGTTTTACTGGGGGTTTAATAAGCAGCTCATATTAATACCTGGGATGGGTGAACTGCTATGCAATAGGAGCCTTCTCTCCATCCATGATGTATAGATGTAACCTCCAGATGTGGCTCTACTCACGTTTTTATGAGGAATGACATGTGGGATGTACTGCAGTAAGAGCTGGGCTCTCCTCTTTCCCTTATCTAACTCCTGGAACAGGAGGCTGGGCTTCAGGTCTCTTTAGAGCAGGGAGAAAAAAACAATCATTACAGTCAGAGCCTCTCTTCGCCACTGTGACACACTGCAGCCAAGTCCCTCAGACCATCTCTAGTCCCTTGATGTTAATGCTAGGCCACCCTGTCTCCCAGCTTAGCTTAGCCCATCCCTCAGCTCTAACAGGTAGCTGTACCACCTCCAGGGAATAAGCTGCAGTGCTCATTCCAGCCCCTAGGTGGCAGTGTAACTTACTTGCGCAGCCAGTGATCATCTGGTGCAAACCTCCGGCGGCAGTCCCGCTCGTACAGCACCATCAGCCAGCCGTGAACTGAGTGGAAGAGATCCAGGGTCTCCCCTTTCGCATTCTCTACAGTCACAAAGAGGAGGCATGAAGGTGTGAGTCCAGAGCACAGGACATCATTGTTGTTCACCATTGTTTAACACTCCTTATCAATTTGTGTCTTTCACATTCAGAGCTACACAAGGCTGTGTAAACAATGAAGCTTCTGTTGGAACTTTTTTTGGAATACGTAATCTGATCTCCTAAATAAGCTCTGAGCTGCACCTGCACTAGTCTGGCCCAAATTATTTTATTGGTACTGTCCTGGTTTCCATCAGATGTTTCCTTTTTAACAAAGAGGTTCCTGTAACATGTAAACCGGCCCGGTTTCAGGCAGGTGCACCCACCCAGGATTCCGTCCCAAATCATCTTATACACAAAGGTGTTGAGGAAGGAGGAGATGGTGACCAGCTCTTCTGTTTTAAAGGAAATCTGCTCTTCATACACCTCTATGTCATCCAGGATCCTGCAACGATTCACACTCAAGATCAGAGGATGCAGTGTACATCCGCACAAGGGCAACCGTGTTCGTACTGAAGGATACTTGACATGGAAGTATGGTATTGTGTCGTGGTGTACTATTTAAATTAGCAAAGCGCATACTTTATTATGAGCAGATTCAAGTGTACAGCATTAAGAAGGGGGGGTTTTCACAATGGCTCAGCTGGAAAACCAAATGTAATCCAAAATGTCTAAACAATGGCTATCACTCTTAACTCTTCAGTGTAAGGGAGGGGACAGGTAATGCATGCCATGCAAGGAGGAACTATTTAGTATTGGCTAATATACAGCTTGAGGCTGTATATAAGCCTCTTATGTGATGAGGAAGCTAGTTAAGAGCTAGTACAGGCTAGTATAGGGCTAGTGTAGAGTTAGTACAGGGCTAGTATAAAGCTAGTGTAGAGTTAGTACAGGGCCAGTATAGGGTTAGTGTAGAGTTAGTACAGGG